>NC_090734.1:15162644-15522460 GCF_036898095.1 Palaemon carinicauda
TGAACCATTCTCTCGCGGGCCAGAGGGGAGCAACTAGCGTCAACCTTGTCCCTTCGTGAGAGGCGAACTTCTGCAGTACCTTGTTGACAATCTTGAACGGAGGGAAAGCATATAGATCTAGATGTGACCAATCTAGGAGAAAGGCATCTATATGAACTGCTGCTGGGTCCGGGATTGGTGAGCAAAATCTTGGGAGCCTCTTGGTCATCGAGGTTGCGAAGAGATCTATGGTTGGCTGGCCCCAGGTGGCCCAAAGTCTCTTGCATACATCCTTGTGGAGGGTCCATTCTGTTGGAATTATTTGTCCCTTCCGACTGAGACAATCTGCCATGACATTCAAGTTGCCTTGGATGAACCTCGTTACTAGTGATATGTTTAGACCTTTTGACCAGGTGAGGAGGTCCCATGCGATCTCGTACAACGTCAGAGAGTAGGTCCCTCCTTGCTTGGAGATGTACGCCAAAGCCGTGGTGTTGTCCGAGTTCACCTCCACCACTTTGCCTTGAAGGAGAGACCTGAAGCTTTTCCAGGCCAGACGTACTGCCAGTAGCTCCTTGCAGTTGAAATGCATTGTCCTTTGACTCGAGTTCCATATTCCCGAGCATTCCCGACCGTCTAATGTCGCACCCCAGCCTACGTCCGATGCGTCCGAGAAGAGAACGTGGTTGGGAGTCTGAACAGCCAGGGGAAGACCCTCTCTTAGGTTGAAATTGTCCTTTCACCAAGTCAGACAAGACTTTATCTTTTCGGAAACCGGGATCGAGACCGCTTCTAGCGTCTTGTCCTTTTTCCAGTGAAAAGCTAGATGGTATTGAAGAGGACGGAGGTGTAGTCTTCCTAGTGACACAAATTGATCCACGGATGACAGTGTCCCTACCAGACTCATCCACATCCTGACTGAGCAGCGTTCCTTCTTCAGCATCTTATGGATGGATAGCAGGGCTGGGGGCTGATTGTCTTGTTGTTCAGCAACGTCCTCATCAGAGGGTTCCTCATCCGAAACTGATGAGGAAACGGCAACGGAGTGGGCAACGTCTGGCTCGCTGAATCCGGTCGCACTGGTGGATGCGTGACGGAGCCGGACGCAATATCATGGAACTGCTGCACAGTCTGTGAACTGTCAACAACCATGGGTGCGCGAGGAAGCACAGCGTCAACACGAGACTGTCTAGACCGTCTGGGTTGTGCAGTCAACACCCTACCGGGTTGCTGAGGTTGACGCACTGCGTCAAAACAAGTCACCTCTGCTGGTTGTTGAACGTCCTGAACGTCAACAACCACCTCCGAGCGTCGCTTAATGTCAACGTGCGGCTGGCAACCCACACTGGGTCGCATCGGTGGAGGAACCACCTCAACTGGCAGACGCGAGTAGGTTACCTCAGCGTCAACAGGGCGCACAACCGACCGGTTGGAAGGTTGTTGGCCAGAAGGTTCTTCTCCGCATTTAAGTCCTCTATCAAGGACGCAAGCTTGGACTGCATGTCTTGCAGCAAAGCCCATTTAGGGTCTACGGGAGCAGGTGTGGCAACAGACGGGGTTAGCGACTGAGGCGGAACCGTTTACCATCCCTGAAAGCCTTGTTATGCGTGACATAATAGTACAGCAAAACTTCAAAGGCTCGACAACAGCTGTGAAGTTGACCTGTAAACAACTTGGAGCGTCTCCTGGCTAGGCGCCAGGGAGAGTCTACCAGAATTGAGAAGTCTATCTGGGCAGAGGCATGAACTCCCAAGCCGAGAACTTCTCTCGTGTCATATCAGACTCTCGGTTTATAAACCAGTTTAAAAGAAGGGAAAGCAAAGGCTGTATCCCCCAAACTCCTCCTGGTGAAAAACCAGTCGCCTAGCCAACGTAACGCTCTCTAGGAGAGCGAGAGAGCACTAGTTTAAAAACAACGGCTTCGAAGTAGCTAGGCCTAGTGTAAGCTCTGACGTTTAGGCGAACGAGGAGCAGCAGTTACAAAAAGATCCGGACGAAGATCCTTAAAAAAATCATCATGATTTAATTAAAGTCCATAGGAGGCTAAGCAGCTTTAGGCTCCTCTCCATCTGACAGAGTCCTCAAGGGAATATCAGTAGGAGGGAGAACAGCAACTTCCTCATCTACAGGAACCTTGTCCGATAAAAGCCGAGTCTCTCACTGGTGCATTAGTAGCGGACCAGAACGCAACGTCATGTAACTGCTTGACAGTCTGTGAACTGTCAACAACTGAACTGTCAACCACAACAGGTGCGTGAGGACGCACAGCGTCCACTCGAGACTGCTTTGACTGCCTAGACTGAGCAGTCAAAACAACTCTAGAATGCGGAGGTTGACGCACAGCGTCAAAACAAGACAACTCCGATTGTTAGTGAACGTCCTGAACGTCAACAGGAGCATCAGCCAGTGGCCTAACGTCCAAATGCGACTGAAAAACCACACGAGACCGCATCGAGTGTGGTTCTAAACAACCTGACTGACGTGATTAAGCTACGCCAACGTCAACAGTAAGCACAAAGGAACGTTAGGTTGGCTGAAAGCCAGGATATCGATGAGATAAACGGCTAGACTCAACGGACTAATCGGCAGAATAGTCTTCCATAAGGGAGGCAAGCATATACTGCATGTTTTGCCATACAACCCCTTAAGGATCAACGGAAATGGTTGTGGTAATAGACGAGGGTAACGTCTGTGACCGCAACACTTTGCCTACAAAAAAAGACTCTCGGAGTCTGTGTTACGCTTTTGTTAGGCGGCGAGCAGTTATCCGATGACTGCATAGGGTCAGAGCTGTCCTAATGGCTGTAACCAGGACGCTGGACCTGTCCTGAAAGGACTGACTTTCGCTTAAGGGCTTCGAAACCTTGTGACAGGTTTCTTATGCGAAAAGCCTACGGATGGCGAGGAGAAACAACGTCTCTCTCGTCTTATGGTAGGGGAGATCTTGGTAAGATACACCCGATACCATAGAGGGAAAACGTCTGTTCGTTGGTCAAGGCCTCTCGAACCCATAAGTCGTTTGACATTACTTCTCCCCTGGGCTTGGGAGCTTGTAAGAGGTCCCGGACTAGGTGAACGACAGGCACGAACAGACGAACCCTCGGACGCAACACTGTAACACTTTGCGCCTTGTAACACTTTGCGCATATCACTTTATCACTTCGATTTTCTGTTTTGCACTTATTTCTACCTGAAACACGCAATTCTACCCTTCATTAAAAGGTAGTAATTGCGAAATTAGTCGTATAATGCAAGCTCATAATACCAGCAAAAAACAGAAAACATATTTTAAGATAAAAAGAAAAATCAGTGGCTGGGAAAGAGACTAAACACTAGTTCATATAACTACGTTTTCAATCTCTCACCACACATAGCCTGGGGACGAGAATAAAAACCTAAAAACGTTTTATCCTTCCTCCCCGTACAGCGACTAGGGACGTGAGTAACACGAGAACAACGTTACCCGCTTGAACGGAACGTTTTCTCTCCTCTCTCTCCCTCCGTCTCTATCTCTCTCTCTCTTTCTCTCTTGATTTCGCACCTAAGAGAAGAGCCCAATTATATATCGTCAAAAAAACATGTTATTTGACTAAAGGAAAAAACTGAAAGGTTTTTCAAATAAAAAGTTCCTTTAAATTAGAATTTAAAACATTTAAGCTAAGAAAGAATGAACAAAACGTCAGAATCGATTTACTCTTACTGCAAAGTGAAACCGTGATACACTCTCTCTCTATCGTAACGATAGAGCGCATGTTGAACGTCCTGAACGTCAACAACTGCGTAGCATAAAAAACTAAATGTTAGTTCATCTTTGAAAACAGTACGAAGACTATCAAAGAAATTCTTTCATAAAATATTACATTTAAAAAGTTTTAAATCCTTAGCTCTTTAAAAGCTAAAGACGATGTAAAGGGCTCAAGGTTAATTAACTTCGGTTTCCAAGTTAGGACCGCCTACTCTCAGGAAAGGTCTATATAAACAAAGCATTAAAATGACAAATTCGAAGATAATTTGTATTTTTCCTAACCATACAAACCTTAGCTATTTACAAAGGGTTATTACTTTTAGCGTAGCTGAAATGGCGAGCCATTAGAATTTAACGAGGGTGTATTACCCCCCGCGCTAGTTAGCGGGGGGGGTAGGGGAGTGGTAGCTAGCTACCCCTCCTCCCCCTCACACACACGTGAATACTCACTTTCACTTAGAGGTAGGACTTGTCTTGGGGGACAGGGCTGGCGGGCAAATATGTGTAAATAGCTAAGGTTTGTATGGTTAGGAAAAATACAAATTATCTTCGAATTTGTCATTTGTTCCGTAACCGAAATACAAACCACGCTATTTACAAAGGGTGACTTATCCCTTAGGAAGGGTGGAAAGTCCCCAGCCATACTGGCTTTGGCTTTACCCGGGGACTCAGAATCCGAGTGAGTCGCACTCGAGAAAAGGAGTCCCTGCACCTCACAAGTTCCTTGCTCCGCAAGGAACCATGTGGCCTACGTAAGCTTGTGTGTGAAGGAAGAAGTGTGACCCGTCTTAGGCAGTTGACCTGGAGTTCCAGAAGGAACTCTGGGTTAGGACGTTCCCAATACCACCTCGTCAGGGTATGGGGGACGCGACAGTATTGACTCAATACTCGGAACACAAGGAAGCATGGTTTACCTGCAGAGGTTCGAGGTCAGCTATGCAGAGACCAGGATGCTGCTTCCCCGTAGAGGGGATGATGAAGAAAGAAGTAAGGGCCAGACATACTTCTTTCGTTCATGCAGACTAAGACCTGATAACAATGCCCTCAACCTTCTGCTACCTGTCCAAAAAGGAGCCTGAGGTTAGACCAGCTGTTGTGTAGCCACCACAGAGCGATAGAAAACGTATCGAGACTCCTGTGGGTCACGCCCTGCAGGAAGCGGGCTGCGAAGGTCATCAGACGCTTCCAGACTCCAGCTTGTAGCACCTGCGTCACAGAGTAGTATTACTCGAAGGCGAGGACGTTGCGATGTATCCAACATCGTGCTGTAGGGCGACGTGACGGGGGAGGGTTTGAAGACAGGTCGAGATGAATGTACTCGAGTCCGGGCTGAAGAGGTATACTGGTGACTCTCCCCCCATGTCCTCCATGTGTTCCCAAATCGGCTGCAACTGAGGCCAAACTGCAGCTGTTCCCAGCGCTAACCTCTCGATTCCTTACTGGCAAGAAAGAGAAGGTCTTGGGACATAACACACAGAATGGAGACTCGAAATCTTGAATGAATCGGACCGAAGGGTCGGGACCCTCAGATTCTGAGTCTAGCCAACAACTCAGGAGCGAGCCTGAATGTTGCCTTCCCCTCTTCCTTAGAAAGGGGGGAGTAGTAAGAGACCAAGAAGATTGCTTACACACTGGCCGTGGCCAGAGTGAGCAGAAGACCCAAGGCGGAATACAATCCGAGGCCTGTCGTAAAAGGGTCTTGAGAAGATCTCTTAAAGGACTAAAAGTCCTAGCCATGCTCCAAGTTGGAGGTCTTCCTCCGACTAGGGCAGGGACGATCGTAGCTTCGCATGAGCGAGGATAGATCCAGCGGGCAGGAAAAAGTTATTCCTTTAAGCCTGAAGGTCAGGGAAAGGCTGAGCGACAGGCTTCATTGCCGAGAGCGGAAAGGAGCTTCCTCCCGCCGAAAGGCAATAATACCGTTATTGCTGGAGAAGAGGCCTCACGGGAAGAGGTATATCTCCCACGGCACCCACCACCTTAGACTCTTCACTTTGCCTGGGAGACCCCTGTGGATGACTATCGCAGATGACGCGACCTCCGTACCGCGACTGTAGCGGGTTGTCTCTTCTAGAGGAGGAAGCGTAGTGTCTCCAGGCATGAAGCCGAAGCGATGCCCCGGTTCGGGAGAGATGTCGCAGTGTGGTTGCTTGAGTAGTCTGCGCCGTGGGAGAAGCTCTCCCGGGAGTTCCGTCAGGGGAAGCAGAGGGTCCAGAAACCGTTCTGCGCATAGTCCCAGTGGAGCTCTCCCATTGAAAGGTTGACAGACAACCTGGTTTTGTTGAGACCCATTGTCCGCAGACAAAAAGGAGGGAAGACGCAGGCGTCGAATTTGTCCCACCATCACCGGAATGCATCTTGCCAGAGTCTCGGGGTCTGAGACTGGGGGTAAGACTAGTGGAAGCTTGAGGTTCCAAGGTGTTGCGATCAGGTCCCCCAGACCAGCACTTGCTGGTTACCCAAGGTCAAAGACCCCTAGGTACACTCTCTCTATGAGGCTCTGCTCGGATAGTCTGAGAGAGACATTCCCCTGCCTGGAATGAGAGAGCCGATGGTGGAATTGAGAGAATCTCAATCATCCCGGTATCTCTACTACAAGATGTGAAGGTGTGAAAATGCGTCCCCTGCTGGTTAGAATGAAGTCGACGCACAACGGGGCGACTTGGCAGGAGCTGTAGGATCTGAAGAGGGGCCAGACTAAGGCCCTTAAGCCTGCCTGAATGATGGAGAGGTATCCTTCAGGTCTTGACCATAGGCCTGGACCGGAACATGCCCCCCCCCCCCCCTTTCCTTTGACGAGTCCGAGAACCGCATCAAGAATGTGGGGAAAGGACGAAAATATCCACTACCATCAAGAGGCTCCATAGGTCAACACCCATTGCAGGTTTAATAGTTCCGCTGGTCCCATAGGGCCAGGGAGTCCGGTTAAACATTGCCTGAAGCCAACGGGACTTGGATCGCCCCACATGGAACTTATCCTGAGGCGACCGTTCGGACTATAGACGGGTCAATGAGGAAAGAAGAACTAGGAAACGTTCCAAGGTAGGGCTGAAAGCTCTGCTTGACTGAGAACAGGTACTGCGACTCTCCTCAGTCTTGCCACAGTCAACCGAAAGGAAGGCTCGGAGGATGCGGTAACAGAATCTGGCGTCCCCAGGTGGTCACCCATCCAAGTACCGACGTTGCTTAACCTCGCTGGACGGACGAGAAGCGGGGTTTCCAATGTGGTAAGGCGGTTGACTCAAAATCATGGCCAGATACTCCAGATGTTGAGGCAGAGGAAGAGAAGGCTCCAAGCAAAATACCATGAGCCCACACTCATGGTCACATTCCGGAAGCTAGTCCCGGCGCTGAAGAAGGTCGAAACCCGAGCCTACCGGAGTTGACCAGCCCTCCAAACAGCAGAGGAGGCGGAAGCCTGCACCTGAGCGGCCAAGAGGAAGGCAGGGAGAGTTCTCTGGGGAAACAAACCTGCTATGCCACGGCGGGATAGCCACACTGCATCATAAGCAGGAATACTTGCAGTCTAGGCTGAATTCGACGAGCACCCTGGAAGATGGATGGAATGGAAACTGAAAGTACCCGTCCTTCCGATCCAGGGTTAAAGGAGTCCTGTCGCCTCGTTACCAGTCTGATCAATTCTGCTGGTCTACGCTGGCCGAAGTTTGTTCGACAAACTTGATCAGGACTGAGAGGTCGACTATGGACATCCCCTCTCAGATCCTTCCTTACAAGAAAGGATCGACTGAGGGGACCGGGGGTGAAGCCGTCGATGATCCTAAGGAAGACCTTCGCCTAAGGTATGGATCATTCTGCCCAACCGGGCAACTCTGCTGACGCTATGGCATAGAGGTTCAGAGACACTGAATTCGCTGACAGAGACAGCAGGCGCGATATCCTTGGCTACTCACAGAGATTGTGCGGGAATGGGCATCGGGAAGCTGTCATTCGGATGAGTAACCTTAAGCATCCTCCCAGCGAAAAAACCTGCAATCCTAGAGTTTGTGAACTCCTTTTAGGCCTATGCCCCCCCGGGGGAATCTCCCGTGCCATCTGTTCCTGACAGGAGGAAACTGCAATTGGACACCTTGTCCCAGTTGTCGTAGCCGATAACTTAGGCCGACGTGGTTGAAAGAAAAGGGCGCTGGAGCCCTGCAGAGTCTGGAAGAAAGCGCCTTGGAGGAGTGAAACCGGAAGTCGATTTACTCAGCACAGCAGCTGTCTAAGTCTCTGTCCTTGGGCACAGACAAAACTCTTCTCAAGGATGGAAGGGTGTCTGAGGTCGTCGACCTCCACAGATGAGACACCCGAAGGAAGCCTTCAGTCAGCGTGTCCAGATGGTACAACATCGAGCTTGCCGCAAGTAGATACTTAACGACGAAAGGCCAAGGTGTCTGAGCTCGAGAGGAGGAAAGTACCCTTGATCTTCCTGTAGCTTCCTTGAACCAAACCTCGGGCCGTAACCGAGGAGGGAAAGAACCTGGTAAGCTCCCAGAGGAAGAGGTAAGCAGTCACCCCTTGTCCGATGGAGAAATCTTGAACGGAAAGCCCCCCCCGCCAATAATCCTTCCAGGGCAGGAGAAGGAGAGAGTACTCGTACAGGAGAGGGGACCCTCGAGACCGACCTCTTGGGAACCAACTTCGCCCTGGGGGAAGTCACCACGAAGTCCACTCCTCTCTTTCTCTTCAGCGTAGGAGAGACAGCCGCTGGTTTGTTACCCTGGCCGGCGAGTACTGGTTTCATAACCCTCATTAACGCCCGTGCCAGCGGACCAAACCATGTCTGCTGCTCCAAGGACACAGAGTCCGAAATCCTCGCTAAGGTGAAAGGGATCGGGCGATCCTTTGGAGTGGACCCGACTGTACCTGCCTGAAAAGAAGGTGGGGAAGAATGCTGTACTGACCTGTCTTCGTCCTGCACTACCAACCTGTGCTTGGATGGAGGTGATCCCGAGTGCCGTCTAGGAGCACGCGTCCCTGCTGCTACCACCGGCTGTGGAATTCGCCGCGAACTATGGTCGCGCGAGGGCGAACGGTTGCGCAAAGGCGAACAGTCGCGCAAAGGCGAATGGTCGCGCGGGCGCGCAGGCGAGCGGTCGCGCGGGCGCGCAGGCGAGCGGTCGCGCGGGCGCGCAGGCGAGCGATTGCGCAGGCGAGCTATCGCGCGGGCGAGCGATCGCGCGGGCGCGCAGGCGAGCGATCGCGCGGGCGCGCAGGCGAGCGATCGCGCGGGCGCGCAGGCGAGCGATCGCGCAGGCGAGTGGGCAGGTAAATGAACACGTGTCCGAGGCGACGAACGCAAGCGATGGCGTGACGGCGAGGGATCGTGCTGCCGCGTAGGTGAAGAAGATCGCTGGCGATAATGACCGCATGATGGTAAGCGATGGCGAGCAGCATGTGTAGGTGAATGATCGCGTGAAAGGGTGCGATGGTGATCAGCATCCGCAGGAGGGCGATCGTTCAGGGTTGTGCGATGAGGAGCAGCATGCGTAAGCGGGCAATCGTGCAGGGTTGTGCGATGGCGAGCAGCATGCGCAGGTGAATGATCGCGTGAAAAGGTGCGATGGTGATCAGCATCCGCAGGAGGGCGATCGTTCAGGGTTGTGCGATGAGGAGCAGCATGCGTAAGCGGGCAATCGTGCAGGGTTGTGCGATGGCGAGCAGCATGCGCAGGTGAATGATCGCGTGAAAAGGTGCGATGGTGATCAGCATCCGCAGGAGGGCGATCGTTCAGGGTTGTGCGATGAGGAGCAGCATGCGTAAGCGGGCAATCGTGCAGGGTTGTGCGATGGCGAGCAGCATGCGCAGGTGAATGATCGCGTGAAAGGGTGCGATGGTGATCAGCATCTGCAGGATGGCGATCGTTCAGGGTTGTGCGATGAGGAGCAGCATGCGTAATCAGCATCTGCAGTTGAGGGTCGCGCGATGGCGATCAGCATCCGCAGTTGAGGGTCGCGCGATGGCGATCAGCATCCGCAGTTGAGGGTCGCGCGATGGTGATCAGCATCCGCAGTTGAGGGTCGTGCGATGGCGATCAGCATGCGCAGGTGAGCTAGTAGCTGGCGAACCATGTTCCTTCAGAAGTGTTGGAGAACGTTGGCGTGCCAGCTGTAACACACGTGGGCGATCCGGAGATCGCTGGCGAGCTGATGATCGCTGACGAGCTGATGATCGCTGGCGAGCTGATGATCGCTGACGAGCAGAAGGCTACGCGTGGAAGCCTGCGCAAAGAAGAAGTCCTTGACCCCGACCTGAACCGAAGTTCTAGATCGCGAGGGCGAACGTGGGCGCACAGGGCACGTAACAGGAACCGCAGGGAAGATCATCTTGAAAGCGCTGACGAACAGGAGAGCGCTGATGAGCAGAAGGGCGCGCAGGGAAACCCTGACACGCAAGGGAAGAACCCCCGTGGGGGCAACCCTTTGCCCCGAAGGAATCGTTGTCCGCCGGGAGACTGATGTCCGTCGGAAGACCGCTGTCCGTCGGGCAGACCGTTGTCCGTCGGGAAGACCGTTGCCCGTCGGAAGACGAGATCAGACTGCTGTCCATCTGCACCAAAGCGGAAGATCGAGAAAAAAGGAGTGTAGGCTGCAAACGGAGATCCAAAAGGGCGCCTCTTAGCACCCTTATAGGGAGATGAGAGGCCCTTACGACGAGGCGGACGGAGGGCCTTACGGCGAGGGAGGCCAACAGCAACAGCAACAGAAGAAACCTCCGAAGAGGAGTCTCTATGAGTGTACTCTCTCGCGAACGAAAGAGAAACACTTCGAGGAAGAGACTGGTCAGCCAGTGACCTAAAAGGAGCAATCCTCCGA
Organism: Palaemon carinicauda; assembly: GCF_036898095.1. NCBI lineage: Eukaryota > Metazoa > Arthropoda > Malacostraca > Decapoda > Palaemonidae > Palaemon > Palaemon carinicauda. The sequence continues at coordinate 15,173,184 of NC_090734.1, forward strand.
AGAGGAGCTCCTGCAGTTGCCCAGCCCCTTGAGCGAAACTGCAGGTGCGACCGCTCAGCACCAAGAGCATAGTCGCACGAAAAAAAGGCAAGAGAAGAACCCCCCAAAAGGGGAAAAACTCAAGCCTGGACAGGAAAAACTTCCCTCGGAAGGAAAGTTATCCGCCCAAGGAGGCAAGCCTCCTGACTGTTCTAAAAATGAACTGGAGAGCTGTCCGTCGACACGGGAGTACTACCAGTAGAAGGAGACACGCCCCTGACGAAAATACAAGGGGGGAGGCAGCAACAGCCGAATCCCCAGGACTCAACCAGACAGCTCACACCGTTGCTATATTATAGAAACGAACTAGATCGGTAACTGTAAAAAAATAAAACAAATAATATTAGTACACATTCATTCCCCCGGGAAGGCTCCGAAGAGGAATCCCGAGGGAAAGGAACAAGAATTACACAACAGGCACGTGCCCTCACAACCACTTACACTCGCGGAAGGAGAGCTGTAACCAAAACAGAATTATAACAATTATAATTATGTAACTATGTAATTGTGTAATTAAAAAATGAATGAACACTAAAGAAAGAACGAAAACCCCGAAAGAAATCGTTCTACAAGCTGAAAAAAAAAACAACTACAATTAGATTCATAACTAATTGATACAAACGTACGCGTAGCAACCCCCCACACGGAAAGGAAGCTAGGCTATAAGGGCGTAGTAACACGTAGTAAAAGGGTGAACGACCTCAAGAGAGAGAGAGAGAGAGAGAGAAAGACATAAGTCAAACTCGATCGCCACCCATAAAATACGCCGTGGTGGCCTAACTGCCGAGGCCTCCACGTAGATATCGTACACTACACACACACATCTGAAAAGGAAACTTACTTATTTCTATACTCAAATATATATACAAACATGAAAACATGTTTACATATATATTGAGTAAAAGAAAAGTAAGCGATTAAGTAAAGACAAAACAGACAATGGCTGCCAAGCGACTACCAAGACAGAGACGTCTGTCACAGTCCGAGCCAAAAGTGAAAGTGAGTATTCACGTGTGTGTGAGGGGGAGGAGGGGTAGCTAGCTACCACTCCCCTACCCCCCCGCTAACTAGCGCGGGGGGTAATACACCCTCGTTAAATTCTAATGGCTCGCCATTTCAGCTACGCTAAAAGTAATAACCCTTTGTAAATAGCGTGGTTTGTATTTCGGTTACGGAACAAATTTATTTTTATATGTTTATAAAAAATGGAAAGTTAATCGAAGAGGCCTAATAAAGGCGGAGAGATATAAAATATAGGAAAATCTATAACGTGATAAGATAATTACTAAAAGCCTAAACACACTTCCGTCTAAGGGAAGGGTCGGCCATTTAAAAGTGAAAGAAAGTCCATACTCTCTTTGTCACCATAATTAAATCTATCCAAAATGAGTTCAAGTTTTAAGATGAAGATAAAACACCTGCATAGCGAAAGCTCAAAACTAGAATAGTGTACTTCACCAAATAGTTGTGAAAACAAATCCAGTTAGCAACAGCGAATTAGTAGGTCTTGCCGGTAGCCCGACAGAGAGAAAATTGAGTTCTTTGTTTACAATGAGTAATGGGTATCTGAACGACAGATGGCGCTGTTGAGTACACCCCCTACCTGTGTAGCGATCGCTGGCGAATTTTTCCGTAGAGTTTTTCTGTCGAGCAACAGAGTTGCAGCTATTATAATCACCGGCTAAGTTAAATATTGAAAAATTTAATTTTTTTCCACACATTTTTTTTCTTTCTGTCATTATAGCCATAACTATAAGAATTAGCATTTCTTTGCCAATTATATAACAAATAAGTGTTGTAATAAACTTCCTAATGGTTATGATTCATTATTTATAGACTAAGTCTGTTCAGCCTTAATTTTTTGTAGGTTAGCGTGCTTATTTACACAGTAAAAGGTACCTATTCCTTTCCTAAATGATCTTTGAGTTAATGTATTTATAAGAATTAATATTTAGAGCCTAGCATGCATTCAGGTATACAATATATTCAGCGCCATCATTGGTGGGGCCTAGCCAATTCTACATTTGGCAAACTGCCTATTACTCTGGATAAGTAACGGTATACAGTGCCGTACTTAAAACCTACCTTAATCAAAGCCTGGTACTCCTCCTTCAGTCTGGTCACCCACAATTCCTTATCCCTTGGTCCTGCTTTGGTTTTAAGCAGTGGAATATTACTTAGAGTCTTACGAGTGGCATCATCAACCATTTTGATCTTGGCACAGCAGCTACCTGTGAAAAGGAAAGACTACCATAAGTTAAAAAAAAAACACTAAAGACTTGAAACTGTCATGAACTCTCTTAAAAAATCCTGCAAACTAAATCAAGGTAAAGCAAAATACTGTACATACTAACATGGTAAAAAAGGAACCTGCAAAATCTTGATGTTCAGATGATAAAAATAATGGAGTACTCTTGGATGTACATCTTCATATGTGAATCAGTTAAAAAAATGACAAATTCGTAGATAATTTGTATTTTTCCTAACGATACAAACATCAAAAATTTTAAGTAATTTTTATTTTTCCTAACATAGTTACCGAGAACTACTTTCTTAGGAGTTACCTGTAATCTCCTCTCAACCGACCAGAGTTTTGTGTAGTATACCCTACCTCCGTTTTCTATGGAGGACTAACCCAGGAGTAAGGAGAACGTGCCCTGAGGGTAGACCTGAGCTAGGTCGGCGTTAGCTTGGGTCCCGCTAGTCAGTAAGTTCCTCGGATGGTGCAAAAAGTCCCTGCAAGGGCAGAAAGGCACTCGGGGAAGGTAGGGAGGGCCATTACCCGAAAGTAGTTCTCGGTAAGTATGTTAGGAAAAATAAAAATTACTTAAAATTTTTGACTTGTTCCAACACGAATACTTACCTCGAACTACTTTCTTAGGAGACTTACACTTTAGGAGGTGGGAGTGTCTTCCTGACCTTCAGACCCAGCTAAGCGGACGACAAGTAACCTAGATATGAACTAGGCTTTATAAAATAAAAACTGGAAAAGGAACGGTAGGGCAAACTACACAAAGAGCTCACGTTAGTGTCTAAGTACTCACCCTTTAAAAAATTTTCTGATGCTGAGTCCAGTGACAAAGTTGCAGAGACGTGTTCTTCATTGGTTACATATGTGTGGTTATCTCCGGTAGGGATAGGAAAACGGGGATTAGGGTGAAAAGGAACGAACCTGTGTCTCCTGGTTTTGCTATCCACGATTGCACCTGGGGCTTCACCGTTAAATCGCTTGGAGCGCGGAGATGACTGTCCCAATGGAAAACCCGTCCAAAGACCTCCTTGAGTAATCCTTGAGATAATGGGCAGTAAAGGTCGACTGGTTCGACCAGGTGCCTGCCCGAAGGATCTGGCCCACTGCCATGTTCTTCTCAAAGGCTAAAGAAGTGCTTAGCCCTCTAATGTCATGGGGCCTAGGAGTACCTGGCAAGGCCAGTCCCTCCTCCTTATAGGACCTGGCAATAACTTGTCTCAACCAAAAGGAGATGGTATTCTTCGATACCTGCTTCTTCGTAACACCTGTGGAGACGAAAAGACTCTTGATACTCGGCCGGAGATGTGCAGTCCTCTCAAGGTACTTCCTAACGGCACAGACGGGGCACAACCTAAAATCCTCTGGATTCCCAGTCTTAGGAATGGCTGGCAGTGAGAACCCCTCGAACTTAGGATCCCACACTGCTGGATTCTGGGTTTTTGCCACGAAAGAAGGGACGAACTTGAGGGAGATTTCTCTCCACCCCTTCGAATGAGAGACGTCGTAAGACAGCCCATGGATCTCTCCTACTCTTTTCGCAGAGGCCAAGGCTAACAAAAAGACCGTCTTGAGAGTGAGATCCCTGTCTACAATATCTTTCATCGGTTCGAACGGGGGACTACTTAACATCTTCAGAACCCTAGCCAAGTCCCACTGAGGCACCCTAAATGTTTGAGGAGGGCAGGTTTGTTCAAAGATCCTGATAAGCATAGAGATGTGTCTAGAGGAGCCCAGGTCGATGCCCTTCAGAAGGAAGACTTGACCCAAGGCTGCACATACTCCTTTTATAGCTGGGATTGACATCCCCACCTCGTCTCTGAGATATACTAAAAAGTCTGCGATATCTGGGACTGAGGCTTTGAGGGGCTTGATGTTCTTTGAAGCACACCACTTCGTAAAAGAGTCCAACTTCTCCTGGGCGTCACCAGCCACTGAAGTACCTGAAACACAGGCACATGAAGCGGGCGAAGAAACAGGCACAACGTTACTACTCCACATGGGGTCGTTGGAGGAGACGTGCCCCCCAAGCACAAGGGCAATCTCTCCAGAACCCCCAGACAAAGCACTATCAGGCTCCCCACTAGCCTGAGAAGGCCCAGCAACCCCCACTTTATATACATTAGACTCCTGGGGAAGGGCCCTCGGCACTTTCCCCGCAACGGACTTACCTCGTCCCCTACTCTGGGTAGGGGAAGGCGAGACAGAAGCCCCGTCGAACCGTCCACTTGGCGACGGTAACGGCGAAGAGTTGCTAGACTTCCTGGGCAAACGTTTCGACGACAACTTCTTTTTAGTGCCATAACACACACACTGGATCTCATTCCAGCTAACACACTCATCGCACGTATCCGACGGCGAGCACACTCTACCTCTACAGGAAGAGCAAAGGGAATGAGGGTCCACTTCGGGCTTGGAAAGGAACGCTCCACACGACTTTCCGGCTCTAGGCCCAGGACAACGGTGGATCTGCTCCATCGCACACAACCACAAGACACAGGTACGAAGGGAATAATCAAGGAATTCACTTGGAAAACACAAGGAAAGGCAGTGAACACGCGAGAACACAAGGGAAAAGCACAGAGATACCACGCGGTAACCACGTGGGACACACGAGTCGGGACACAAAGGGTCGTAAGAGAATGAGAGCGGCGTGATGGTATCACAACGCGACCAGAGAAATTACTGGCTAGCGGGACCCAAGCTAACGCCGACCTAGCTCAGGTCTACCCTCAGGGCACGTTCTCCTTACTCCTCGGTTAGTCCTCCATAGAAAACGGAGGTAGGGTATACTACACAAAACTCTGGTCGGTTGAGAGGAGATTACAGGTAACTCCTAAGAAAGTAGTTCGAGGTAAGTATCTGTGTTGGAACAACTAGCTATTTACATGGGGTAATTACTTCGGCGCAGCCGATGACGAGCCATAAAGTTTTAACGAGGGTTTCCTACCCCACCGCTAGTTAGCGGGGGGGGGCGGGGGGGTAGCTTGCTACCCCTCCACCCTCACACACGCCGGTGATTCGGCCACTTTACTTAGAGGTAGGACTTATCTTGGGGGACAGGGCTGGCGGGCACATAACTGTAAATAGCTAGGTTTGTATCGTCAGGGAAAATACAAATTATCTACGAATTTGTCATTTGTTCCTTAACTGAATACAAACCACGATATTTACATGGGGTGACTCAACCCTTAGGAAGGGAGGTAAGTCCCCTGCCATACTGGCTTTGGCTTGCCCGGGGTCCCCGACCCTGAGTTCATAAAGCAGCTCCAGGATCGGGGACCCTGCACCTCGCAGGCAGTCAGGGACTGCTGCGGCCTACGTAAGCTGTGTGTGAAGGTGAGCAGTGACACGTCCTAGGAAGTTGACCTGGAGTCCTTAATAAGGAAATCTAGGCTAGGACAACCCAATACCACCTCGTCCGGGTATGGGGACATGACAGTATTATAAGCTAATACTAGGAACACAAGGAAGCATGGCTTACCTGCAGAGGTTCGAGGTCAGCTGTGCAAAGAACCAGGATGCTGTTTTTCTCCAAGGGAGGAGAGGATGAAGAAAAGAAAAGGGCCAGCCAGATCTTTTCACTCACACAGACTAAAACCGGGTAACAATGCCCTCAACCCTCTGCTACTTGTCCAATTAGGAGCCTGAGGTTAGACCAACTGTTGTGCAGCCACCACAGGGCCGATAGAAAACGTATCGAGCCTCCTGTGGGTCACGTCTTGCAGGTAGTGGGTCGTGAAGGTAGTCTGACGCTTCCAGACCCCGGCTTGCAGGACCTGCGTCACAGAAAAGTTCTTCTTGAAGGCCAGGGACGCAGCTACGCCCCTGACATCGTGCGCCCTAGGGCGCCGTGACGGGAGAGGGTCAGAACTCAAGGCCAGGTGGATTACCTTACGGATCCAGGCCGAGATGGTGTTCTTGGTGACCCTCTTCTTCGTTGGCCCGGTGCTAACAAACAAGGCTCGCACCTGGGGCCGGACTGCAGCTGTTCTCTTCAGATACAACCTCAGACTCCTAACTGGGCACAGTTGGAGATGATCTGGGTCATTTGTTACAGAACGAAGACTCGAGACCTGGAAAGAGTCGAACCTAGGGTCCTGCACTCCCGGGTTCTGAGTCTTGGCAACAAACTCAGGGACGAAGCTGAACGTCACCTCCCCCCATCCCCTTGAATGGGCGACGTCGTATGAGAGACCATGTAGCTCGCCAACTCGCTTGGCCGAGGCTAAAGCTAGCAGGAACACCGTCTTCCAGGTAAGGTGGCGATCCGAAGCCTGGCGTAATGGTTCGTAGGGAGGCCTCTTAAGAGACCTGAGGACTCGAATCACGTTCCAAGGAGGAGGTCTCACTTCCGACTGAGGGCAGGTAAGTTCATAACTTCGTATGAGCAGGGACCGTTCCAGCAAGGAGGAAATGTCCATTCCTTTGAGCCTGAAGGCAAGACTTAAGGCTGAGCGATAGCCTTTCACTGCCGAGACTGAAAGGCGCATTTCTTCCCGCAGATACACAAGGAACTCCGCTATTGCTGGAAGAGTGGCATCGAGGGGAGAAATACCCCTTCCACGACACCAACCAAAGAAAACTCGCCACTTCACCTGGTAGACTCCTGCGGATGACCGGCGCAGGTGACCAGACATCCTTTCCGCAACTTGTTGCGAAAAGCCTCTCTCTTTGAGGAGATGCTGGATAGTCTCCAGGCGTGAAGTCGAAGCGAAGCTACGGCTTTGTGGAAGATGTTGGAGTGTGGTTTTTTGAGTAGCTCGCGACGTGGAGGGAGTTCCCTCGGGATCTCTGTGAGGAGCAGCAGAAGGTCTGGAAACCACTACGCGTGACGCCACAGCGGGGCTATCAAAGTCATCGAGAGATTGACCGATATTCTGGTCTTGTTGAAGACCCTCCTCATCAGACAGAACGGGGGAAAGGCGTACAGGTCGACGTTGTCCCACCGTTGTTGGAAGGCATCCTGCCAGAGAGCCTTGGGGTCCGGGACTGGGGAGCAGTACAGCGGAAGCTTGGTGTTCAATGCCGTAGCAAACAGATCCACAGTCGGGGAACCCCACAAAGTCAGGACTTTGTTGGCTATCAGAGGATCCAAAGACCACTCGGTACTCACTATCTGCGTCGTTCCGCTCAGACTGTCGGCGAGCACATTCCTCTTGCCTGGAATGAAGCGAGCTGTAAGTGATATCGAGTGGACCTCGGACCATCTCAGGATCTCTACTGCAAGATGGGATAGTAGTTCCGAAAAGGTACCTCCCTGCTTGTTGATGTAAGCCACTGCCGTGGTGTTGTCGCTCATCACCACCACGGAGTGACCCGCCAGGACTTGATGGAACTTTTGAAGGCCCAGAAAGACGGCCTTCATCTCCAGCAGGTTTATGTGAAGGTACTTTTCTGATTCTGACCACAGGCCGGAGGCCCTGTGGTTCAGCACGTGGGCCCCCCACCCTTTGTTTGACGCGTCCGAAAACAACATCAAATCTGGGGGGGAGACGAGAAGATCCACTCCCTTTCGTAGATTCTCTTCCGCCACCCACCACTCCAGGTCCGACCGTTCCGCCGATCCCATTGGGATCAAGATGTCCGGGGAGTCGAGACCTTGACTCCATCGGGACCTCAGCCACCACTGAAGGGATCTCATCCTGAGGCGACTCCTGGGAACGAGGCGGGTTAGAGAGGAAAGGTGACCGAGGAGACGAAGCCACGATTGGGCTGGGAGCTCTTCTTGAGTGAGGAAAGGTCTCGCGACCTTCCTCAGCCTGGAAATCCTTTCGTCTGATGGGAAGGCTTTGTGGAGATTGGTGTCTATGATCATACCTAGATAAACCAGCCTCTGAGAGGGCTGCAGAGAAGACTTCTCGAGGTTTACCACGATCCCCAGATCCCGGCAAACCTCGAGGAGCTTGTCTCGGTGGTGGAGAAGGGAAACCTCCGAGTCTGCCAGGACCAGGTAACGAAGGAGACGGATGCCGGTCCTGTGTGCCCATGAAGAGATGACGGTGAAGACTCTGGTGAACACCTGAGGTGCTGTGGAGAGACCGAAACACAACATCTTGAACTGGTAGATCTTGTGATCTAGGCAAAATCTTAGGTACTTCCTTGAAGACGGATGGATTGGGATCTGGAAGTAAGCGTCCTTCAGACCCAGAGTGCACATGAAATCCCGCGGTCTCACTGCAAGTCTGACCGTGTCTGCCGTCTCCATGCTGAACGGAGTCTGCTTGACAAACCCGTTCAGTGTCGAGAGATCGATGACTGGTCTCCAGCCTCCAGATGCCTTTTTCACAAGAAAGAGTCGACTGTAGAAGCCTGGGGACCCATCCACGACCTCTTGGAGCGTGTTCTTCTCCAACATGGTCTGGACTTCGGCCCGAAGGGCCTGCCCTTTTGCCGACCCCATGGCAAGAGAGCTCAGCGACAGTGGATCCGCTGTCAGGGGAGGTAGAGATGCCGTGAACGGGACGCGATACCCTTGAGAGATCACAGAGATCGTCCAGGCATCCGCCCCGAGTTGCTGCCACATTACTGCGCAACTCTGAAGGCATCCCCCCACTGGTGGACATGCAGGGGGATTGCCACCCCTAGCGTTTCCGGCCTCGGCCGGTACCTCTAGGGTTCTTGTTCCCCCTGGAGGACTTCTTGCCCCTTCTGCCCTTGGCAGGAAAGGGCTTAGACACCTTGGGCTTCGCTGCAATGGCTGTCTTCTTCGTGTCCTTGGCAGGGCGGGGCTGCTGTACTGCCGGAGGCTTGTAGGGCCTTGATGTCACAGCTTTATGGATGAGGGAATCCTGATTGGACTGCCTCCACCTCTCAGTAGTACGTTCCACGTTCTTAGGCTCGGATAGACTCTTGCTGAGGACAGAAGAGTGTCTGAGCCTACTAGCTTCGGCGCTGGGGACCTTCTGATGATACCTCTCCGCCACTGCGTCCTGACGCTTGAGGATCGTGTTGGCCCACAAGCTAGTAACCTGGTGGGACAGGAACTCGATGGTCCGAGTGCCCGAGAGGAAGAAGGTCTCCAGAGCTTTCCTTGGACAGATCCTCGGACCGCACCAGAATGCCCAGAGAGCCCAGCCAGAAGTCTAGCCATGAAGTGGCCTGCATGGCACACTTAATGTCCTTCTCCTGACTCTGGATCTCAGTGGCCGAGAAGGACATGTGCCGGTTGGAGAGTCTCTCAAGAGAGACTCCCCCAGTGAGGGCTTCCACGGAATGGTGCAGGGGAAGACTCAAAGAAGGCTCCTCAAGGATCTCAAAATATCTCCTCTGACGGACTCGAGGAGGAGGGAGGAGCTTATACCCGGCACTCGACCTGCTCGAGGAGGCAAGCTCCACAAGTTGTCCTTCGATCTTCTCTCTGGCACTCTTCATCCCCCAAGACCAGGGCAAAGCTGCACTGGCCTTGGAGGGCCTATGAGAGCCAAAGATACCATCCAGGACTGTGTCCTGTCCATCACGAGGAGGACTGGGATCCCGTTGAGACTCCTCATGAGAGACAGAACTTGCCAGAATGCATGTTACGATTCTTGGCGCTTGCCTCCTGATGGACTCGCACCGAAGTCTCCTGACCCCAAGGGCTCTTCCTCGGGGGACGTGTGAATATCCTCGACCGGCCTAGGCTGCTGCTGTCTGATCCTGGCCGATGATTTAGGAATAGTCTTAGAGTCCTTAGATTCCCTCCTGGGAGGGATACAGGACTCCAAAAGCGAAGGTGGTAGGTCCTTCTCCACCTCAAGACGAGGGGACCTCTCGGGAGGAGGACGAACTTCCTCCACTGGTGCGATGGGGAGGACATCCTCTCCGACCGACTCCCCTGAGGAGGGGTATTCCTCCTCCACAGGGGAAGGCGAGAAGGTCTGAGGAGGAGTAGGAACCTTGCCTAAGGATCTGCGAGGAGATAGCCTAGGTCTCGGAGGAAGATCCACGGGAGAAACTCCTCTCTTCCTCTTCAGGGGGGAGGAAACTGCCACTGGTTCGCGACCCGAGTCAGAGGCGGCAGGCTTCATAGCCTGTACAAGAGCTCTGAGAAGCGTATCAAACCACGGCTGTTGACTGACAGTGGCGCTGGCAGACACTCCCTCTGAAGGGAAGGGGACCGATGGATCCCTAGGAGGAGTACACAAACGAGGGTTCGCCTTCTGGGCTGCAAAAGAAGAAGCCCTAGATCTATCTGGGGAGCGGCCCCCCCTCTGGCGAGCGAGCTGGTCTGCACTTATGGAGGGGGGAGCGAGACAAGGAAGAATCCGCCTGGCGGCGGTCACGTTGGGGCTCGTGAATCAGGCCCTGCACAGGGTCGCGCGCGTTAGCGTAACGCGAGGCTGGAATATTGCGAGCGCGAACCCAATTGCGCGCGGGCGGGAGATGCTGGAAAATCGCACGCGCGCGCGTGGGTGGGGGCGGCCGCAGAGCGATGGCGCGCAGATGAATCAATGGCGCGGGCATGTCTCGGAGAGTGGGCCAGAATAAGGTCGCAAGAGCGTGATGGTGAAGGAGTCGGTGTACGACGATCAGGAACCGCCCGAACGCGCGGGTGCGCAGAGACCTCGTGGGAGCCGGAAGGGCGCGATATGACAGGGACGCCTGTGCGCGTGTCTGGGAGAACTCACCGCGAAGGCGATGGAATTACAGCAGAATCCCGAGAGACCTGTGGGCGACAGTCGGAAGGGATCGCCCTATTCGCTTGCTAGTTTGTTAACTGTGCTGGCTATTGTTGGCGCGCATAGCGCGCATCTGGAACAGGCTGTTTAGGAGGTCGCGGGTTGTGCACGGCATGAGGAACGCTCACAGTCGCCTTGAACACAGGCACAGGGCGCGTAGCTGGGACTGGGCGCGACAGATGGGCGTCGCGCGCGACATTGTCGGCAGCAGACTCGCGCGATTCCAGAGGAGGCTGTGAGCGCCTGTGCGCTAATTTAGCCAACCCCGGAGCTACGTGTTGAGTCAGCGCGTCACGCGATCGCGTTGGAGAATGCGCGGAAGCTGGAACAATATCCGCGCGTGAAAGCGCATCGCGAACCTCTTTAATTGCGCGCGATGGAGAGCGCGTCGCGGATGGAATTGCACGTGAACGCGCGACGCGATCTTCCCCCGTCGGGAGCGACGAGTCCGAAGGAACCTGTGGGCGCCTGTGCGCCGACTCTGGAACCTTTTGGACCGCGCGAAGAGTGACAGGAACCGGGGGCGATCACGCGTCGCGCTTTCCCCGTAAAGGGCGCGACGAGTCCACGAGAACCTGTGGGCGCCAACTCCGGAACTTGTTAGACCGCGCGCGGTGGTGATACAGGAACAGGGGGTGAACGCGCGCCGCGTTTTTCCCCCAAAGGGCGCAGCGAGTCCGTAGGAACCTGTGCGCCGACTCAGGCCCCTTTGGAATCGCGCGCGATGTAACAGGAACTGGGGGGCATGGAAGTGCTGGTAAAGGTGGGTACGCGGGCGCCTTTGAGCGCTTGCTCGCTGCATCAAGAACAGTTGACGATGGCGTGGGCGCGCAGGGGAGCCCTGGCGCGTAACAGGATCAGAGGCGCGAGCGCCTACAGGTGAGCACCGAAGAGCTTTGTCAGCAACAACAGAAACGGGCGCAGGCAGAGCCTTACGCTTAGAGACGAGAGGTGCAGTTTTGCGCTCAGGTCCCTGAGACCCCGAAGGGCCAGGAGACTGCGCAATGGCAGACTCAGGGGGCGCGTAAAGCGCATCAGCAGCCTTTGAGGTAGATGGTTGAGGAGACCCTTGTCCCGACGGACGACCATCCTCCAAAGGGGAACGCGAACGATCCCCGGAGAGGTCTAGATTGGTAGCTGGCAGGACAGGAGAGCGGCGAGACGTCTCCTCCGCAGAGGATTGTGGGGACGACAAGCTGAAGAGGCGCCTCCTAACCCCCTTAAAGGAAGAAGGAAGAACTCTACGGCGAAGGGGAGGGCGAGCCATCCGCCTTATACGCCCACGAGGGGCCGTGGGATCAGCCTCCGAAGGGGCGTCTCTAACAGAGAACTCCCTCGAGAGGGAATCTCAGTGGAAGGAGATACCGTAGGACTCCGCTCCTCCCTCGAAGTGTGTCCGGAGGGGGAGAGAGAGCCTTCAGCTACCCCAGTCACAACAGGTGTTTGGACAGATCCATGGGATGTTTCCGAAACAACTACATCAATTACAGACAGAGGATCTATTTCCGCTGTAGTTGACGATTGTTCGGCGGCCGCACCCCGTTTGACCATGTCAAACAAGGATGCCTTGGAGGGCGAACCCTGTATCCACAAGGAAGCCCAAAGCTGAAAAAGATCCTTGTTTAACCATAACTACCTCCTCCGAGGGGGGAGGGGCAGCCGCCTCGCTATGGTAGGCAGCGGCCTCTCCCTTACCACGGGATCGGTCAAAATCAATATCAATATTAAGGTCTACGCTACCGTTCGCCGGCCCCTCGGAAGAGGCCGCCCGAGCGGGAGCTTCGGAGGAGGAATGGACGGCGGGAGAAGAAGACATACGATTTTCTCGCCCCTGAGAACTTTCGGAAGGAGAACGATCCTGTTTAGCCTTCTTCTTACGTCGCCGGGCAAACCTCTCCTACTGGGAGGTAGACCACTCCCTACACTCAATATGACAAATTTGAAGATAATTTGTATTTTTCCTAACCATACAAACCTTAGCTATTTACATTGGGTTTACCTTTTAGCGCAGCTGAAATGACGAACCAATAGTTTTAACGAGGGTTAATTACCCCCCCCGCTAGTTAGCGGGGGGTAGGGGAAGGGTAGCTTACAACCCCTTCCCCCCCCACACACCGGTGACTTGCTTCACTTCACTTAGAGGTAGGACTTGACTTGGGGGTCAGGGACGGCGGGCACATATGTGTGAATGGCTAAGGTTTGTATGGTTAGGAAAAATACAAATTATCTTCGAATTTGTCATTTGTTCCGTAACCGAAATACAAACCACGCTATTTACATTGGGTGACTTACCCCTTAGGAAGGGTGGAAAGTCCCCAGCCTTACTGACTTCGGCTTGCCCGGGGGCTCGATCCCTCAGTGAGCAGCACTAGAGAAACGGAGCCCCTGTACCTCACAAGTTCCTAGCATCGCTAGGAACGAGTGGCCTACATAAGCAGTGTGTGGAGGAGAGCGTGACTCGTCCAATGAAGTTGACCTTGAGACCTTCAGATAGGAATTCTAGGATAGGACGTTCCCAATACCACCTCGTCAGGGTATGGGAGACGCAACAGTATTAAGCTTAATACTAGGAGCACAAAGAAGCATGGGTTACCTGCAGAGGTCGAGGTCAGCTATGCGAGGACCAGGATGCTGCTTCCCCAAGAGAGGGGAGAATGAAGAAAGAATGGTAAGACATACTCTTTCATTCACGCAGACTAAGACCGGGTAACAACGCCCTCAACCTACTGCTACTTGTCCAAAAAGGAGCCTGAGGTTAGACCAGCTGTTGTGCAGCCACCACAGGGCCGATAGAAAACGTATCGAGGCTCCTGTAAGTCACGTCTTGCAGGTAGTGGGCTGTGAAGGTCGTTTGACGCTTCCAGACCCCAGCTTGAAGTACCTGCGTCACAGAGAAGTTTCTCTTGAAGGCCAAGGATGTAGCAATACCCCTGACATCGTGGGCCCGAGGGCGACGTGACGGAGGAGGGTCAGGATTCAAGGCATGGTGGATAACCCTTCGAATCCAAGCTGAGATGGTGTTCCTGGTGACCCTCCTCTTAGTCCTGCCTGTGCTCACAAACAAAGCTCGCACTTGAGGACGGACTGCAGCCGTTCTCTTCAAGTAGTGCCTCAGACATCTCACTGGACATAGTAGCAGCTGGTCTGGGTCGCTTGTTACAGAACGGAGACTCGCGATCCTGAAAGAGTCGAAGCGAGGATCCGGCACTCCAGGATTCTGAGTCTTGGCAACAAACTCAGGGACGAACCTGAACGTTACCTCCCCCCATCCCCTTGAATGGGCGATGTCGTACGAAAGACCATAAAGTTCACTAACCCGCTTGGCCGAAGCCAAAGCGAGTAGGAAAGCCGTCTTCCAAGACAGGTGGCGATCGGAGGCCTGGCGTAATGGCTCGAAGGCAGGTCTTTTAAGAGACCTGAGGACTCGTACCACGTTCCAAGGAGGAGGTCTCACTTCCGACTGGGGGCAGGTAAGCTCATAGCTATGTATGAGTAAAGAGAGTTCTAGCAATGAAGAAATATCCACGCCCTTCAGTCTGAAGGCCAAGCTTAAGGCTGAGCGATAGCCTTTCACTGCCGAGACAGAAAGGCGCATTTCTTCCCGCAGATAAACGAGGAAGTCCGCTATTGCTGGAATAGTGGCATAGAGTGGAGAAATACCCCTTCCACGACACCAACCACAAAAGACTCTCCACTTTGCTTGGTAGACTCCCTCAGAGGACCTTCGCAGGTGCCGAGACTTTCTCTCCGCAACCTGTTGCGAAAAGCCTCTCTCCGCGTGGAGACGCTGGATAGTCTCCAGGCGTGAAGCCGAAGCGAGGCTACGGCCCTGTGAGGGACGCCGGAGTGGGGTTGTCTGAGAAGCTCGTGTCGTGGAGGAAGTTCCCTCGGGAGCTCCGTCAGGAGCTGCAGAAGATCCGGAAACCATTCCACGTGATGCCATAGCGGAGCTACCAGAGTCATCGAACAGTTGACCGATAGTTTGGTCCTGTTGAGCACCCTTCTCATCAGACAGAACGGTGGGAAGGCGTACACGTCGATGTTGTCCCACCGTTGCTGGAAAGCATCTTGCCAGAGTGCCTTGGGGTCCGGGACTGGGGAGCAGTACAGGGGTAGCTTGAAGTTCAACGCTGTCATGAACAAGTCCACAGTCGGGGAACCCCACAAAGTCAGGACTTTGTTGGCTATCTGAGGATCCAAAGACCACTCGGTACTCACTATCTGCGAGGCCCTACTCAGACTGTCGGCGAGCACATTCCTCTTGCCAGGAATGAAGCGAGCTGATAGTGTTATCGAGTGGGTTTCGGTCCACCTCAGAGTCTCTACTGCAAGATGGGATAGCTGCTGCGAAAAAGTGCCTCCCTGCTTGTTGATATAAGCCACTACCGTGGTGTTGTCGCTCATCACCACAACGGAGTGACCCGCCAGGGACCGTTGGGACTGCTGAAGAGCCAGAAAGACGGCCTTCAATTCTAGCAGGTTGATGTGTAGGCACTTTTCTGATTCTGACCAAAGGCCTGAGGCCCTTTGGTTCAGAACGTGCGCCCCCCACCCTTCTTTTGACGTGTTCGTAAACAGAGTCAATTCCGGGGGGAGGACGAGAAGACTCACTCCCTTCCGCAGGTTCTCGTCGACCAGCCACCACCGCAAGTCCGCCTGTTCCAGAGACCCCATTGGGATCAGAATGTCCGGGGAATCGGATCCTTGATTCCACCGGGACTTGAGCCGCCATTGAAGGAATTTCATCCTGAGGCGGCTGTTTGGAACCAGACGAGCCAGGGAGGATAGGTGACCTAAGAGACGCAACCACGATTGGGCGGGGAGATCTTCTCGCCTGAGGAAGGGTTCCGCCACCCTCCTCAGTCTTGCTATCCGGTCGTCTGATGGAAAGGCTTTGTGGAGATTGGTGTCTATTAGCATGCCTAGATAAACCAGTCGTTGGGACAGCTGCAAAGAGGACTTCTCGAGGATTACCACGATCCCCAGATCCTGGCAAAGATCCAGAAGCCTGTCTCGGTGCCGAAGAAGGGTCGACTCCGAGTCTGCTAGGATCAGCCAATCGTCCAGATAACGAAGGAGACGTATGCCGTTCCTGTGCGCCCAAGATGAAATCAGGGTGAACACTCTGGTGAACACCTGAGGAGCTGTGGAGAGACCGAAACTCAGTACCTTGAACTGGTAGATCTTGTCGTCAAGGCAGAATCTCAGGTACTTCCTGGAAGACGGATGGATCGGGATCTGGAAGTACGCGTCCTTTAGATCCAGTGTGCACATGAAGTCTTGTGGTCTCACCGCAAGTCTGACCGTGTCTGCTGTCTCCATGCTGAACCGGGTTTGCTTGACAAACCCGTTCAGAACTGAGAGGTCGATGACAGGTCTCCAGCCTCCAGTAGCCTTCTTTACAAGAAAGAGTCGACTGAAGAAGCCTGGGGAGCCATCGACGACCTCCTGGAGAGCACCCTTCTCGAGCATGGTCTCAACTTCAGCCTGAAGGGCCAGCCCCTTTGCCGATCCCGTGGCATAGGAGATCAACGACACTGGATTCGCTGTCAGGGGAGGTTGAGATGTTGTGAACGGGACGCGATAGCCTTGGCCGATCACTGAGACCGTCCAAGCATCAGCCCCGTGTTGCTGCCACCTGCGGACGCAACGCTGAAGGCATCCCCACACAGGTGGACACGCAGGGGGACTGCCACCACTAGGGCTTGCGGCCACGGCCGCCATCCCTAGGAGTCTTCCCTCCCCTGGAGGACTTACCGCTCCTCTTGACCTTGGCTGGAAAGGGCTGGGGCTTAGACACCACCTTCTTAACTGCCGGTGCCTGCTTTGGAGCCTTACGAGGCTGCTGCTGCTGTTGCGGCGGAGCTGGAGGTTTATAGGGCCGAGCTGTAAGGGCCCTATGGAGGAGGGAGTCCGTGCTGGATTTCCTCCACCTCTCAGCCGTTCGCTCCATGTCTTGAGGCTCAAACAGGTTCTCCCCCAGAAGGGAAGCATGTCGGAGCCTACTCACATCCACAGCGGGGACCTTCGGATGGAATCTCTAGGACACAGCATCGCGACGCTTCAACACCGAGTTGGCCCACAGGGTGGTAACCTGGTGCGCCAAAAACTCGATGGAGCGGGTGCCCGAGAGCAAGAAAGTCTCCAGGGCCTTCCTATTGGTCTCCTTGGGCAAGTCCTCCGAGTGCAATAGGATGCCCAGAGATCCTAGCCAAAAGATCAGCCACGAAGTGGCCTGCGTGGCACACTTAGCGACCTTCTCGTGGCTAAGGATCTCTGCCGCCGAGAACGACACCTGCCGGGCAGAGAGCTTCTCAAGGGAAACTCCCTTCGCCAGCTCCTCCACATAGTGATGGAGAGGAAGAACGAGGCTGGACTCACCCAGAATCTCAAAATACCTCCTCTGCTGAAGACGAGGAGGAGGGATGAGCATGTTCCCGGCAGCGGAACGACTAGAGGAGGCCAGAAGCGCGAGCTGAGCGTTGGCCCTAGCTCTGGCACTCTTCAGACCCCGAGACCAGGGCAGAGCCGCACTGGACTTAGGGGCCTTCCGAACGTCAAACACTTCATCTAAGATCGTGTCTTTGCCTTCACGGGGGGCGATGACTGGATCCATAAGCCCGTTAAGTTGCCTTATCAGGCTTAGGACCTGCCAGAAGGCATAATTCCTGCTGATCTCCTCCCTGCAGGCTGGCAGCTAAGTCTCCTGCCCCAGGGATCTCGTCCTGGGGTGAAACGTGGACATTCCCCCGGGGAGCTGTGGGTTCCTGGCGAATCCTCGAAGAAGATTTCGGGACGGTCTTGGAGTCCTTGGATTCCCTCCTGGGAGGGATACAGGATCCCAACAAAGAGGTTCGAGGAGCCCCTTCCTCACGAGATGATTCTCCTCCATGAAGCGAAGTCTCCCCCTTTGGTACCGAGGGGAAGACTACCCCCCCCACTGGACTCACCAGAGGACGGAAAGACCTTGTCCACGGGAGAAGGAGAAAGCACTCGAGCAGGAGAAGGGGCCTTCGCAACAGACCTCTTGGGAACCAACTTCGCCCTGGGGGAAGTCACCACGAAGTCCACTCCTCTCTTTCTCTTCAGCCTAAGAGAGACAGCCGTTGGTTTGTTACCCTGGTCGGCGAGTGCTGGTTTCATAACCCTCACTAACGCCCGTGCCAGAGGACCAAACCAAGTCTGTTGCTCCAAGGACACAGAGTCCGAAATCCTCGCTAAAGGGAAAGGGATCGGACGATCCTTTGGAGTGGACACCACAGTACCTGCCTGAAAAGAAGGTGGGGAAGAATGATGCACTAACCTCTCCTCAGTAATATCCTTGTCCTGCACTACAAACCTGTCTTTGGGTGGAAGCAATCCCGAGCGTTGTCTAGGAGCACGCGTTCCTGTTGCTACCATCGGCTGCGAAATTCACCGCGAACGGTCGCGCGGGCGAGCGATCGCGCATGCGCGCAGGTGGATAATCGCGCGGGCGAGCGGTCGCTCGGGCGCGCAGGCGAGCGGTCGCGCGGGCGCGCAGGCGAGCGGTCTAGTGGGCGCGAGGGTGGGCAGATGAATGAGCGCGTGTCCGAGGCGGCGAACGAAAGCGTTGGCCCGATGGCGAGGAAACGCGCTGCCGCGTGGGTGAGGAAGATCGCTGGCGATGTAGATCAATAGGCGATCGGTGGCGAGCTGGCGAGCGCTGACGCGCAGGTGGGCGATGGCGTGTTGTGGCATGGTGACGCGATGGCGAGCGATAGCGAGCAGCACGCGCCGGTGAGCGGTCGCGCGATGGCGAGCTAGTAGATGGCGAACCATGTCCATTCAGAACCTCCGGTTGACGAAGCGTTGGAGAACGCATGCGCGCAGGCTGTAAAACACGCGGGCGGTCCGGAGATCGCCGAGAAACAGGTGATCGCTGACGCGTAGGAGAACGCTGGTGAATAGGCGATACCAAAATTGCCTGTGCTCGCTGGCGAGCAGGTGATCGCTGGCGCGTAGGCGATCGTTGACGCGTAGGAGAACGCTGATGAATAGGCGATACTAACATCGCCTGTGCGCGCTGGCAAGCAGGTGAACGCTGGCGAGCAGGTGATCGTAGGGCGCAGGTGATCGCTGGCGAGCAGGAGATCGCTGGCGAGCAGGAGGGCGACGCGTGAGATCCTGTGAAGGAACAGGTGGCGCGGCGCGTTCACGAACAGGAACAGGAAGATCGCGGGCGCGTTGGCGAACATGTGCTTTTGACACACGCGCTGGGAAACGTGAACGTTGTTGCGTAGACACAGGATGAGAGAGCTCAGGAGACTGATGGCAAGCAGGGAGCTCAACAGGAACTGCAGGATGGTCAGAGACCACAGGGCGATGATCCTCAAAAGAGCGCTAACGCTCAGAAGAGAGCTGACGAGCAGGAAAGCGCTGACGAGGAGGGCGAACATCAGGAGAGCGCCGACAAACAGGTGAGCGCCGACGAGCAGGAGAGCATTGACGAGCAGGAGAGCGCCGACGAGCAAGAGAGCGCTGACGAGCAGGAGAGCGCCTGTGCGCTAGCACTGCACGTGGAAGGGAAGAATCCCTTTGCCCCGGAGGGACCGTTGCCCGTTGGGTTACGAGTTCCCCAGAAGGTGAAGATCTGGCAGGAGTTGGAGAACGGTCTGCAGAGAGGTCCAAAGGAGCAGGAGCTGTAGGCTGAGTACGACGAGGAGAGTCCCCTTCGGAGGAAGAAGATCCAAAAAGGCGCCTCTTAACCCCCTTATAAGGGGAAGGGAGGACCTTGCGACGCAGCGGACGGTGAGCCTTACAGCGGAGGCGGCCACGGGGAAGATCATCAGGACCATCAGTCCTCCGAAGGGGAGTCTCAGTCAAAGCACTTCCCTTAGAAGGAAGCTGAACAGAAGAGCCCGAAGGACTCACTTCCCCCTTCGAAGGATGTACGGAAGGGGGAGGAGAGCCCTCAGCACCATCATCCTCAACTGCACCTGCAGAGGATTGCCCAGCCACGTCGGAGGCCTCTGCCACCACGACATCGACGATAGACAGAGGGTCTACTGTACTTCTGCTACCGCCGGCGACTGCTTAACGGCGGCCCCCAACAAGACAAGGTCAATAAAGGCGACCCTGGAGGGCAAGCCCTTAAGCCCCAGGGAAGCCCAAATCTGTAAGAGATCATCATTAGTCAAAGAATTATCAACAACCTTCCCCGGAGAAGGAGGGGGAACCGCCCCGCTATGGGAGGCGACGCCCTCTCCCCCCCACCGAAGGTTGGGAAACAGAACTAGGGCCTGCGCTACCACTCGGCCGACTCTCCTTAGGAGCCAGTCGAGGGGGAGCTTCGGAGGAGGTTTGGGCGGCGGAAGAAGAATCCCGAGAACCTTCCTCCTTCAAGGCAACCCCCGAAGGAGAACGGTCTCTCTTGGACTTCTTCTTACGCCGGCGGCCAAACCTCTCCCACTGGGAGGCAGACCACTCCCTACACTCACAACATATGTTCTCTTGGTCACACCGTCGGCCCCAACACTGAGGGCAAAGGGTGTGAGGGTCCGTATCTACGGCCGACATAAAGGTCTCACAAGGGCGGCCGGCAACACCAGGGCATGTACGCATTGTAAAATAATAATAATGAAGGTCAACTTCCAACCAACACACAAGCTGTAGAAAGAAAAAGCAGAAAAATTAAAGGCTGTCACGAGGACGATGAACAGACACGTCTGATCACCGCTGAGCCAAAAGTGAAGTGAAGCAAGTCACTGGTGTGTGTGTGTGTGTGGGGGGGGGGGGGGGGAGGAGGGGTAGCAAGCTACCCTTCCCCTACCCCCCGCTAACTAGCGCGGGGGTAATTAACCCTTGTTAAAACTATTGGCTCGTCATTTCAGCTGCGCTAAAAGGTAAACCCAATGTAAATAGCGTGGTTTGTATTTCGGTTACGGAACAAACACAAATTAGCCCTATCACACCGTTGGCCCCTACACTGAGGGCATAAGGAGTGTGGATCCGTCTCCACGGCCGACATAAAGGTTCCACAAGGGCGGCCAGAAAGACCAGGGCAAGTGCGCATGATGATAATAGAGGCCAACTTCACACACAAACACTAAGAAAAAGCAAACAAAAAATTATGGCAGTCAAAGAGAGGAGAGCGCTGACAGGTCTGTCGTCTCTCCGAGCCAAAAGTAAAGTGGCCGAATCACCGGTGTGTATGAGGGTGGAGGGGTAGCAAGCTACCCCTCCCCCCCGCTAACTAGCGGTGGGGTAGGAAACCCTCGTTAAAATTTTATGGCTCGTCATCGGCTGCGCCGAAGTAATTACCCCATGTAAATAGCGTGGTTTGTATTCAGTTAAGGAACAAATAGAATTTCAATAATTGAACTACAAAAGCACTCCGAGAGTGCAAACCTTCCCCACGGCAGCTTATTTCTGGAAACCAGCTTGCCTTTCCCAGAATCAACTTAGACCGTAGGTATACTTGAAGTCTGTGTGACAACCATGTGAGAACTTGAGGTTAAGTTTAGGATTAATGTGGTCGACTTTCCTCGACCTTGACCTTTGACCAAGGACTTTCAAAATTGAATCACTTCCATGTCTCAACATAGCAATTACTCCCTGAAAGTCTCAATACTCTGAGTAAAATTGTGGCCAGGAAGTTGATCACAAACAGACAAACGGACAAACGGGTGAAAACATAACCTCCTCCCAACATCGTTGGTGGAGGTAATTACTGATTTCTATACTCACCTAGCATTTATATTACTTCTCTCTCATACTTGGATATATTGATGTCTACCCTTATGTTAAATATTTCTTGTTTACTTTCCTTGTAATTTCCCTTCGATATGTAGTGTGATACGCTGTATTGGAATCACATGGTAATACTACCATGTGGGTAGAGCCTATCCCTTAATCTTCCAGTCTCAGTCAAAACTAGTTCAAGAACCTCTTGACGTCACTAGTCAGCGTGAAGTACTGTATTTATTTGGATCCAAGTGAGTATGAAAATAAGAAACCCTATTAAAATTCTGTTTACTGTATTTCTATAAGCCTCCCAAGGTTTTCATATGGCTGACTCTTACATTGAGATAGAGGTGGGATGGTGAAGGAAAGATTCAAGAAATCTAAAGCCCCAGTCTACTTATGTACTTTGGATTACTAGCCACTTGCTTTTCCTTAAAACCAAATTAACGATAATTCACGAAAAACTAAGAGAGATTAGTAACTCATGCCTCAAGATTTAAAATTATAAAACTAAAAACTCCCTAAGAACTTAAAGTTTATAATTACATCAAGGAATTTAAAACTTAAAAATTCCTATTGGAAATATAAAAAAATTGGCATATAAAACTATATCTTTACTATACTATATTACCCATCACTGAAATTTTCAGTAGAAAAATAAGTATTACTTTATTATATTAAAGAGAAATTTCAAAAAATTTTAATTTTCTTTTGTTCAACTACAGTACATCATCGGCAGCTATAATAGACCCCAATACCCACAAATTCTTATAGGCAAACCAGACTTCTCTTATATAACATTTAGAAAACATTGGCTATGTATGTCACAGAGCTGCTGCCAAAAGTCTTTCCAAAGAAAGATTTCTACAAAAATTAAGAGACATAACTGCGTTCATAATATCACGAACTTTAACTTTTGGCCCCTTCATTTGACATTGATCCAGTTCTCTCTGAGCATCTATCTATCGCTAACATCTTGAAAGGAAAGAAATAGTATTCTAGGAGAAGAGAAAAATTTAAATCCTAACCCCACAAAACAAATTAGGATCTTTCCCCTAATGTTTCCAGTTTTGTCCAAATATAACCTCACAACCATTGTGGAACATAGGGATCTATTTTCCGATGTTATGAACCACCTTATCCAGAGAAGGAATGTGGAAATATAGAGGCTAAATACAGAGGCTAAGTTGGCTATCCTTTAGTTTTGAAATCTTTTTTAGCCCTAAGACAAAATAACTTTCTACTTATCAAACATCACATAATATGAAACCTACAATTCACAAATATATTTAGCTTATACTAAATATAAAAGAAAGTTTTAACCATGGGATCTTTAAAAGAAAGTTCTCCCAAGAGTTCAAAATAAAAGCTCTTTAAATATTGTAAGACCAAAACTACATTCCAATACTGTTTTAAAACAGGTGGATTCTCAATGGTAAACTGACCTAACCATGTGTGTTCATTCTCATAGAAAATTGAAGTAAATCTGAATGGTTTAAGGTTTAAGAGGTACAGTATCTCCATTTTTGTTAAGGTACATTGAATCTAAGCTTATGGTTTATTATTCTTTATATATTTGGGCCAAAAGACCAGGCACTGAGGTCTGGGAGGCCATTCAGGAAAACTTTCATAATTGCACTTTGAATTAAAAGTGGTATTGTTGAAGGATAAAGTGGTGAGTAAAGGTATGGGGGTGAAAGGAACCCAACATTGGCTATCCTGTTTTCTATGATGACTGATGTCGACGATATATCAAGTTATACAGAAATTAAGGATATATTTATACAAACCTGAGGCCACCTAACCTGACATAAATCACCATGACCTACATGGGATAAGTGTTTTCTTGACACTGCGATCACCTCCAACTTTATCTCAATGCTGTTGGTTCTATTGTTAAGGGAAGATTAAGTAAATTATCTTTTATATGGGATAACGGGGTGTCTTCGGTGAAAGCTACATGGAGGAAAATCTATTGGTAAAAAAATTATTGCAAAAATTACCTTAATATATTACATGCGATGAAATATGTTATTTTGATAATAAAATAAATCTTTGAATATACTTACCCGGTGATTGTAATAGCTGCAACTCTGTTGCTCGACAGAAAAACTCTACGGAAAAATTCGCCAGCGATCGCTACACAGGTAGGGGGTGTACTCAACAGCGCCATCTGTCGTTCAGATACCCATTACTCATTGTAAACAAAGAACTCAATTTTCTCCTCGGTCCACTGTGTCTCTATTGGGGAGGAAGGGAGGGTCTTTTAATTTATAATCACCGGGTAAGTATATTCAAAAATTTATTTTATTATCAAAATAACATTTTTCAATATTTAACTTAGCCGGTGATTATAATAGCTGATTCACACCCAGGGGGGTGGGTAGAGACCAGCAAAATATGTTTACATCATATGAGCTGAGAATTTTTATTTCATTTTAGAAGTTATCAAAATAACTAAACAAAATAAATAGGTACCTGGTAAGGAAGTCGACTTGAACAATTACTCTGCCTTTTTAAGTACGTCTTCCTTACGGAGCCTCGCGATCCTCTTAGGATGCTGAGCGACCCCTAGGAGCTGAAGAATCAAGGGTTGCAACCCATACAACAGGACCTCATCAAAACCTCTAATCTAGGCACTTCTCAAGAAATGACTTTGACCACCCGCCAAATCAACTAGGATGCGAAAGGCTTCTTAGCCTTCCGGACAACCCAAAAACAACAATAAAACATTTCAAGAGAAAGATTAAAAAGGTTATGGAATTAGGGAATTGTAGTGGTTGAGCCCTCACCCACTACTGCACTCGTTGCTACGAATGGTCCCAGAGTGTAGCAGTTCTCGTAAAGAGACTGGACATTCTTAAGATAAAAAGACGCGAACACTGACTTGCTTTTCCAATAGGTTGCGTCGATTATACTTCGCAGAGATCTATTTTGTTTAAAGGCCACGGAAGTTGCGACAGCTCTAACTTCGTGTGTCCTTACCTTCAGCAAAGCTTGGTCTTCCTCATTCAGATGGGAATGAGCTTCTCGTATTAACAGTCTGATAAAATAGGATAAAGCATTCTTTGACATAGGCAAAGATGGTTTCTTAACTGAACACCATAAAGCTTCAGACGGGCCTCGTAAAGGTTTAGTTCGTTTTAAATAGAACTTAACAGCTCTTACAGGGCATAAGACTCTTTCTAGTTCATTTCCAACCATACGATAAGCTTGGAATATCGAACGATTTTGGCCAAGGTCGAGAAGGCAGCTCGTTTTTGGCTAGAAAACCAAGTTGTAGAGAAAATGTAGCCGTTTCAGATGAGAATCCGATGTTCTTGCTGAAGGCATGAATCTCACTGACTTTTTCAGCTGTGGCTAAGCATACCAGGAAAAGAGTCTTTAAGGTGAGATCTTTCAGGGAGGCTGATTGTAGCGGCTCGAACCTGTCTGACATAAGGAATCTTAGTACCACGTCTAAATTCCAACCAGGTGTAACCAAACGACGCTCCTTCGTGGTCTCAAAAGACATAAGGAGGTCCTGTAGATCTTTATTGTTGGAAAGATCTAAGCCTCTGTGACGGAAGACTGATGCCAACATGCTTCTGTAACCCTTGATAGTGGGAGCTGAAAGAGATCGTTCTTTCCTCAGATATAAGAGGAAGTCAGCTATTTGAGTTACAGAGGTACTGGTCGAGGATACGGATACTGACTTGCACCAGTTTCGGAAGATTTCCCACTTCGATTGGTAGACTCTAAGGGTGGATGTTCTCCTTGCTCTAGCAATCGCTCTGGCTGCCTCCTTCGAAAAGCCTCTAGCTCTCGAGAGTCTTTCGATAGTCTGAAGGCAGTCAGACGAAGAGCGTGGAGGCCTTGGTGTACCTTCTTTACGTGTGGCTGACGTAGAAGGTCCACCCTTAGGGGAAGTGTTCTGGGAACGTCTACTAGCCATCGAAGTACCTCGGTGAACCATTCTCTCGCGGGCCAGAGGGAAGCAACTAGCGTCAACCTTGTCCCTTCGTGAGAGGCGAACTTCTGCAGTACCTTGTTGACAATCTTGAACGGAGGGAATGCATATAGATCTAGATGTGACCAATCTAGGAGAAAGGCATCTATATGAACTGCTGCTGGGTCCGGGATTGGTGAGCAAAATATTGGGAGCCTCTTGGTCATCGAGGTTGCGAAGAGATCTATGGTTGGCTGGTCCCAGGTGGCCAAAAGTCTCTTGCATACATCCTTGTGGAGGGTCCATTCTGTTGGAATTATTTGTCCCTTCCGACTGAGACAATCTGCCATGACATTCAAGTTGCCTTGGATGAACCTCGTTACTAGTGATATGTTTAGACCTTTTGACCAGGTGAGGAGGTCCCTTGCGATCTCGTACAACGTCAGAGAGTAGGTCCCTCCTTGCTTGGAGATGTACGCCAAAGCCGTGGTGTTGTCCGAGTTCACCTCCACCACTTTGCCTTGAAGGAGAGACCTGAAGCTTTTCCAGGCCAGACGTACTGCCAGTAGCTCCTTGCAGTTGAAATGCATTGTCCTTTGACTCGTGTTCCATATTCCCGAGCATTCCCGACCGTCTAATGTCGCACCCCAGCCTACGTCCGATGCGTCCGAGAAGAGAACGTGGTTGGAAGTCTGAACAGCCAGGGGAAGACCCTCTCTTAGGTTGATATTGTCCTTTCACCAAGTCAGACAAGACTTTATCTTTTCGGAAACCGGGATCGAGACCGCTTCTAGCGTCTTGTCCTTTTTCCAGTGAAAAGCTAGATGGTATAGAAGAGGACAGAGGTGTAGTCTTCCTAGTGACACAAATTGATCCACGGATGACAGCGTCCCTACCAGACTCATCCACAGCCTGACTGAGCAGCGTTCCTTCTTCAGCATCTTCTGGATGGATAGCAGGGCTGGGGGCTGATCGTCTTGTTGTTCAGCAACGTCCTCATCAGAGGGTTCCTCATCCGAAACTGATGAGGAAACGGCAACGGAGTGGGCAACGTCTGGCTCGCTGAATCCGGTCGCACTGGTGGATGCGTGACGGAGCCGGACGCAATATCATGGAACTGCTGCACAGTCTGTGAACTGTCAACAACCATGGGTGCGCGAGGAAGCACAGCGTCAACCCAAAACTGTCTCGACCGTCTGGGTTGTGCAGTCAACACCCTACCGGGTTGCTGAGGTTGACGCACTGCGTCACAACAAGTCACCTCTGCTGCTTGTTGAACGTCCTGAACGTCAACAACCACTTCCGAGCGTCGCTTAACGTCAACGTGCGGCTGGCAACCCACACTGGGTCGCATCGGTGGAGGAACCACCTCAACTGGCAGACGCGAGTAGGTTACCTCAGCGTCAACAGGGCGCACAACCGACCGGTTGGAAGGTTGTTGGCCAGAAGGTTCTTCTCCGCATTTAAGTCCTCTATCAAGGACGCAAGCTTGGACTGCATGTCTTGCAGCAAAGCCCATTTAGGGTCTACGGGAGCAGGTGTGGCAACAGACGGGGTTAGCGACTGAGGCGGAACCGTTTACCATCCCTGAAAGCCTTGTTATGCGTGACATAATAGTACAGCAAAACTTCAAAGGCTCGACAACAGCTGAGAAGTTGACCTGTAAACAACTTGGAGCGTCTCCTGGCTAGGCGCCAGGGAGAGTCTACCAGAATTGAGAAGTCTATCTGGGTAGAGGCATGAACTCCCAAGCCGAGAACTTCTCTCGTGTCATATCAGACTCTCGCTCTATAAACCAGTTTAAAAGAAGGGAAAGCAAAGGCTGTATCCCCCAAACTCCTCCTGGTGAAAAACCAGTCGCCTAGCCAACGTAACGCTCTCTAGGAGAGCGAGAGAGCACTAGCTTAAAAACAACGGCTTCGAAGTAGCTAGGCCTAGTGTAAGCTCTGACGTTTAGGCGAACGAGGAGCAGCAGTTACAAGATCCGGACGAAGATCCTTAAAAAAAATCATCATGATTTAATTAAAGTCCATAGGAGGCTAAGCAGCTTAAGGCTCCTCTCCATCTGACAGAGTCCTCAAGGGAATATCAGTAGGAGGGAGAACAGCAACTTCCTCATCTACAGGAACCTTGTCCGATAAAAGCTGAGTCTCTCACTGGTGCATTAGTAGCGGAACAGAACGCAACGTCATGTAACTGCTTGACAGTCTGTGAACTGTCAACAACTGAACTGTCAACCACAACAGGTGCGTGAGGACGTACAGCGTCCACTCGAGACTGCTTTGACTGCCTAGACTGAGCAGTCAAAACAACTCTAGAATGCGGAGGTTGACGCACAGCGTCAAAACAAGTCAACTCCGATTGTTAGTGAACGTCTAGAACGTCAACAGGAGCATCAGCCAGTGGCCTAACGTCCAAATGCGACTGAAAAACCACACGAGACCGCATCGAGTGTGGTTCTAAACAACCTGACTGACGTGACTAAGCTACGCCAACGTCAACAGTAAGCACAAAGGAACGTTAGGTTGGCTGAAAGCCAGGATATCGATGAGATAAACGGCTAGACTCAACGGACTAATCGGCAGAATAGTCTTCCATAAGGGAGGCAAGCATATACTGCATGTTTTGCCATACAACCCCTTAAGGATCAACGGAAATGGTTGTGGTAATAGACGAGGGTAACGTCTGTGACCGCAACACTTTGCCTACAAAAAAAGACTTTCGGAGTCTGTGTTACGCTTTAGTTAGGCGGCGAGCAGTTATCCGATGACTGCATAGGGTCAGAGCTGTCCTAATGGCTGTAACCAGGACGCTGGACCTGTCCTGAAAGGACTGACTTTCGCTTAAGGGCTTCGAAATCTTGTGACAGGTTTCTTATGCGAAAAGCCTACGGATGGCGAGGAGAAACAACGTCTCTCTCGTCTTATGGTAGGGGAGATCTTGGTAAGAAACACCCGATACCATAGAGGGAAAACGTCTGTTCGTTGGTCAAGGCCTCTCGAACCCATAAGTCGTTTGACATTACTTCTCCCCTGGGCTTGGGAGCTTGCAAGAGGTCCCGGACTAGGTGAACGACAGGCACGAACAGACGAACCCTCGGACGCAACACTGTAACACTTTGCGCCTCGGACGCAACACTGTAACACTTTGCACATATCACTTTATCACTTCGATTTTCTGTTTTGCACTTATTTCTACCTGAAACACGCAATTCTACCCTTCATTAAAAGGTAGTAATTGCAAAATTAGTCGTATAATGCAAGCTCATAATACCAGCAAAAAACAGAAAACATATTTTAAGATAAAAAGAAAAATCAGTGGCTGGGAAAGAGACTAAACACTAGTTCATATAACTACGTTTTCAATCTCTCACCGCACATAGCCTGGGGACGAGAATAAAAACCTAAAAACGTTTTATCCTTCCTCCCCGTACAGAGACTAGGGACGAGAGTAACACGAGAACAACGTTACCCGCTTGAACGGAACGTTTTCTCTCCTCTCTCTCCCTCCGTCTCTATCTCTCTCTCTCTTTCTCTCTTGATTTCGCACCTAAGAGAAGAGCCCAATTATATATCGTCAAAAAACATGTTATTTGACTAAAGGAAAAAACTGAAAGGTTTTTCAAATAAAAAGTTCCTTTAAATTAGAATTTAAAACATTTAAGCTAAGAAAGAATGAACAAAACGTCAGAATCGATTTACTCTTACTGCAAAGTGAAACCGTGATACACTCTCTCTCTATCGTAACGATAGAGCGCATGTTGAACGTCCTGAACGTCAACAACTGCGTAGCATAAAAAACTAAACGTTAGTTCATCTTTGAAAACAGTACGAAGACTATCAAAGAAATTCTTTCAAAAAATATTACATTTAAAAAGTTTTAAATCCTTAGCTCTTTAAAAGCTAAAGACGATATAAAGGCCTCAATGTTGATTAACTTCGGTTTCCAAGTTAGGACCGCCTACTCTCAGGAAAGGTCTATATAAACAAAGCATTAAAATTTATTTTATATGTTTATAAAAAATGGAAAGTTAATCGAAGAGGCCTAATAAAGGCGGAGAGATATAAAATATAGGAAAATCTATAACGTGATAAGATAATTACTAAAAGCCTAAACACACTTCCGTCTAAGGGAAGGGTCGGCCATTTAAAAGTGAAAGAAAGTCCATACTCTCTTTGTCACCATAATTAAATCTATCCAAAACGAGTTCAAGTTTTAAGATGAAGATAAAACACATGCATAGCGAAAGCTCAAAACTAGAATAGTGTACTTCACCAAATAGTTGTGAAAACAAATCCAGTTAGCAACAGCGAATTAGTAGGTCTTGCCGGTAGCCCGACAGAGAGAAAATTGAGTTCTTTGTTTACAATGAGTACTGGGTATCTGAATGACAGATGGCGCTGTTGAGTACACCCCCTACCTGTGTAGCGATCGCTGGCGAATTTTTCCGTAGAGTTTTTCTGTCGAGCAACAGAGTTACAGCTATTATAATCACCGGCTAAGTTAAATATTGAAAATGTAAATATATACCGACACCACAAAATGGTATCTATGGTAGGCTTATCAAGGAAAGGTTAGGGTCCTTGAAGAAAAATTTCCTCCACCTGTCGTTCGAGGGAAGTTTGTATCAAAGATGGCACATCATACAATAATTTTTTTAATGGGTATGGTAGGGTAACATAGCATATGGTAGGGTAAAGGGTAAAATCATAGTTACAGATGGAACAACATTTTGAACAGAAAAAGTTTTTCCTATAGTAAATAATGTACTTTCACAGAATTTGACCTCCATTTTAACAGCAAATACAGTAAGCTGAAAACCAGTTATATTTAGATGTCAGGATGCCTGAAAACTTTAAATCAATCAATCAATCAAACAATCGTCTAAGAGCGGGGATATTTTTTAGAAGTCAAATGGTTTTTGCACCGCCATGAGCTCGCTTCGCTCGCGAAAAAATAAAAACATCACTACTCCTATGTACTGGCAAATAGTACATGCTATGCTAAGCTGCGCACATAAAATTTTTATTTGCAGTGAAAATGTGTCATTTAAAAAAAAAAAAAACCATTTTTCTATAGTAAACATCCGATTTTCAGAAGAAATGCTTTTTAAGTTGGTAACTATAATGAAACTGTGTATAGTAGGATACACTAGAATATATTAGGTTATTCCTACATTAGGGTTGTGGTGGCCTGATTGGTAACGTCTCTGCCTGGTGTTTGCCAGTCAGGGTTTGAGTCCCGCTCAGACTCGTTAGTGCCATTAGTGTCTGCATCCTTACCATCCTTGTGAGCTAAGGTTGGAGGGTTTGGGGGAGCCTATAGGTCTATCTGCTGAGTCATTAGCAACCATTGCCTGGCCTTCCTTGGTCCTAGCTTGGGTGGAGAGGAGGCTTGGGCGCTGATCATATAATATATAGTCAGTCTCTAGGGCATTGTCCTGTCTGCTAGGGCAATGTCACTGTCCCTTGCATTTGCCATTCATGAGCGGCCTTTAAACCTTTAGGGTAGGTAAGAATACTGAACTTTTAACTTTAATTTTGGAACTGTGACCAAACTACCTACAAACGATAACCATTCAATGTCTTAATTCGCTAGTTAGTAAGAGCAACTTTTTGCAGGATTAAGGATACACTATCCTTAGACTACTGGATGTCCAGTGGAGACAGTGCTCCCCCAAGCCTAAGATCCTTTTTTTCATCACTAAATGGATTAAGATGAAGGAAAATATAAGCGAATTCACTTTACCATGAATAACATTAGTCCATGGGCAGAATATTAAGCTAATACTACAAGGTGACACATTGCCTCACCTATCCAGCTGTTCCTGTGAAAGTTGTCAATGTAAAGACTCGCTTTACAAAAGGTGTTGCAACTTGGAAGTTAAAATTATTTTGAACTGTTAATTTTTTAAGGTTACAGTAAATGGTATTTTTTATTTAAGTATTATATATTATTTTACTTTATGGTTATTTATTAACATTTTAGTTTTAAGGTAATTATATCGATAAGCTATTTTATATACGAGAAATAACAAACAATTTTTAATGCTTCACATCTTTAATACTTGAGTGTAGTGAACTGTTCCAAACTTGCCGATGATCTAACACTGGAATGAACGTCTTAATTAGTTGCACTCTATTAAGTGTTACAATGGGTTTTGAGTTTGAGCCAAGTGTATACAGTATTTGCCAATCGCGCAAGTATAAACCCCCTTAATCTTTCCTAATATAAATTGCATAGAGTAATGTTAAGCTAACAGAATTGAATTCTGTAGTCATGATAAATAAAGTTAAATCTTGTTCTGATAGGGTAAGAAATGGGGATTTGTAAAATGGGTAAATAGCTTAGTTTAGTGAAAATATAAGACGAGTTAATTATTTCTTATGAGGTTCAATCATGATGAAAAATAGAAGACAAGAGGTTGCTGGAAAGAATTCATAATTCGAAAGTGGAATTGTTCTAGAAAGGAAGGCACAGAAAGGCTTGGGTAGATGTTACATGCGTAATGGAAATGGGAAAGCCTTAAAAACCAGGATGCACAAAAATGCTAGCAAGATGTGGTTGAATTAGACAGTTTTGAAGAGCTGCTAATATTTAGTTTTACTTCTCGAGAAGTTACTTATCATTCCTGAGCCAGTGATAAATGTGTCTGTCACTGTCATTGGAAACAGCGCAAAAAACGAAACTCTACTTAAAAAATTTAAATGTCTAATAGACGACGCCTGCTTGTCAGTGGTTTCTCTATCAGCTGATTGGCCTTCCCGGGTTGAGATTGTGAATTTGTGAAACGCTACTTGTTTTTATAGGTATTTCACTCAAAGAACTATGTCAGCTGTTATCCCAAAGGTTACCCATATCAGTCCCAGGATCATCCGTGTCCTGGGGTGCAACCCAAGTCCGATGACATTGCAAGGGACCAACACATATCTGATTGGGACTGGAAGACGGTGAGTTATCTCTGGGTCGAAGTGATGTCTGATAATATTTTAGGACATTTAATCTTATCTAGCATTTGATTTATCATTATACGGGGATGGGTGTTAATTAAGATATTTCCTTAGTATGCGTTTATTTCTCTATAATGCATGAATCTTCACTGAAGCCAAAAACAAAATTAGTCCAAGATTAAACCCCATGGCACTTTCTATGTTAATGTCAGATGAGTGGAATGTTGACCCCTAAAGTCTTAACTTCAACAGACCTTGGGGTGTATGTGTGATATCGGCCACCTGTATGTCTGATGGCGGCTGACATAGAATACTATGCAGGGGCCCGTCAACCCCCCCCCCCCCCCCCCGTTTGGTAATTAGGTAAGGACATGGCTTGTAGGATAGGTTAGGGAGGGATGTTTATGTTATTTGATATTCATTTTGTATGCACACGGGAGGAACTTGACTCTGATATACAAATGCTCCCAAACTTTTCTATCGGCAAGAAATTCCCAGGGCCGCTCCAACATACTGCCTCGAATGCTGAATTTTATAATAGTTACAAACGGTAAAAGATTTTCAACTATAAAACAAGTGTTTCCTATAGAAAAACATCCGTTTTCTTAAAATATTACACTTATTTCACTGCAAAT
Organism: Palaemon carinicauda; assembly: GCF_036898095.1. Classification (NCBI taxonomy): domain Eukaryota; kingdom Metazoa; phylum Arthropoda; class Malacostraca; order Decapoda; family Palaemonidae; genus Palaemon; species Palaemon carinicauda. Next base: position 15,206,348 of record NC_090734.1, read on the forward strand.
TAAAACTTATCTAAGAAATAATAGTCAATGGGGTTAGCATGTGCAAATCAGCATGTACCACTTGCCAGTACAAAGGTATTCCCATTATTAGACGGTCTAATGGGTGTTCTGTTTATTTGCTGTTGAAATGAAGGTCTAATTCAGTGAAAGCACCTTATTTATGACAGAAAAAACTATTTATTTCTGTTCATAATGTTGTTCCGTCCTTACTATAATTTCACCAAATGCTGTACCATAACATTGAAATTTAAAGTCTCCTGTGTGGAACTGTATTGAAGGCCTTCCTATTGTCTAGGTAGTTAACATGGTAAATGTGTAGGAGAGCTCCGCGGAAGATCTTGAAGAATTTAAACACCTACAATTCACTATTATATCATATAGAACGCTTATATAATAGTCAATATATGAGCAGCTTCTATTTAACGAAGATATTCGTGTGTATAGTTATGTTTCACTTGGACTTTTTCTAAGTGTTTGTTTTTGTTTACTGTGTGATGTCTTGGCTAAAGTGAGCTGTTTCACCGCCTTACTGCGTATGGCAAACTAGTTCTCAATGCTATTCTAACCAATAACAGGTGTTTTCTTGACGTCACACTGTTTGAAAACCAATCATGGCGGTTTTTACAAATCTAGCCAATGCTGACACTTATTACTTCACTTATCCCTGCTATTTTTCCACCAGTTACCACAGTTTACGTGAAGTTCCGCGGAGGAATATTTTTGCACGTCTCGGATCTCCCTTCAAACTGAAAAGCTCATTTTGCCGTGAAGTATGGAGCAATTAGCAGGACCTTCATCCCGTTCCGACTGTGTCACTTGTGAAAATTGTTTTATTTCTTATTGGGATTTTTGTGTACATTATTCAGGGAAAGTTGATTTGATAATTGCATTTGCTCAACGTCATGGTTTGATTTTGGCAGAGAAAAAGTGCCCTAATTGTGAAAATGTGTGCCGTATAGATTACAAGAAATTAGCATTCCGGTGTGATCGTAGTGTGGTTACTCGTGGGAAAAGGAAGAGGAGGTGCAATTTTTTCGTGTCTTGTTTCAAAGGTACATGGTTTGGAAAAGCAAAGTTAGATATTGAGACTAATTTGAAGTTTGTGTTCCTCTTTTTGCAAAAGGCGTTTTCATTTGAATTTGTTTCGTTTGAACTGAAACTCAATAATCACACTATCGTTGATTGGTGTTCGTTTTGCCGTGAGGTGCTTATTTCTTGGGGTCTGAGACGTTCTCGGAAAATTGGAGGCCCTGGATTAACCGTTGAAATTGATGAATCAAAATTTGGCAAGCGCAAGTACAATGTTGGATGCGTCATAGAGGGTCAGTGGGTGTTTGGTGGTATCTGCCGTGAAACCCGGGATTTATTTTTTGTGCCGGTGCAAGACCGCTCCGCTGAAACATTACTGGCTATTATCCGCCAGTATATAGCAGAAGGTACCACGGTGATATCGGATTGTTGGAAGGCATATAATTGTTTAGAAAAAGAAGGTTATAAGCACCTCACGGTTAATCATAGTGTTAATTTTGTTGACCCAGTTACAGGTGCTCATACTAACACCATAGAACGTACCTGGAGAGGCACCAAGGTACTGGTCCCCAAATACGGAAGAAGAAAAGATCATTTTGTGGGGTATTTGGCCGTGGCCTACTTTAAATTGGCCATAACTGATCCTGCCAAAAGACTTCATCACTTCCTCCTGGCAGCAGCAGATTTGTATCCACCTACACCATAACAGTAAGGTATGTGGTAGTTTGCAGTTTACGTTAACGTTGTGCCCTGAAAATTACTGTGGCCTTAAGGGGGGGTCGCAGGGGGCGGAGCCCCCCCCCCCCGGTAGGCCTAGGTAGGGGTACAGGGCCCCATAGGCTAGGTTAGGTGGGTGTCTTAGGTTCGGTGGTGCCCTGAAAATTACTGTGGCCTTAAGGGGGGGTCGCAGGGGGGGCGGAGCCCCCCCCCGGTAGGCCTAGGTAGGGGTACAGGGCCCCATAGGCTAGGTTAGGTGGGTGTCTTAGGTTTGGTGGTGCCCTGAAAATTACTGTGGCCTTAAGGGGGGGCGGAGGCCCCCCCCCCGGTAGGCCTAGGTAGGGGTACATGGCCCCCAGGGTAGGGTAGGTAGTTGTAGTAGGTTCGGTAGTGCCCCGAAAAATCACTTTTCTCCTCCTCCCCCCACCCAAAAACCCCGTTTCCCACTGGGGTCCCCCATAATTGTAGTAGTAGGTTTATGCTTACATTTTCTGTGTAAGAGTTAGGTGGTTGTAGGAGGATTATCTCACAGTTTCAAGGTAACTGTAGCTCTAATTTACTGTTTCCTTTCGTTTTCTACTTTTAGAAACTTTTAAATCGAGCGTGGAGCTCTCCTACACATTTACCGTTAACATGAACAGGCATCTGTAAATAAACTGCCTTTGTCAGTGCTTCCAAGTACTGTAAAAGATCGATAACAGTGTATGCTTATTCCTAAAATCTTGCTGTATTCCACTGAGAATATTATTGACTAAATGTTGATTTATTTCTAATGATGGTCAGACATGTTTTATCTACTATACATGTTAAGGATATAGCTTGGTAATGAAGAGGATCCTATTTACGTATTGCTAATCTTAAAGATCGGACAACTTGCAATTTTCCTTAAGACGGGTAATATCCCTGCTTCCAAGGAATCTTTTATTACCATCATTATTGGAACTACCAACTTGTGGTGGATTCCATTTGGTCCCAATCATTTGTTAACATGTAGGCCTATAGTAATTGTTCAGTGGCCACTTTCCTCTTGGTAGGGGTAGAAGAGACTCTAGCTATGGTAAGCATTTCATCTAGGAGAAAGCCATTCCAAAATCATATCATTATTCTCTAAGTCTTGGGTAGTGCCATAGCCTCTATACCAAGGTATTCCATTGTCTTGGGTTAGAGTTCTCTTGCTTGAGGTACACTCGGGCACACTATTCTATTTTATTTCTCTTCCTCTTGTTTTGATAAAGTTTTTATAGTTTATATAGGAAATATTTATTTCAATGTTACTGTATTCTATTTTTACTTGTTTCTTTTCCTCACTGGAATATTTTCCTTTTGGAGATCCTGGGCTTATAGCATCCTGCTTTTCCAACTAGGTTTGTAGCTTAGCAAGTAATAAAATAATGATAATAATAATTAAGTAACGCTGAAACAGTATCTAAATCAACTTCTAGTGTTTTCTAAGGTAGATCCTTCATATATTTCACCAAAAATCTGTATGTTCAAATTTAAGTCATTAACAAAGACACTTTGAAATGTTTGACTTTAATTCATTAGCCATTTCAACACTATTCTGTACAGTACACATTTCTTACTCTCAACACATTCTTCTGAAGTTTAGTCCTGCTTATGACTATACTCTAGAAATTCTTGGGATTGTTCACAGTAATGACCTTTGAGAGTCTTTTCAAAGGTAATTCTGGCCAGTTTTACCTTGACATTTGCTTTATTCCTTCCTAGTCTACAGAAGGTCCTTAACTTTTAAGCTTACATGGTTCCAAGAAGCTGTTGGTAAGTCGAATTTTGTTGAATTTTGGGCCAGGGTAGGCCTAACCTGAATTCCTTGCCTATGATTTCCAGCTGCTAAAGTCAACATTAAGTTGAGTTTCATGTGAAATAGATATCAGGTTATTACAAATGTTGTTTGTTCCAACAGGGAGTACTTACCTCGAACTACTTTCTTAGGAGTATCTGGGATCTCCTCCCAGCTGACCAAAATTTTGTGTAGTTTACCCTACCTCCGTTTTCTATGCGGGGGAACCTCTGGCGGAGTGATACGCGGCATGAGGCGACCCGCGGTCAGAGAGCGTGCTCGCTCAGGTCTCGACCTCCAGTAAGTTTTCTGGTCGCGTTGTGATAACATCTCGCCGCGCTCTCCTTACCCAGTGCGACCCTTTGTGTCCCACGCGGTCCCCACGTGGTCCTCTTGTGTTCATACCTTAGCTTTTCCTACCCTTTCCCTCTGCGTTCCTGTGTCTTGTGGTGCTTTACTGTTCGTTATGGAGCATCCCCGTCGTTGCCCCGGGGCTATGGCCGGTAAATCTTGTGGGGTTTTTCTGTCCAAGCCAGAAGTCGACCCCTGCAGCCACGTGTCCGGAGTGTGAATCCTGGAATGAAGTCCAGTGGGTGCGCTACGGCACCTACTTACTGTACAGTATTAAATGATTTAATGTTATTTTATTACAGAATTTCTTATATCTTATCTTTGTTAATTTCAGTTGGATTTGTTTGTATCTCTGAATGTTTGTAAGTTGAGGACCTTCTTATCATTCAGCTCTGAGAGAAGTTTTTCTTGTCCTAAGCCTATTCTAGGCTGTCTTTTTTTTTATTTATTTATTTCTTTTTTATTTTAACAAAAATTTGATTCCTCACTTCTTTGGTCCTCCATTTAGATATGGTCTTTCCAACTACTACTACTACTACTACTACTACTACTACTACTACTACTACTACTACTGTCTTTGTCACATGGGCTCAATTAATTCAGAACATATTAAAGAAAAAATAATTCTATATTACACTAAATGTATCAAAGATTTGACTGCAGTCAGTTGTTGGTGTTATTATTATTATTATTATTATTATTATTATTATTATTATTATTATTATTATTATCATTATTATTATTATTACAAACAAAGCTTCAATGCTAGTTGGAAAAGCAGGATGCTATAACCCCAAGGGTTCCAACAGGGAAAAATAGCTCAGCCAGGAAGGGAAACAAGGACATAAGTAAACTACAAGAGAAGTCATGAACATGCAAAATAAAATATTTAAAGAACTGTAACAACATTAAATTAGATCTTTCATGTATAAACTATAAAAAAAAAAAAAAAAAAAAAAAAAACAAGAGGAAGAGGAACAAGGTAGAATAGTGTGCCCAAGTATACCCTCCAGCTAGAGAAGTCTAACCCAAGGTAGTGGAAGACCGTGGTACAGAGGCTATGGCACTACGCAAGACGAGAGAATAATGGTTTGTTTTTGGAGTGTCCTCCTAGAAGAGCTGCTTGCTATAGCTTAAGAGTCTCTTCTACCCTTACCAAGAGGAAAGTAGCCACTAAACAATTCTAGTGCTGTAGTTAATCCCTTGAACGGAGGAGAATTGTTTGGTAATCTGTGTTGTTAGGTGTATGAGGACAGAGGAGAATGTGGAAAGAATAGATCAGACTATTTGATGTATGTGTAGTCAAAGGAAAAATGAGCCGTAACCAGAGAGAGAGAGAGAGATCCAATGTGTTACCGTCTGGCCAGTCAAGGGACCTAACAAATTAGTGGTAGTATCTCAATGGGTGGCTGGTGCCCTATTACCTGTAAATTAATGTTAGCTTTCTCTTTATTATAGCTACAGTACCTTGATAGAAACAACATGTATAACTTACATTACTATTATCACAGTCTTCACCTTCAACAATAACAAAATCAAAATCAGTACCAATGTGGAGTCGTGGTTGTTACTTGATGTAGACAAAAAGTTTATATAATCAATATCAAATAAGTTCCTTATAAATACCAAGTCTAAAAGAGATTCATTATCATAGCTAACATTGTAAGTTCTAAGATATGATAATACAAAAAAGAAAAATTGATTGTATCCAAAAAATTTCTGCTATCAACAACATGATCTCCATGAACATCAAATGAATTATTTTCCCAGATTACCTGACCAAAGTTGAAGTCTCCTCATAGTAATACCTGTGAATTACTGTCATATCTCTCACTTAATCTCGTTAGATAATTTAATAATAAATCCTTTTCCTTACTCGAGTTGGGTGGTATTTAAATAGCACCAACTAAGATACTTTTATTCCCTAGTTTAATTTCACACCTTTGAGCTTCCTCATATAAATTTTCTGTTAAGTAAAGTAATTAATTTTCTGTGGAAAGTTTCCAAACTAAAATGTCTCCACCCACACTGGTTTTATTCTATCCTTCTAAAAAACTATAATTTTATTTATATAGATATTCATTAGTTGATTTTGTGAATTATTTAGTAATGGAACTTGAATAACTTGCAGAGGTTTGCATAGTTAATTCAGGCTATGAAAAGTCACATCCAAAACTTTAATGTTGGAGTAAGAAGTAGTAATGCACATTGAACATAGGAACCTTGAAATTTCTAATAAAAAGTGAATGGGACGTATGAGTTCTCATTGCAAAGAATTTAAAGCCTGCCTCACATATTGGCAGCATAGTGGCCAAATCTAATAAAGTAGGGGGATTGATTAGGAGAATTTCATTTATTTGGACATTAACATATATCGCACACTATGCTGTTCTTTGGTCTGACCGCACCTAGAGCATGCGGTTCAGTCTTGTTTGCCATACTTTAAAAAGGACATTGATGAACTCAAGAAAGTGCATTGGAGAATGACAAAATTTGTACATGAATGAGAGGAGTTGCACTATGAGACAAGATGCAGAAAACTAGGAATTACATCAATCCGGCAATGAAGACTTTGAAGCGATCTAATCATAGTACAGTATATAAGATCATCCATGGGTTTGGGAGTGTGAATATAAATGATTATTTTGAACTTGACACAAATGACGAATACCTACAAATTAGAGAAAAGAGGACATTCTAGAACTGTCACAAGAGCAAATGCAGTTGGTTTGTTCCGTAACCGAAATACAAACCACGCTATTTACATTGGGTTTACCTTTTAGCGTAGCTGAAATGACGAGCCAATAGTTTTAACGAGGGTTAATTACCCCCGCGCTAGTTAGCGGGTGGTAGGGGAAGGGTAAGTAGCTACCCCTCCCCCCCCCCACACACACACATACACACACCGGTGACTTGCTTCACTTCACTTTTGGCTCGGCGGTGAACAGACGTGTCTGTTCATCGTCCTCGTTGACAGCCTTTAATCTTTTTTCTGCTTTTTCTTTTCTACAGCTTGTGTTTGTTTGAAGTTGACTTTCGTTATTATTATCTTACTATGCATACGTGTCGGCGATCTCCGGACCGCTCGCGTGATTTACAACCTGCGCGTACGCGTTCCCCTACGCTTCGTCGATCAGAGGTTCTGAAGGGACATGGTTCGCCATCTACTAGCTCGCCATCGCGCGATTATTCACCTGAGCGTACTGCGCGCTGTCGCTCGCCAACGCGTCACCATGCGACAACTCGCCATCGCCTTCCTGCGCATCAGCGCTCGCCAGCTCACCACCGATCGCCTGCTGATTTACACCGCCAGCGATCTTCCTCGCCCTCGCGGCAACGCGTTTCCTCGCCATCGCGCCAACTCTTTCGTTCGCCGCCTCGGACACGCGCTCGTTCACCTGTACACCCTCGCGACCACTCGCCTGCGTGACCGCGCGGTCATCCACCTGCGCGCCCCGCGCGACCGTTCGCCCTCGCGCGACCATCGTTCGCGGCGAATTTCGCAGCCAGTGGTAGCAGCAGGAACGCGTGTTCCTAGACAGCGCTCGGGATTGCCTCCTCCCAAACGCAGGATTGTAGTGCAGGACAAGGATAATACTGAGGAGAGGTTAGTGCATCATTCTTCCCCACCTTGTCAGGCAGGTACTGTGGTGTCCACTCCAAAGGATCGCCCAATCCCTTTCCCTTTAGCGAGGATTTCGGACTCTGTGTCCTTGGAGCAGCAGACTTGGTTTGGTCCTCTGATGCGGGTGTTAGTGAGGGTTATGAAGCCAGCACTCGCCGATCAGGGTAACAAACCAACGGCTGTCTCTCCTACGCTGAAGAGAAAGAGAGGAGTGGACTTCGTGGCAACTTCCCCCAGGGTGAAGTTGGTTCCCAAGAGGTCTGTCGCGAAGCCCCCTTCTCCTGCTCGAGTGCTTTCTCCTTCTCCCGTGGACGAGGCCTTTCCGTCCTCGGGTGATTCCAGTGAAGCGGGAGTCTTCCCCTCGGCACCAAGGGGGGAGACTTCGCTTCATGGAGAAGAATCGTCTCGTGAGGAAGGGGCTCCTCGAACCTCTTTGTTGGGATCCTGTATCCCTCCCAGGAGGGAATCCAAGGACTCCAAGACCGTCCCGAAATCATCTTCGAGGATTCGCCAGGAACCCGCGGCTCTCCGGGGGAACGTCCACGCTTCACCCCAGGAAGAGATCCCTGGGACAGGAGACTTAGCTGCCAGCCCGCAAGGAGGAGATCAGCAGGAATCCGAACATGCCTTCTGGCAGGTCTTAAGCCTGATAAGGCAACTTAACGGGCTTATGGATCCCGTCATCGCCCCCCGTGAAGGCAAAGACACTATCTTAGATGAAGTGTTTGACGTTCGGAAGGCCCCTAAGTCCAGTACGGCTCTGCCCTGGTCTCGGGGTCTGAAGAGTGCCAGAGCTAGGGCCAACGCTCAGCTCGCTATTCTTGCCTCCTCCAGTCGTTCCTCTGCCGGGAACAAGCTCATCCCTCCTCCTCGTCTTCAGCAGAGGAGGTATTTCGAGATTAAGGGTGAGTCCAGCCTCGCTCTTCCTCTCCATCACTCTGTGGAGGAGCTGGCGAAGAGAGTTCCCCTTGAGAAGCTCTCTGCCCGGCAGGTGTCGTTCTCGGCGGCAGAGATCCTTAGCCATGAGAAGGTCGCTAAGTGTGCCATGCAGGCCACTTCGTGGATGGACTTTTGGCTAGGAACTCTGGGCATCCTATTGCACTTGAAGGACTTGTCCAAGGAGACCAATAAGAAGGCCCTAGAGACCTTCTTGCTCTCAGGCACCCGCTCCATCGAGTTTTTGGTGCACCAGGTTACCACCCTGTGGGCCAACTCGGTGTTGAAGCATCGCGATACTGTGTCCGAGAGATTCCATCCGAAGGTCCCCGCCGTGGATGTGTGTAGGCTCCGACATGCTTCCCTTCTGGGGGAGAACCTGTTTGAGCCTCAGGACATGGAGCGAACGGCTGAGAGGTGGAGGAAATCCAGCACGGACTCCCTCCTCCATAGGGCCCTTACAGCTCGGCCCTATAAGCCTCCAGCTCCGCCGCAACAGCAGCAGCAGCCTCGTAAGGCTCCAAAGCAGGCACCGGTAGTTAAGAAGGTGGTGTCTAAGCCCCAGCCCTTTCCAGCCAAGGTCAAGAGGGGTGGTAAGTCGTCCAGGGGAGGCAAGACTCCTAGGGGTGGCGGCCGCAGCCACAAGCCCTAGGGTGGCAGTCCCCCTGCATGTCCACCTGTGGGGGGATGCCTTCAGCGGTGCGTCCGCAGGTGGCAGCAACACGGGGCCGATGCTTGGACGGTCTTAGTGATCGGCCAAGGCTATCGCGTTCCGTTCACAACATTTCAACCTCCCCTGACAGCGAATCCAGTGTCGTTGAGCTCCTATGCCACGGGATCGGCAAAGGGGCTGGCCCTTCGGGCCGAAGTCGAGACCATGCTTGAGAAGGGTGCTCTCCAGGAGGTCGTCGACGGCTCCCCAGGCTTCTTCAGTCGACTCTTTCTTGTAAAGAAGGCGTCTGGAGGCTGGAGACCTGTCATCGACCTCTCAGCTCTGAACGGGTTTGTCAAGCAAACCCGGTTCAGCATGGAGACAGCGGACACGGTCAGACTTGCGGTGAGACCACAAGACTTTATGTGCACACTGGATCTAAAGGACGCGTACTTCCAGATCCCAATCCATCCGTCTTCCAGGAAGTACCTGAGATTCTGCCTAGACGACAAGATCTACCAGTTCAAGGTGCTGTGTTTCGGTCTCTCCACAGCTCCTCAGGTGTTCACCAGAGTGTTCACCCTGATTTCATCTTGGGCACACAGGAACGGCATTCGTCTCCTTCGTTATTTGGACGATTGGCTGATCCTAGCAGACTCGGAGTCGACCCTTCTTCGGCACCGAGACAGGCTTCTGGATCTTTGCCAGGATCTGGGGATCGTGGTAAACCTCGAGAAGTCCTCTCTGCATCCGTCCCAACGACTGGTTTATCTAGGCATGCTAATAGACACCAATCTCCACAAAGCCTTTCCATCAGACGCACGGATAGCAAGGCTGCGGAGGGTGGCGGAACCCTTCCTCAGGCGAGAAGAACTCCCCGCCCAGTCGTGGTTGCGTCTCTTAGGTCACCTATCCTCCCTGGCTCGTCTGTTTCCAAACAGCCGCCTCAGGATGAGATCCCTTCAATGGCGGTTCAAGTCCTGGTGGAATCAAGGATTCGATTCTCCGGACATTCTGATCCCAATGGGGTCTCTGGAACAGACGGACTTGCGACGGTGGATGGTCGATGAGAACCTGCGGAAGGGAGTGAGTCTTCTCGTCCTCCCCCCGGAATTGACTCTGTTTTCGGACGCGTCAAAAGAAGGGTGGGGGGCGCACGCTCTGAACCAGAGGGCCTCAGGCCTTTGGTCAGAATCAGAAAAGTGCCTACACATCAACCTGCTAGAATTGAAGGCCGTCTTTCTGGCTCTTCAGCAGTTCCAACGATCCCTGGCGGGTCACTCCGTGGTGGTGATGAGCGACAACACCACGGTAGTGGCTTATATCAACAAGCAGGGAGGCACTTTTTTGCAGCAGCTATCCCATCTTGCAGTAGAGACTCTGAGGTGGACTGAAACCCACTCGATAACACTATCAGCTCGCTTCATTCCTGGCAAGAGGAATGTGCTCGCCGACAGTCTGAGCAGGGCCTCGCAGATAGTGAGTACCGAGTGGTCTTTGGATCCTCAGATAGCCAACAAAGTCCTGACTTTGTGGGGTTCCCCGACTGTGGACTTGTTCGCGACAGCTTTGAACTTCAAGCTGCCCCTGTACTGCTCCCCAGTCCGGGACCCCAAGGCACTCTGGCAAGATGCTTTCCAGCAACGGTGGGACAACATCGACGTGTACGCCTTCTCACCGTTCTGTCTGATGAGAAGGGTGCTCAACAGGACCAGACTATCGGTCAACTGTTCGATGACTCTGGTAGCTCCGCTATGGCATCACGCGGAATGGTTTCCGGACCTTATGTAGCTCCTGACGAAGCTCCCGAGGGAGCTTCCTCCACGACACGAGCTTCTCAGGCAACCCCACTCCGGCGTCCCTCACAGGGCCGTAGCCTCGCTTCGGCTTCACGCCTGGAGACTATCCAGCGTCTCCTCACGGAGAGAGGCTTTTCGCAACAGGTTGCGGAGAGAAAGTCTCGGCACCTGCGAAGGTCCTCTGAGGGAGTCTACCAAGCAAAGTGGAGAGTCTTGTGGTTGGTGTCGTGGAAGGGGTATTTCTCCACTCGATGCCACTATTCCAGCAATAGCAGACTTCCTCGTTTATCTGCGGGAATAAATGCGCCTTTCTGTCTCGGCAGTGAAAGGCTATCGCTCAGCCTTAAGCTTGGCCTTCAGACTGAAGGGCGTGGATATTTCTTCCTCGCTGGAACTCTCTCTACTCATACGTAGCTATGAGCTTACCTGCCCCCAGTGGGAAGTGAGACCTCCTCCTTGGAACGTGGTTCGAGTCCTCAGGTTTCTTAAGAGACCTCCCTTCGGACCATTACACGCCAGGCCTCCGATCGCCACCTGTCTTGGAAGACGGCTTTCCTACTCGCTTTGGCTTCGGCCAAGCGGGTTAGTGAACTTTATGGTCTCTCGTACGACATCACCCATTCAAGGGGATGGGGGGAGGTAACGTTCAGGTTCGTCCCTGAGTTTGTTGTCAAGACTCAGAATCCTGGAGTGCCGGATCCTCGCTTCGACTCTTTCAGGATCGCGAGTCTCCGTTCTGTAACAAGCGACCCAGACCAGCTGCTACTATGTCCAGTGAGGTGTCTGAGGCACTACTTAAAGAGAAAGGCTGCAGTCCGTCCTCAAGTGCGAGCTTTGTTTGTGAGCACAGGCAGTACTAAGAGGAGGGTCACCAGGAACACCATCTCAGCTTGGATTCGAAGGGTTATCCACCATGCCTTGAATCCTGACCCTCCTCCGTCACGTCGCCCTCGGGCCCACGATGTCAGGGGTATTGCTACATCCCTGTCCTTCAAGAGAAACTTCTCTGTGACGCAGGTACTTCAAGCTGGGGTCTGGAAGCGTCAGACGACCTTCACAGCCCACTACCCGCAAGACGTGACCCACAGGAGCCTCGATACGTTTTCTATCGGCCCTGTGGTGGCTGCACAACAGCTGGTCTAACCTCAGGTTCCTTTTTGGACAAGTAGCAGTAGGTTGAGGGCGTTGTTACCCGGTCTTAGTCTGAGTGAATGAGAGAGTATGTCTGACCCTTACTTCTTTCTTCATTCTCCCCTCTCTTGGGGAAGCAGCATCCTGGTCCTCGCATAGCTGACCTCGACCTCTGCAGGTAACCCATGCTTCTTTGTGCTCCTAGTATTAAGCTTAATACTGTTGCGTCTCCCATACCCTGACGAGGTGGTATTGGGAACGTCCTATCCTAAAATTCCTATCTGAAGGTCTCAAGGTCAACTTCATAGGACGAGTCACACTCTCCTCCACACACTGCTTATGTAGGCCACTCGTTCCTAGCGATGCTAGGAACTTGTGAGGTACAGGGGCTCCCTTTCTCTAGTGCTGCTCACTGAGGGATCGAGCCCCCGGGCAAGCCGAAGTCAGTAAGGCTGGGGACTTTCCACCCTTCCTAAGGGGTAAGTCACCCAATGTAAATAGCGTGGTTTGTATTTCGGTAACGGAACAAATGACAAATTCGAAGATAATTTGTATTTTTCCTAACCATACAAACCTTAGTTTTTTCAATATTTAACTTAGCCGGTGATTATAATAGCTGCAACTCTGTTGCTCGACAGAAAAACTCTACGGAAAAATTCGCCAGCGATCGCTACACAGGTAGGGGGTGTACTCAACAGCGCCATCTGTCGTTCAGATACCCAGTACTCATTGTAAACAAAGAACTCAATTTTCTCTCTGTCGGGCTACCGGCAAGACCTACTAATTCGCTGTTGCTAACTGGATTTGTTTTCACAACTATTTGGTGAAGTACACTATTCTAGTTTTGAGCTTTCGCTATGCAGGTGTTTTATCTTCATCTTAAAACTTGAACTCGTTTTGGATAGATTTCTTTATGGTGACAAAGAGAGTATGGACTTTCTTTCACTTTTAAATGGCCGACCCTTCCCTTAGACGGAAGTGTGTTTAGGCTTTTAGTAATTATCTTATCACGTTATAGATTTTCCTCTATATATTTTAATCTCTCTGCCTTTATTAGGCCTCTTCGATTAACTTTCCATTTTTTATAAACATATAAAATAAATTTTAATGCTTTGTTTATATAGACCTTTCCTGAGAGTAGGCGGTCCTAACTTGGAAACCGAAGTTAATCAACATTGAGCCCTTTATATCGTCTTTAGCTTTTAAAGAGCTAAGGATTTAAAACTTTTTAAATGTAATATTTTATGAAAGAATTTCTTTGATAGTCTTCGTACTGTTTTCAAAGATGATCTAACGTTTAGTTTTTTATGCCACGCAGTTGTTGACGTTCAGGACGTTCAACATGCGCTCTATCGTTACGATAGAGAGAGAGTGTATCACGGTTTCACTTTGCAGTAAGAGTAAATCGATTCTGACATTTTGTTCATTCTTTCTTAGCTTAAATGTTTTAAATTCTAATTTAAAGGAACTTTTTATTTTAAAAACCTTTCAGTTTTTCCTTTAGTCAAATAACATGTTTTTTTGACGATATATAATTGGGCTTTTCTCTTAGGTGCGAAATCAAGAGAGAAAGAGAGAGAGAGAGATAGAGACGGAGGGAGAGAGAGGAGAGAAAACGTTCCGTTCAAGCGGGTAACGTTGTTCTCGTGTTACTCTCGTCCCTAGTGTCTGTACGGGGAGGAAGGATAAAACGTTTTTAGGTTTTTATTCTCGTCCCCAGGCTATGTGCGGTGAGAGATTGAAAACGTAGTTATATGAACTAGTGTTTAGTCTCTTTCCCAGCCACTGATTTTTCTTTTTATCTTAAAATATGTTTTCTGTTTTTTGCTGGTATTATGAGCTTGCATTATACGACTAATTTCGCAATTACTACCTTTTAATGAAGGGTAGAATTGCGTGTTTCAGGTAGAAATAAGTGCAAAACAGAAAATCGAAGTGATAAAGTGATATGCGCAAAGTGTTACAGTGTTGCGTCCGAGGCGCAAAGTGTTACAGTGTTGCGTCCGAGGGTTCGTCTGTTCGTGCCTGTCGTTCACCTAGTCCGGGACCTCTTGCAAGCTCCCAAGCCCAGGGGAGAAGTAATGTCAAACGACTTATGGGTTCGAGAGGCCTTGACCAACGAACAGACGTTTTCCCTCTATGGTATCGGGTGTTTCTTACCAAGATCTCCCCTACCTTAAGACGAGAGAGACGTTGTTTCTCCTCGCCATCCGTAGGCTTTTCGCATAAGAAACCTGTCACAAGGTTTCGAAGCCCTTAAGCGAAAGTCAGTCCTTTCAGGACAAGTCCAGCGTCCTGGTTACAGCCATTAGGACAGCTCTGACCCTATGCAGTCATCGGATAACTGCTCGCCGCCTAACTAAAGCGTAACACAGACTCCGAAAGTCTTTTTTTGTAGGCAAAGTGTTGCGGTCACAGACGTTACCCTCGTCTATTACCACAACCATTTCCGTTGATCCTTAAGGGGTTGTATGGCAAAACATGCAGTATATGCTTGCCTCCCTTATGGAAGACTATTCTGCCGATTAGTCCGTTGAGTCTAGCCGTTTATCTCATCGATATCCTGGCTTTCAGCCAACCTAACATTCCTTTGTGCTTACTGTTGACGTTGGCGTAGCTTAGTCACGTCAGTCAGGTTGTTTAGAACCACACTCGATGCGGTCTCGTGTGGTTTTTCAGCCGCATTTGGACGTTAGGCCACTGGCTAATGCTCCTGTTGACGTTCTAGACGTTCACTAACAATCGGAGTTGACTTAGGCAGTCAAAGCAGTCTCGAGTGGACGCTGTACATCCTCACGCACCTGTTGTGGTTGACAGTTCAGTTGTTGACAGTTCACAGACTGTCAAGCAGTTACATGACGTTGCGTTCTGGTCCGCTACTAATGCACCAGTGAGAGACTCAGCTTTTATCGGACAAGGTTCCTGTAGATGAGGAAGTTGCTGTTCTCCCTCCTACTGATATTCCCTTGAGGACTCTGTCAGATGGAGAGGAGCCTTAAGCTGCTTAGCCTCCTATGGACTTTAATTAAATCATGATGATCTTTTTTTAAGGATCTTCGTCCGGATCTTGTAACTGCTGCTCCTCGTTCGCCTAAACGTCAGAGCTTACACTAGGCCTAGCTACTTCGAAGCCGTTGTTTTTAAGCTAGTGCTCTCTCGCTCTCCTAGAGAGCGTTACGTTGGCTAGGCGACTGGTTTTTCACCAGGAGGAGTTTGGGGGATACAGCCTTTGCTTTCCCTTCTTTTAAACTGGCTTATAGAGCGAGAGTCTGATATGACACGAGAGAAGTTCTCGGCTTGGGAGTTCATGCCTCTGCCCAGATAGACTTCTCAATTCTGGTAGACTCTCCCTGGCGCCTAGCCAGGAGACGCTCCAAGTTGTTTACAGGTCAACTTCTCAGCTGTTGTCGAGCCTTTGAAGTTTTGCTATACTATTATGTCACGCATAACAAGGCTTTCAGGGATGGTAAACGGTTCCGCCTCAGTCGCTAACCCCGTCTGTTGCCACACCTGCTCCCGTAGACCCTAAATGGGCTTTGCTGCAAGACATGCAGTCCAAGCTTGCGTCCTTGATAGAGGACTTAAATGCGGAGAAGAACCTTCTGGCCAACAACCTTCCAACCGGTCGGTTGTGCGCCCTGTTGACGCTGAGGTAACCTACTCACGTCTGCCAGTTGAGGTGGTTCCTCCACCGATGCGACCCAGTGTGGGTTGCCAGCCGCACGTTGACGTTAAGCGACGCTCGGAAGTGGTTGTTGACGTTCAGGACGTTCAACAAGCAGCAGAGGTGACTTGTTGTGACGCAGTGCGTCAACCTCAGCAACCCGGTAGGGTGTTGACTGCACAACCCAGACGGTCTAGACAGTTTCGGGTTGACGCTGTGCTTCCTCGCGCACCCATGGTTGTTGACAGTTCACAGACTGTGCAGCAGTTCCATGATATTGCGTCCGGCTCCGTCACGCATCCACCAGTGCGACCGGATTCAGCGAGCCAGACGTTGCCCACTCCGTTGCCATTTCCTCATCAGTTTCGGATGAGGAACCCTCTGATGAGGACGTTGCTGAACAACAAGACGATCGGCCCCCAGCCCTGCTATCCATCCAGAAGATGCTGAAGAAGGAACGCTGCTCAGTCAGGCTGTGGATGAGTCTGGTAGGGACGCTGTCATCCGTGGATCAATTTGTGTCACTAGGAAGACTACACCTCCGTCCTCTTCTATACCATCTAGCTTTTCACTGGAAAAAGGACAAGACACTAGAAGCGGTCTCGATCCCGGTTTCCGAAAAGATAAAGTCTTGTCTGACTTGGTGAAAGGATAATATCAACCTAAGAGAGGGTCTTCCCCTGGCTGTTCAGACTCCCAACCACGTTCTCTTCTCGGACGCATCGGACGTAGGCTGGGGTGCGACATTAGATGGTCGGGAATGCTCGGGAATATGGAACTCGAGTCAAAGGACAATGCATTTCAACTGCAAGGAGCTACTGGCAGTACGTCTGGCCTGGAAAAGCTTCAGGTCTCTCCTTCAAGGCAAAGTGGTGGAGGTGAACTCGGACAACACCACGGCTTTGGCGTACATCTCCAAGCAAGGAGGGACCTACTCTCTGACGTTGTACGAGATCGCAAGGGACCTCCTCACCTGGTCAAAAGGTCTAAACATATCACTAGTAACGAGGTTCATCCAAGGCAACTTGAATGTCATGGCAGATTGTCTCAGTCGGAAGGGACAAATAATTCCAACAGAATGGACCCTCCACAAGGATGTATGCAAGAGACTTTGGGCCACCTGGGACCAGCCAACCATAGATCTCTTCGCAACCTCGATGACCAAGAGGCTCCCAATATTTTGCTCACCAATCCCGGACCCAGCAGCAGTTCATATAGATGCCTTTCTCCTAGATTGGTCACATCTAGATCTATATGCATTCCCTCCGTTCAAGATTGTCAACAAGGTACTGCAGAAGTTCGCCTCTCACGAAGGGACAAGGTTGACGCTAGTTGCTTCCCTCTGGCCCGCGAGAGAATGGTTCACCGAGGTACTTCGATGGCTAGTAGACGTTCCCAGAACACTTCCCCTAAGGGTGGACCTTCTACGTCAGCCACACGTAAAGAAGGTACACCAAGGCCTCCACGCTCTTCGTCTGACTGCCTTCAGACTATCGAAAGACTCTCGAGAGCTAGAGGCTTTTCGAAGGAGGCAGCCAGAGCGATTGCTAGAGCAAGGAGAACATCCACCCTTAGAGTCTACCAATCGAAGTGGGAAATCTTCCGAAACTGGTGCAAGTCAGTATCCGTATCCTCGACCAGTACCTCTGTAACTCAAATAGCTGACTTCCTCTTATATCTGAGGAAAGAACGATCTCTTTCAGCTCCCACTATCAAGGGTTACAGAAGCATGTTGGCATCAGTCTTCCGTCACAGAGGCTTAGATCTTTCCAACAATAAAGATCTACAGGACCTCCTTAAGTCTTTTGAGACCACGAAGGAGCGTCGTTTGGTTACACCTGGTTGGAATTTAGACGTGGTACTAAGATTCCTTATGTCAGACAGGTTCGAGCCGCTACAATCAGCCTCCCTGAAAGATCTCACCTTAAAGACTCTTTTCCTGGTATGCTTAGCCACAGCTAAAAAAGTCAGTGAGATTCATGCCTTCAGCAAGAACATCGGATTCTCATCTGAAACGGCTACATGTTCTCTACAACTTGGTTTTCTAGCCAAAAACGAGCTGCCTTCTCGACCTTGGCCAAAATCGTTCGATATTCCAAGCTTATCGTATGGTTGGAAATGAACTAGAAAGAGTCTTATGCCCTGTAAGAGCTCTTAAGTTCTATTTAAAACGAACTAAACCTTTACGAGGCCCGTCTGAAGCTTTATGGTGTTCAGTTAAGAAACCATCTTTGCCTATATCAAAGAATGCTTTATCCTATTTTATCAGACTGTTAATACGAGAAGCTCATTCCCATCTGAATGAGGAAGACCAAGCTTTGCTGAAGGTAAGGACACACGAAGTTAGAGCTGTCGCAACTTCCGTGGCCTTTAAACAAAATAGATCTCTGCGAAGTATAATCGACGCAACCTATTGGAAAAGCAAGTCAGTGTTCGCGTCTTTTTATCTTAAGAATGTCCAGTCTCTTCACGAGAACTGCTACACTCTGGGACCATTCGTAGCAACGAGTGCAGTAGTGGGTGAGGGCTCAACCACTACAATTCCCTAATTCCATAACCTTTTTAATCTTTCTCTTGAAATGTTTTATTGTTGTTTTTGGGTTGTCCGGAAGGCTAAGAAGCCTTTCGCATCCTACTTGATTTGGCGGGTGGTCAAAGTCATTTCTTGAGAAGCGCCTAGATTAGAGGTTTTGATGAGGTCCTGTTGTATGGGTTGCAACCCTTGATACTTCAGCTCCTAGGGGTCGCTCAGCATCCTAAGAGGATCGCGAGGCTCCGTAAGGAAGACGTACTTAAAAAGGCAGAGTAATTGTTCAAGTCGACTTCCTTACCAGGTACCTATTTATTTTGTTTAGTTATTTTGATAACTTCTAAAATTAAATAAAAATTCTTAGCTCATATGATGTAAACATATTTTGCTGGTCTCTACCCACCCCCCTGGGTGTGAATCAGCTATTATAATCACCGGCTAAGTTAAATATTGAAAAATGTTATTTTGATAATAAAATAAATTTTTGAATATACTTACCCGGTGATTATAAATTAAATGACCCTCCCTTCCGCCCCAATAGAGACACAGTGGACCGAGGAGAAAATTGAGTTCTTTGTTTACAATGAGTACTGGGTATCTGAACGACAGATGGCGCTGTTGAGTACACCCCCTACCTGTGTAGCGATCGCTGGCGAATTTTTCCGTAGAGTTTTTCTGTCGAGCAACAGAGTTGCAGCTATTATAATCACCGGGTAAGTATATTCAAAAATTTATTTTATTATCAAAATAACATATTTACACATATTTGCCCGCCATCCCTGACCCCCAAGTCAACTCCTACCTCTAAGTGAAGTGAAGTGAAGCAAATCACCGGTGTGTGTGTGTGTTGGGGGGGGGGTGTTTATCCCCCCCCCCTTTAACTAGCATGGGGGTAATTAACCCTCATTAAACCTATTGGCTGGTCATTTCAGCTGTGCTAAAAGGTAAACCCAATGTAAATAGCTAAGGTTTGCATGGTTAGGAAAAATACAAATTATCTTCGAATTTGTCATATTCATATTGTAAAGCCTTGCAATGACATCCCTGAAAATGTTGTTAGTGCTCATTTAATAAGTGCCTTCTAGAGTAGATTAAATCATCACTGGAATCCAAGCAACCAAGCTGATCATCAGTATTAGTAAAATTGTGTGATTTTATAATTAAGGCAAGATTTATTTTTTTTGATAAAGTTATTCACAATTGAATTATTAGCCACAATTGAATTATTCAGAGTATCTCTTTATCCTCCGGCGTCACCGGAGGTCGCCCATACTCTTCACACTTATATTTGCCTTGCCTTTGGCTAAGACGGCATTATTCAGGACATCTCATTACGCTCCGGCTTCACCGGAGGTCGCCCATACACTTAACACTTATATTTGCCTTGCCTTTAGCTAAGGCTGGTGTTTATATTTATTTTAAGGGCATGTCACTGCTTCCCCGACCCTCGCAGGTCGGCAGATTGCTTTAAGTTATTTACCCTTATGTCATTATCAGACATTAGGTAAATTACAAATATACAAACATTTGGATATTATAGTGCCAACAATGGTTTTGGCCGAATAGCGATTTAAACGTTTGCGATTTAGTCTGTTAGTTTGTACTCGCCCCAGGAAGGCTCGATTTAGACTATATCCTTATTTATTGGTTAAGTTGTTGTTATTCTTCGTTTTTGGTTATTACAATGACTAAAAATTAAAAAGAAAAAGGAAAAATAAAAATAAAATAAAAACAATCAGTTTTATTTTACTTTCCTTATATTATTGTGTGATGTTAGCTTTTATTATGTAACCTTGAGTGAGAACATAAGGTGCTCGTTTATTAGCTCGAGTAAGGGAGGTGATTTTCCCGTTCTCCGTTTTTATACGTTCACGAGTTATTCAGGCCTCCTCTTATTATCAGAGTTGATGATAGTACGTTTAATGTTATACACGTTTTATTGATGTGGTTACTGTTAATATAGCTAACACTATTAGTAGGAACGTTGGTGTATGAGTCATTAATTGGGTTCGATTTATACCGACACCCTTAGCTCCGCCTTGAGTTATGTTTAGCTCCGCCTTGAGTTATACGCCGCTATAATGGATACTCATTGGGTGAGAACTAGTCAGATATTTGGAGTGCAACGGTGAAATCCGGCACTCAGACTCCGGCTGAGACCTTTTTGCACACGAACCTTTGTCATGTTTGATCTCAATTACACCTTTCCGGCCCCTTTTTTCATCGAATCTCCGGCTACGCTGGAGATAACTCAAACATTCATTGAGGTCACGATCACGATCTCACGGGGACTAGCCTTTGCTACCGGATCTCCCATACAAACAGAGATCAAGCAGACGTCCAGAACCGGAGTTAACAATGTGATACCGATGAGGATTTCACAGTTTCATTATTACGGTTTCTTTTTCATCGAATCTCCGGCTTAACCGGATATCGTACAGGCGATCAGCATTGAGGTTAATATTAGATTTCCTCTGGTTCACGTTGTCACTATGACGGACCTTTGTTTGTACCGGGGATGGTTACCGGAGATCCGGTACAGTCGGAGATCACTCAGACCACGGGTGGCCAATCTTTTGTTTTACCTGTGTAAAAAAAAAAAAAATTTATGAACGTAACTATGCCTATATTTATGCATGTATTTAATTCTAACTATGTATAAATATGGATAAATATCCATACAACATCGTGTTCAAATAGAATTAAATTAATTATGCCTATATTTATGCATGTATTTAATTCTAACTATGTATAAATATGGATAAATATCCATACAACATCGTGTTCAAATAGAATTAAAATAATTATGCCTATATTTATGCATGTATTTAATTCTAACTATGTATAAATATGGATAAATATCCATACAACATCGTGTTCAAATAGAATTAAATTAATTATGCCTATATTTATGCATGTATTTAATTCTAACTATGTATAAATATGGATAAATATCCATACAACATCGTGTTCAAATAGAATTAAAATAATTATGCCTTTATTTATGCATGTATTTAATTCTAACTATGTATAAATATGGATAAATATCCATACAACATCTTGTTCAAATAGAATTAAATTAATTATGCCTATATTTATGCATATTCAATCCTAACTGTCTAAATATGGCTAAATATCCATACAACATAGTGTTCAAATAGAAATACATTAATTATGCCTATATTTATGCATAGTCAATTCTAACTATGTCTAGATATGGATAAATATCCATACAACATAGTGTTCATATAGAAATAAATTTCCACCCAGTGGCGAATGCGCCAACAGTGTCACATTTCATGAATGCAAGTGTCGCACTATACCCCAGAAGATAATACATTAAATAACTTGTCTTTAAAATGGCTTTTTAAGAGTATACAGCTGATCCCAGCCTGTGAATAGGATCGCTAACCAAAGTTCAAGGAACATCCAGACTTATGTCCCCTTTGTGTTACAGAAGGTTCGCCTGCATGGTTCCCATCAGGATGATGATGATTCTCTCTGGCCTGCAAAGAGAGGCTCTCCATCCTTGGGTATCGAAGTTGGGAAGGAATGCTCCATCTAGAGGTCCCTATCTCCTCGGAGTGTCCTCTCTAAGGTTGGACAACGACCCCATGGACGGGCAGGTATGTGGGGATGAGTTTTGAGCCTTCAGCTTTGCAATTACCTACGTCACCGACCTAGGACCATTAAAGGATCCTAATGTTCATGTTACCCTGCATAGACTGTGACGGCTAAAAGCAACACATTCTAAGGAAATCCAAGGGGCTATGACGAGCTCTAAGGTAGGGTGGTGAGTCAGTGCCGTTCAGGAACTCGGATATAGGTGGTACCATAAATCTGGAGGGCATAGACGTCCTCCCTCTGGGGGACCTAGATTTTACTCCCAGGTACTAGAATTCCCATTCAACGGATTCGTTCGTTTGAAAGAGATTGCCTTGGTTAGCTTAGACAAGGTACCGAAGGTAACGGTATTATTTCCTAAAGGGCAGGCCCGATCTGTCTGGACCAGGATGTTGTCAGCCTGGGGGGTACGATAATTCCAGGCTCTGCCCTTCCAGTTCGACCTACACGTTTGTTGGTCTGATCGGGTCAGTTGTGGGAAGTACGTTCTGTCTGAGACCTCTATCAGACAGGAATTGATAGTCGGTTTCCCACTCGTCATCACAGCCTTCCTCTGGTTCGACGATTTTGTATCTGACCCCCCATCATCAGGTGGTCTACCTCACAGATTCCCCAGGTACACAGTCCAACTCCGTTGGGATGTTTTGCCTGCATGCAGCCCTAGATCCGAATCCTCAGGCTCCTTTCATGGACACCAGAGAGGAAGCTACAGGAGTAGAAGACAGTCCCGACATCAAGGCGGACCTAGGAAAAAGGGGGCTCGGAGAAGGGAAGGACCTAGATTCACTCCCTCACAACGCGGTGGTCCTGGTAGGGGGAAGACTTTACCACTTTCGTGACCATTGGACTCGGTCTGTGGGATCATAGCATAGTCTCTAACGGTTTGAGATGAAAATGGCCTCAAGGTCCTCCTCCTCCACCAGTGACCTTCTCCCAGAAATACACTCCCGTCCTGAAAGAGTACACCACAGGGTTACTCAAGAAAAAGCAATCAAACGACTATCTCTTAGGTATGGACCTTACTTCCCCGTGGGACCGTCACCACCTCTGTCGATCTTACCGACCGCTATTAGCTTGCGCCTATAGCTCGAAACTTCTCTTCTTATCTGGGTTTCCACCTAAGCAGGAAAGCCTTTGTGTTCAAGACATGCCCTTCGGCCTCAACATTGATCCCAGGATATTCACGAAACTGGGAGAGGCAGTGTTAGAACAACTCAGTAACCAAGAGATACAGATCATTGCTTATCTGGCCGGTTGGCTCATTTGGGCCCGGCCGGCCATAGAAGGTAACAGAGCTACGAAGGAATTTCTTCGATCGCTCGACAACCTGTGATTTCGGGTCAATCTCCATAAGTCTCGCCTGCGACCATCAGGCCACTTAGAATGGTTAGCCATTCAGTGGGACCTTTCGAAGCACACGTTGTCTCTCCCTTCCAAAAGTAAGAGGAATAGGTTCCAAGCTCCGAACCGAAGAACCTCTCCAAAGCGGTTCCTCTACAATTCCCACCTCCACAAGTGACATTCCATTCAGCCGTGTCTCTAAGTGGATGGGGGGATTTCTCCGAACATCAGATGTTTCAGGTTCTTGGTCACTAGCCATGAAACAGTCTCATATCAATGTTCTCGAAGCCATGGCAGTGTTCTTGACCCTGAAGAGAGAGACTTCTCCGAGGTCGACCCACATCAGAGTAGTGTCAGACAGCACAGACGAGGTACACTACGGAAGCAGGGGAGGATCCAAGTCACCCAACCTGAATCAGATCCTGGTCACTTTCTTCGCCTGGGCAACAGAAAAGAACTGGTTCCTGTCAGCACCTCACCTAGCGGGAGGCCAGGATGTGAGAACGGGCTCACTATCCAGGACGAGTTCCCTGGAGTCAGAATTTCACTCCGGTGGATACTCAGGTTCGTTCCAGGCATCCAGGTAGATCTATTCACATCTCAGATCAATCACAAACTTTCTTGTTATGTGACCCCAATCCTGGCCCCTCGGGCTCATGCCATGGACGCATTACCCCGGGATTGGAATCATTAGAGGAAGATTTCCCTATCTCTCCCAGTGAATCTTCTAAAAACTTTAACACCGACTGCGCTCCTTCCGGGGCGCAGTGGTTTTAGTACCACCTCACTGCCCAAGAACAGTTGGTTTCCTCTCCTCCTCGAGTGGAAACTCCGTCCCATCCGGATTCCGTTCCTCAAACTGACCCGAGTATTCCAAACTCACTGTGTCAGATTACTCAAGGATGTCCAAAACCCTAACTTTGTGGACTACAGGAAGTTGGCAGCTCGTAGAGACTCGAACATTGAACCGGAAAACGATTTCTTACTCGAATCAGTCAAAAGGGACTCGACAATTCGCCAATATGATTCGGCCGTTAACCCCCAAAATAGGTGGTCCCCTTGGAAAGTTATTCCTCTTCTCCAAGATATTTTTCTATGTCCGGTCACCACTCTCAGGGCCCTTTTTAGCCACGACTGCTACCCGATCGTCTGGCCCCTTGTTTATCAGGGAACAAGGAGGTACCATTCCCATACGTGGTATTAGGCTATAGATCCTATACTTCGTTTGACAAGCCAATCCGGGATCATTTCCCCCAGAAGATGGACTTTGATGACCTTATAAAGTTCACGGGTTGGGAATCTCCTATGGTCTTCAAACGCCACTATCTAATGAACTTACAGGCTCTTAAATACCCAACAGTTGCAGCTGGGAGCCGTATCTCTCCCCAGTGATCTTTTGTTCTTCCTTTCATCCATCTCTTTTCTTCTCCCTCCTACCCGCCACTCGCACCACGACGCCGCTTCCTTGGTGGTTCGTTAGCCCTAAGTTTATTACATATTAGGTTATGTTTGTAACTATTATTGATTACCGTTGTTACAGGGTTGGGATATTCTTAGCCATGTCAGTTTTGTAGCATGTTTCCTCTGATACTCGGAGGCTTCCCTGTTATCATGTTTGTTTACCTTAATTATTTATGATTTTCTTTACATGGTGTTGTTTCTCTCCCCTCTTTAAATTAGTTATTGTTGGGCTTGGAAGGCATTCTCTGGTACATTTTCACCCAGCGCCACAGATCGACCCAGAAAAGGGATTTTGACGAAGGAAAAATCTATTTCTGGGGAGAGACCTGTGGCGCCCGGTGAAACCCTTCCCCTTTATTTTACACAATCCCACCCTTTCCTTTCCAAGCCATCATGGCCAATACAGAAGGATGTTGTTCAGATGGCGCTCGCGTCGTGGCGTGGGTGGTGTGGCGCTGGTGGTTGGCAAGGGCCTTTGTATCGGCCCATCCCTTTGACGAAGGAATTAACTAAATGGAAGACAACCTGTGAATAGTGGATTTCACGCGCCTTTGCTTTATACACGACACCCTAAAGGTGCTCGCGCGAGGGTTGTAACCTCAGCATTCCATGCTTTTATCTTTCTCTGGTATAATTGGAAGGTTTTATCAGAAAAGGTATATAAGAAGGACTCTTTTCACCGGGCGCCACAGGTCTCTCCCCAGAAATAGATTTTTCCTTCGTCAAAATCCCTTTAAATTGTTTGTGATATAGTTTATTATAATCCAAATGAAGTAACCACAGAGACACAAATTCTCTATTCTATTGAATATGTCATTTGATTTATAGTGTTGCATCGGTTTCAACCACAAATATAGAATAACTAAGTCCAATGCTTAGTAAGATGTGGGACCAAAACAAGACAGTCTTATTCTCACACTGATATAAAATACTGTAGGTAATTATCTTATGACCTCTTTTTCTTTTTCCTTATCAAATATGGGTCCAAAATGCTTAATTAGCCAGTGCCCTTATCTAGGCAATATTGTGATATGGTTGAAATTAGGTAAATTAGCAAGTGCACCTACTGTGATTCAAATTACTCATGCTTGTAAACATGAGTTTATGGTGAATCTTTACCTGTGTTTTGTCATTAGTATGCATCCAAAATAAAATGGAAGATACACTTGAGAGCTAGCTCTAGTAAATTCACTCCTAGCCATAATTTTTACAAATACATTGATCAATATACAGTATATGCATATATTTTTTTCAATTTTTTTGCCAACCATGGAAGAATGCTCAATTTATGGATTAGAAAGCAGTTTTCAATTATGTACATTATTCACAACAGTTACTTTTGCAGAATTTGAACAAAACAGTTGGATCTAAATGACTTTACAGTAGTTGTAAAATCTTTTACTGTTCAGTACTTACATACCCCCCAGATGCTGAAGCCTTGACGAGGATGGGGGGCTTAGGGATTAGCAGCTGGGCTCTAATGAACAGTGGGAACTATTTCCCATTGGACCTCGGTGCCCAGCTGTCGATTCAACTAAATCAGTCAGCACTTTCTCTTTTACTTTTGATTATTTCTTTTTTCTCCCATCTCTTCCTTTTGGGCTCGATATTGTTGACGACTTTGGCATGTTCGATTTTACTTTGGATGCTGCTTTGGATTTGGCACAGTGTGGGATGGACTGCATTCCATCTCAACCTGTGCCAATTTAGATGCCATCACCCTCTGGCAGACCCCATTGGGTGCAGACCAAGTCTGTTAAGAGTCGGGCTCCAGTGATCCGGTCTTAAGTCACCCATATTTGCGGGTAATGGGTGACGCCAGGCATTGGAGTCGACGGTGGGAGGGGCTAACTACCCCCACTGACCAGTGTACGCCCACCTTAAGAGAGGCAGCCCCTCTCTAATAGAGGACTGGTCCCCGCTGAAGCCTCTTCTCGTGTTGGGCCACATGGGATAGGAGGACTGACATCCTCCGATAAGAGGTGGATAACCCGGCTTGCTTTTTCAAAAAAACCCAACACCTCTGTTGACGACCTGGAAAATACAAACATGGACCTCGGTACAGACAGCTCCAACTCGGGTTCTAACATTGTAACGTTAGAACCTTATTCACGTCATGTGAATAATAAAACGCTAGAGAAGAAGAGAGAGAGAGTGAAAAATGATGACAGTACAGAAAGATATAGAAAAGTAGAAGTATTACCTGGTCACTATGAAGTAGTGAATTATGAAAAATTTTTTATCTTGGAATTTGAAAACGGAAGAAATGAGCGTATAAATGTTTTTAAAGCTAATAGAGAAATAGTTAATTTATGTGGAGGGCAGCCAAAAATTTTACCCCAGGGAAATGGAAGTCTCTTGATAGAGACACTGTCCCCATTACAAGGTGAAAGGTTAAAAACACTTACAACATTGAATGGTCATAGCGTAAAATGCGTTTCACACCCTACTTTCAACCAGAGTAGAGGTGTGATATATGCTCCAGAATTGTTGGATATAGAGGAGAAAGAAATAGAGGATGAACTGAAAAGTCAAGGAGTAGTTAAAGTAGTCAGAATGAGAAAGAGAGTTGGAGAACAACGTATCCCTCTTGCTACTCTGATTATAACATTTGATCAATGCCGATTACCAAATGTTATAAAAGCTGGATGGCTATCTTTGAAGGTAAAACCATATATCCCGTCACCATTGCGATGTTATCATTGCCAAATGTATGGCCATTTAAGCCAGAAATGTAAAGAAAAACTAAACAATAAGCCAGCTGTTTGTGCCAACTGTGGAAAAAGTAGTCATGGAGTATGCATAGAAAACCCTAATTGCATACATTGTGGGGAAGCACACCCAGCTACATCTAAAAGCTGTGTAAAGTTTAT
Organism: Palaemon carinicauda; assembly: GCF_036898095.1. Lineage (NCBI taxonomy): Eukaryota > Metazoa > Arthropoda > Malacostraca > Decapoda > Palaemonidae > Palaemon > Palaemon carinicauda. The sequence goes on from NC_090734.1 coordinate 15,233,882, forward strand.
TTTTGAAAAAGAAATTCAGGCCATTAGGACCATGGAAAGGGTTACTTTTAAAGAGGCTCGTAAAAGAGCTCTTGAAAAGCAAATAAGACCAGGGCAACCTTTTTCAATGGTTCTGAAGAAAAACTTGTCAAACCACACAGACGAAAATTATATCTCTACTTCTAAGATAAAGAAACAAATGAAAGTAGTTAAAGAGGTTGAAAGTCCCATCGAAAATCTATATCCAGAAATTGTGGAAAAATCAAAACGGACACTTAAAGATCTGAAAATTATTCAAAAGCCAACTACTCCGATTTTAAACAAAAGTACAAACCTCTCACAGGCCATTTCCTTGCCTGATCTGATGGAGGTTGCACTCGAAACCAATTTACCTGGTGAACCCGTAGTGGGGAAGGTGCAAAAACCTGACAGATCACAACCTTTTAATCGAAAAAGAGAGAGACCTCCCTCCCTCTCTCCTCCTACCATAAGAAACATTAAAGTCACGACTTCCAATAAATATGATATCTTGTCTGCTGATGTTTCTGAACAACTAGAAGGTAAATTGAACCAATCAGAAATTCAAGTTGAGGTCCACCATCCTCCTCAACAATTAGATCAAAAGGACACAAAGAAAAAGAGAAACACAAAACCCACTATATCAAGATCCTCTCTAGAGTTACCTCCGGGAAACATTGTTAGATCAAATATTGCCAATGGGAAGACTTCATCTAAGGTGTCTTCCAAAAAATAAAACATAGTTTTTTCCTCCATTCTGCAATGGAATTGCCAGGGTTTAAGGGCGAAATATGAACAACTTAAGCTCCTCATACGTGAGCACTCCCCTATAACAGTATGTCTACAAGAAAGCAAGCTCGATGCTAATACTCCTTGTCCTCGAGAGTATGTTAGCTATAGGACACCATATGATCAACGAGCAGGGAGCCATGGGGGAAGTCTTATATACATTCGTCGAGATGTTCCCCAAATATCTTTGTCTATCTGTACCCCTCTGCAGGCAGTGGCTGTACAGATTGATATAGGGAGAAAATACACAATCTGTTCTCTTTACTTGCCTCCAAATGATAACATCTCATATGATAATATAGTAGAGGTGATTAAACAACTCCCACAACCCTTTCTCTTACTAGGAGACCTTAATAGTAGACATCCTTTATGGGGTGATGTTTTAGCAAATGCAAGGGGTAATATTATATCGTCAATTTTGGAGAATGAAGATGTCGGACTCCTAAATACAGGAGAGCCCACACATTTTCATGTACAGACAGGTACCTTGTCCTGCATTGACCTATCAGTTGCAAGCTCTAACTGTCTTCTCGATTTTAATTGGAGAACATTAGATGATTGGCATACTAGTGATCATGCACCAATCATTATAAACACCAACAATGGTCCACCTTTACAAAGATCACCTCGATGGAATCTTGATAAGGCGGACTGGAATAGATTTCGGGAGTTAAGTGAAATTGAAGGAAATGCAGAACAGTTTGAAAGTGTTGATGATGCCATAGACTTACTTAATGGAACTCTTCACACAGCAGGAGTGAATTCCATTCCCAAAACAACTGGGATATTCAGACGACGACCAGTCCCCTGGTGGTCGTCAGAACTAACTGCCCTGCACAGAGCCACAAGAAAGTCTTTAACTCGATTGCGCATGCACCGTAATGAGGAGAATTTAGTCATTTACAAGAAATGTAGAGCACAGTTCCGCCGTGCCATGAAAGAAGCTAGGCGCCAGTCTTGGATGTCCTTTGTTTCCTCCATTAACAGTAGAACACCAACATCATCTGTGTGGAGGAAAGTAAAAAAGATAGCAGGAAAATTCACCCCAAACCCACCACCAGTGTTAAAGATAAATGGCCAGTATATGACTGGAGCAACCGAAGTTAGCAATGCCCTGGCTGACCATTTCTCAAATGTATCGTGCAAGTGTCAAGCAGCTCCTGGTCACCAGTATAGGAGCAATGAAGAAAAGAAAGTTTTAAACTTCGCAACAAGAAAGCAAGAGTCATACAATTCTCCTTTTACTGAAAGAGAATTTGATTCTGCTCTTGCTACTTGTAACGATACAGCCCCTGGACCCGATGGAATTCCATATGCAATGATTAAACATGTACCTTATAATACAAAGTTATTTATTTTAAGCATTTTTAATAGAATATGGCATGATCATAGTTATCCAAGTGTTTGGGAACTAGCCATTATTTTAGCCTTTTTAAAACCCGGTAAGGACAAGTTTTTAGCAGCAAACTACCGACCTATTGCATTGACATCTTGTTTATGTAAAATCATGGAGAAGATGGTCAATGCAAGACTGATTTGGTACCTTGAAAAGAAGAATATTTTATCACCCATTCAATGTGGATTCAGGAAAATGCACTCAACGACTGATGTGCTGATACAACTTGAGTCCTCCATTTGTGAAGCCTTTGCTTCCAAACAGCACCATGTTACAGTTTTTTTTGATCTTGAAAAGGCATATGATACCACATGGAGATACGGTATACTTAAAAGAATCCATGAGTGCGGATTGAGAGGTGAGCTACCACTATTCATCCAGTCATTTCTTTCACATAGAGTTTTCCAAGTGAGAGTTGGGGAAGCTCTATCACAGAGTAAGTGCCAGGAAGAAGGAGTTCCTCAGGGGAGTGTGCTGAGTGTAACCCTTTTTGCACTAGCAATTAATGGGATATCCTCAGTCATTCCCCGGGATGTTCTTGCAACATTATTTGTGGATGATCTCTCCATATCATTTGCTGGAGCCAGAATGGCAATGGTTGAGAGAAAAATCCAACTCTCTATTGATAAAATTATCCATTGGGCCGATATGAATGGATTTAAGTTCTCAACAAGTAAAACTACAATTGTCCATTTCTGTCGTATACGGGGAGTACATCCAGACCCGGATATATACATCAAAAGTCAACGGATCCCATGTGCAAGTGAAGCCAAATTTTTAGGGTTGATATTTGATTGTAGGCTTACATGGGTTTCTCACTTAAAAACATTAAAAGCTAAATGTGTTGAAGCTATGAATCTTTTAAAAGTCTTGTCCCATACATCATGGGGGGCAGACCGCAATACAATTTTAAAATTATACAAGGCCTTGATATTTTCCAAAATTAGTTATGGATGCGAAATATACTCCTCAGCAACCCCAAGCCGGTTAAAAATACTAGATTCAATACATCATGCTAGCATTAGATTGTCCACAGGAGCCTTTAGAACCTCCCCTATCACAAGTCTCCTTGTTGATGCTGGGGAGTTGCCTCTGGACCTTTACCGAATGTCCTCTATTATTCGGTATTGGTTTAGATTGCAAAGACTCCCCAATTCTTCAGCCTTTCAAACTGCAAGCCTTGTAAGGCACTCAACCTACTTTGAGTTGCACCCAAAATCTCCTCAACCCTTTGGGTTTCGGGTTAACCAATTATTAAACAATCTGGATATGATTAGAAATAAGGTGCTTCCATTCAAGGTATCATCAACGCCTCCATGGAAATTACCTGACATATCTTTTTGTAGATACTTTATTGGAGTTAAGAAGAATTTGACTGACTTAGAATCCAGGTCTCTTTTTATGGAACATGTCGAAGAACATAGGGGATCGACTTTTATATATACTGATGGCTCCAAATCTGATGCTGGCGTTGGATTTGGAGTACATAGTAATGATTTTAATTGTAGAGGTGCACTTCCTCTAACAGCTTCCATATTTACTGCCGAACTGTATGGCATATTAACCGCTATTGAGAAAATAGCTTTGGAAAAGGAGGGTAATTTTACAATTTTTAGTGATGCAAGGAGTGTTCTTCAAGCTTTAGAAGTTTTTAATTCTAGTAACCCTCTAGTTTTAAAGATTTTAGAATGGCTTTTTATTATTGGACGGAAAGGTATAACTGTTCGATTTTGTTGGGTTCCAGCACATGTAGGTGTGTCTGGGAATGAGAAGGCAGATTTACTGGCGAAGAATGCGGCATCCGAGTTGCTACCAAGGAGGTATCCCATTCCATGTAACGATTTCCTACCTTACATCAAGAAATTGGTATGTGATAAATGGCAACAGCACTGGGATAGTCATGATGGCAATAAAATGAGGGAAGTAACAAATATCATATCACCTTGGAGGTATAACATGATTCCCCGAAAATGGGAGACGACTCTTTGTCGTCTCCGTATTGGTCACACACGGTTGACACACGAGTTTCTGCTGAAGGGCCAACACCAACCGTATTGCGAGGACTGCTTAGTACCTTTAACAGTGAGGCATTTGTTGACCGAATGCCCTAATTTTACTAACTTAAGAAATAGATATCTGTTTGAGGCTCGAGGTGAGGATGGCAGGTTTATCCTTGCCAAGATTCTTGGACATGATGTGTCTTACTATGCGAGCGGAATTTTTAGATTTATTTCAGAAGCAGGTCTTCTGAAAACTATTTAACTATTGTAAGGACTTCTTAATTTTTTTTTTATGGTTTTAATCGAATTTGCTTTTAATTTTCATATACAGTAAATGGTATCGGCGTCAATGACCTTAGATGTCAGGATGCCAGAAAACTTTCAATCAATCAATCAATCAGTACTTACATATTCAAGACAGCCTTTGTTTTGGATATATCAGATTTCTCCATCAATTTTTAGTGTTTCATTACTGTACATGACTCAATGAAATATGATAAATTTTCTGCATTTTATCACAATTGTCTTTTTTCAGTCGACTCCTGTTGGATGTTGGGGAACCTGGAAATAACGAGTACATATCACAGTTGGCGCAAGTATTAAAGCAAAATAATGCTTCTTTGGAGAAGATTGTCATTTCTCACTGGCACCATGATCATATTGGTGGCTTGGGAGATGTTCTAAAAGTCTCACAAGAAGGTAAGGGTGGGTCTGACCTGACTTGATTTCATGCTTTTTAATACAAGTACAGTACAGATATGATAAAGTAGACAAGAAAGACATACAGTACTAAGTCACCTTCCTAGGTTCCAATTGGACTTGCTTGAAATGTAAGTTCTTTATTGGTGAAAATTAGTAAAAGGTAGAGCTCTTGAATACATGTAGGTATGAACTAGCTTTCTTATGCAGATATAAAGAGAGTTGTCTGTAGGTGCCTGTATTTCATTCATCTACACCATGGCCACTCCTCCATCATATTCAAATTCTTAATACTGTACAATATCCTATGGTTCTTGCTGAGACGTCTTTATGCAAGATCTTCCTGTGGCTGCCTGTATGTTTGTTTTTGTAGCTTCTGCTTTTACCATGATAATTGTTAGTGGTTCATTAGCAATTCTGGTGGGATATAGATATTGGTCAGTTTTATTAAAGTATAGTAGGTTAAGTAAAATTTGGAAATCAAATTGCCTGAAATTACATTTAAAAATCAGGCTAAATATCAGTTTAGTGAGACCAGTGTTACAGTATGGACATGCATTATGGTATTAAAATGAAACAATATCCAACAGATTTTGTAGTTGTTCCGTAACTGAAATACAAACCACGCTATTTACATTGGGTTTACCTTTTAGCGCAGCTGAAATGGCGAGCCATTAGAATTTAACGAGGGTGTATTACCCCCGCGCTAGTTAGCGGGGGGGGGGGGGGGGGGGTAGGGGAGTGGTAGCTAGCTACCCCTCCCCTCCCCTCACACACAGATGAATGCTCACTTTCACTTTTGGCTCGGACTGTGACAGACGTCTCTGTCTTGGTCCTCTCTTGGCAGCCATTGTTTGTTTTGTCTTTACTTAATCGCTTACTTTTCTTTTACTCAATATATATGTAAACATGTTTTCATGTTTGTAAATATATTTGAGTATAGAAATCAGTAAGTTTCCTTTTCAGATTTGTGTGTGTAGTGTACGATATCTACGTGGTGTCCTCGGCAGTTTGGCCACCACTGCGTATTTTATGGGTGGCGATCGAGTTTGACTTCGGTCTTTCTCTCTCTCTCTCTCTTGAGGTCGTTCACCCTTTTACTACGTGTTACTACGCCCTTGTAGCTTCCTTTCCGTGTGGGGGGGTTGCTACACCGTACGTTTGTCTCAATTAATTTATGAATCTAATTGTAGTTGTTTTGTTTTTTTTCAGCTTGTAGAACGATTCCTTTCGGGGTTTTCGTTCTTTCTTTAGTGTTCATTCATTTTTAAATTACATAATTACATAGTTACATAATTATAATTGTTATAATTCTGTTTTGGTTACAGCTCTCCTTCCATGAGTGTAAGTGGTTGTGAGGGCACGTGCCTGTTGTGTAATTCTTGTTTCCTTTCCCTCGGGATTCCTCTTCGGAGCCTTCCCGGGGGAATGAATGTGTACTAATGATTTTTGTTTTATTTATTTACAGTTACCGATCTTGTTCGTTTCTGTAATATGGCAATGGTGTGAGCTGTCTTGTTGAGGCCTGGGGATTCGGCTGTTGCTGCCTCCCCACTTGTATTTTCGTCAGGGGCGTGTCTCCTTCTACTGGAAGTACTCCCGTGACGACGGACAGCTCTCCAGTTCATTTTAGAACTCTCAGGAGGCTTGCCTCCTTGGGCGGGTAACTTTCCTTCCGAGGGAAGTTTTTCCTGTCCAGGCTTGAGTTTTTCCCCTTTTGGAGGGTTCTTCTCTTGCCTTTTTTTCGTGTGACTATGCTCTTAGTGCTGAGCTGTCACACCTGCAGTTTCGCTCAAGGGGCTGGGCAACTGCAGGAGCTCCTCTTCGGAGGATTGCTCCTTTTAGGTCACTGGCTGACCAGTCTCTTCTACGAAGTGTTTCTCTTTCGTTCGCGAGAGAGTACACTCATAGAGACTCCTCTTCAGAGGATTCTTCTGCTGCTGTTGCTGTTGGCCTCCCTCGCCGTAAGGCCCACCGTCCGCCTCGTCGTAAGGGCCTCTCATCTCCCTATAAGGGTGCTAAGAGGCGCCTTTTTAAATCTCCGTTTGCAGCCTACAACTCCTTTTTCTTGATCTTCCGCCTTGGTGCAGATGGACAGCAGTCTGATCTCGTCTTCCGACAGGCAACGGTCTTCCCGACGGACAACGGTCTTCCGACGGACATCAGTCTCCCGGCGGACATCAGTCTCCCGGCGGACAGACAACGGTCTTCCGACGGACATCAGTCTCCCGACGGACAACGATCCCTTCGGGGCAAAGGGTTGCCTCCCACAGGGGTTCTTCCCTTGCGTGTCAGGGTTCCCCTGCGCGCCCTTCTGCTGTGTTCTCTCCTGCTCCTGCTCAGTGTTAGCGCACAGGCGCTCTCCTGCTCATCAGCACTCTCCTGTTCGTCAGCGATCGCCATCGCGCGACCGCCCACCTGCGCATGCTGATCACCATCGCGCGATCGCCCACCTGCGCATGCTGCTCGCCATCGCGCGATCGCTCACCTTCGCATGCTGCTCGCCATCGCGCGATCGCTCACCTGCGCATGCTGCTCGCCATCGCGCGATCGCTCACCTGCGCATGCTGCTCGCCATCGCTCGCCAACGCGTCGACATGCCACAACGCGCCATCGCCAACCTGCGCGTTAGCGCTCACCAGCTCACCACCGATCGCCTGTTGATCCATATCGCCAGCGGTCTTCCTCGCCCACACGGCAGCGCGTTTCCTCGCCATCATGCTAACGCTTGCGTTCGCCACCTCGGACTCGCGCTCATTCACCTGCCCACCCTCGCGACCGCTCGCCCGCGCGACCGCTCGCCTGCGTGCCCGCTCGCCTGCGTGCCCGCGCGACCGCTTGCCTGTGCGCCCACGCGATCATTCGCCTGCGCGCTCACACGCCCACGTGCCTGCACGTCTACGCTCATGGGCGTCCGCGCCCATGCTCTCCAATGTTCGCCCGCGCGCGAACCAACGGTATTCCATCGCGCGGACGGACGGTGTTCCGTCGCGCGAACCGACGGTGTTCCGTCGCGCGAATCGACGGTGTTCCGTCGTGCGAACCGACGGTGTTCCGTCGCGCGAACCGACGGTGTTCCGTCGCGCGAACCGACGTTGTTCCGTCGCTCGAACCGACAGTGTTTCTTCGCACAAACGTCGGCTTAATTCTTGCAGTATCCATTGCTCGTCTATGGGTTATCGCTCGCCGACCACCAGCTCTCGCCCTTCCTACCACGCTCGCTCTCCTTCTGCGCTCCTTCATTCACCTTCTTTTGCGTTCCTGCATGACCGCGCATGGGCGCTTCCACGTTCGCCCACACGCAAATCTTTGAATTACCATCGCGCGAGCTCCAGGGCGATTGCGACCACGATTCCCATTGGGGTTTTCGCAGCATGGCCAGCCTGGCGAGTTCTTCTGGAGTGTATTTCCAGAACACGGCCTCACCCCGTAAACGCAGAGCATGGCACTTGCAAGAATAGGAAGAAACTTCAGGGAGGTCTGAGCAACACTCCTCTTTCCAGAACCTGAGTTAGCCCTTCCCCGTCATTCCCTGGAAGGATTTTTGGCGGGGGGGCTTTCCGTTCGAGATTTCTCCATCGGACAAGGGGTGACTGCTTACCCCTTCCTTTGGGGGCTTACCAGGTCCTTTCCCTCCTCGGTTACTGCCCGAGGTTTGGTTCAAGGAAGCTACAGGAAGATCATGGGTACTTTCCTCCTCTCGAGCTCAGGCACCTTGGCCTTTCGTCGTTAAGTATCTAACTTGCGGACAAGCTCGATGTTGTACCATTTGGACGCGCTGACTGAGGGCTTCCTTCGGGTGTCTCATCTGTGGAGGTCGACGACCTCAGACACCCTTCCATCCTTGAGAAGAGTTTGTTTGTGCCCAAGGACAAAGACTTAGACAGCAGCTGTGCGGAGGAAATCGACTTCCGTTTTCACTCCTCCAAGGCGCTTTCTTCCAGACTCTGCAGGGCTCCAGCGCCCTTTTCTTTCAACCACGTCGGCCTAAGTTATCGGCTACGACAACTGGAACAAGGTGTCCAATTGCAGTTTCCTCCTGTCAGGAACAGATGGCACGGGAGGCTCCCCCGGGGGGGCATAGTCCTAAAAGGAGCGGCAGAGTTCACGAACTCTAGGATTGCAGGTTTCTCGCTGGGAGGATGCTTAAGGTTACTCATCCGGATGACAGCTTCCCGATGCCCATTCCCGCACAATCTCTGTGATCAGCCAAGGATATCGTGCCTGCCGTCTTTGTCAGTGAATTCAGTGTCTCTGAACCTCTATGCCATAGCGTCGGCAAGAGTTGCTCGGTTGGGCAGAATGATCCATACCTTAGGCGAAGGTCCTCCATAGGATCATCGACGGCTTCACCCCCGGCCTCTTCAGTCGATCCTTTCTTGTAGGGAAGGATCTGAGAGGGGAGTTCCGTAGTCGACCTCTCAGCCCTGATCAAGTTTGTCGAACAAACTTCGGCCAGCGTAGAACAGCAGAATCGATCATACTGGTAACGAGGCGACAGGACTCCTTAAACCCTGGTTCGGAAGGACGGGTACTTTCAGTTTCCATTCCATCCATCTTCCAGGGAGCTCATGGAATTCAGCCTAGACTGCAAGTATTCCTGCTTATGATGCAGTGTGGCTATCCCGCCGTGGCGTAGCAGGTTTTTTTCCCCAGAGAACTCTCCCTGCTTTCCTCATGGCCGCTCAGGTACAGACTTCTGCCTCCTCTGCTTTTTGGAGGGCTGGTCAACTCCGGTAGGCTCGGGTTCGACCTTCTTCAGCGCCGGGACAAGCTTCCGGATGCTTACCATGAGTGTGGGTTCATGGTACTTTGCTTGGAGCCTTCTCTTCTTCTGCCTCAACATCTGGAGTATCTGGCCATGATATCGAGTCAACAGCCTTACCACGTTGGAAACCCCGCTTCTCGTCCATCCAGTGAGGTTAAGCAACGTCGGTTCTGGTCGGTACTTGGATGGGTGACCACCTGGGGATGCCGTTGCCACATCCTCCGAGCCTTCCTTTCAGTTGACTGTGGCAAGACTGAGGAGAGTCGCAGTACCTGTTCTCAGTCAAGCAGAGCTTTCAGCCCTACCTTGGAACGTTTCCTAGTTCTCCTTTCCTCATTGACCCGTCTATAGTCCAAACGGTCGCCTCAGGATAAGTTCCATGTGGGGCGGTCCAAGTTCCGGTGGTTTCAGGCAACGTTTAACCGGACTTCCTGGCCCCTATGGGACCAGCGGAACTATTAGACCTGCAATGGGTGTTGACCTATGGAACCTCTTGATGGTAGTGGATATTCTCGTCCTTTCCCCACATTGTTGATGCTGTTCTCGGACCCGTCAAAGGAAAGGGGGGGGGCATGTTCCGGTCCAGGCCTATGGTCAAGACCTGAAGGATACCTCTCCATCATTCAAGCAGGCTTAGGGCCGTAGTCTGGCCCCTCTACAGATCCTACAGCTCCTGCCGAGTCGCCCCGTGAGCATCGACTTCATGATTCTGGCGTGTTCTAACTAGCAGCGGACGGTTTTTCACACCTTCACATCTTGCAGTAGAGATACCGGGATGATTGAGATTATCTCAATACCACCATCGGCTCTCTCATTCCAGGCAGAGGAATGTTCTCTCCGACTATCCGAGCAGAGCCTCGTAGAAAGAGTGTACCTGGGGGTCTTTGACCTTGAGTAACCAGCAAGTCCTGGTCTGGGGGACCTGATCGCGACAGCTTGGAACCTCAAGCTTCCGCTGTTCTTCCCCCCCAGTCTCAGACCCCGAGACTCTGGCAAGATGCATTCCGATGATGGTGGGACAACTTCGACGCCTGCGTCTTCCCTCCTTTTTGTCTGTGGACAATGGGTCTCAACAAGACCAGGTTGTCTGTCAACCTTTCAATGGGAGAGCTCCACTGGGACTATGCGCAGAACGGTTTCTGGACCCTCTGCTTCCCCTGACGGAACTCCCGGGAGAGCTTCTCCCACGGCGCAGACTACTCAAATAACCACACTGCGACATCTCTCCCGAACCGGGGCGTCGCTTCGGCTTCATGCCTGGAGACACTAAGCGTCCTCCTCAAGAAGAGACAACCCGCTACAGTCGCGGTACGGAGGTCGCGTCATCTGCGATAGTCATCCGCAGGGGTCTTCCAGGCAAAGTGAAGAGTCTTCGGTGGTTGGTGCCGTGGGAGATATACCTCTTCCCTTGAGGCCTCTTCTCTAGCAATAACGGTCTTATTGCCTTTCGGCGGGAGGAAACTCCTTTCCGCTCTCGGCAATGAAGCCTGTCGCTCAGCCTTTCCCTGACCTTCAGGCTTAAAGGAATAACTTTTTCCTGCCCGCTGGACCTTTTCTCGCTCATGCAAAGCTACGATCGTCCCTGCCCTAGTCGGAGGAAGACCTCCAACTTGGAGCATGGCTCGGACTTTTAGTCCGTTAAGAGATCTTCTCAAGACCCGTTACGACAGTCCTCGGATTGTATTCTGCCTTGGGTCTCCTGCTCACTCTGGCCACGGCCAGTGTGTAAGCAATCTTCTTGGTCTCGTACGACTCCGCCCTTTCTAAGGAAGAGGGGAAGGCAACATTCAGGTACGCTCCTGAGTTGTTGGCTAGACTCAGAATCTGGGGGTCCCGGCCCTTCGGTCCAATTCCTTCAAGATTTCGAGTCTCCATTCTGTATCTGATGTCCCAAGACCTTCTCTTTCTTGCCAGTAAAGGAATCGAGAGGTAAGCTTTGGGAACAGCTGCAGTTTGTCCTCAGTTGCAGCCGATTTGGGAGCACAAGGAGGACACGGGGAAGAGTCACCAGTATACCTCTTCAGCCCGGACTCAAGGACATTCATCTCGACCTGTCTCCAGACCCTCCCCCGTCACGTCGCCCTACAGCACGATGTTGGATACATCGCAATGTCCCTCGCCTTCGAGTACAGTGAACCCTCGTTTATCGCGGTAGATAGGTTCCAGACGCGGGCGCGATAGGTGAAAATCCGCGAAGTAGTGACATCATATTTACCTATTTATTTAACATGTATATTCGGACTTTTAAAACCTTCACTTGTACGTAGTACTGTTAACAAACCACCCTTTAATGTACAGAACACTTAATGCATGTACTACAGCACCCTAAACTAAAACAGGCACAAATATTAAAGGCGATTTTATATCATGCGTTTCCTAAACACCTATAAAGCACGATAAAAAATGGCAACCAATGTTTTGTTTACGTTCATCTCTGATCATAATGAAGAAACAAACTCATTTAGTGTACACATATATGTATAGGTTAGTTTTTGCATCGATTATATTGATTATACAGTACTGTATGTTGATTTTTTTATTACCAATGTTTTAGTTTACGTATTTTTCTTAGGACTTCCAAATGAAATTTTTTTCTTTATGACGCCGCCTGAAACGACGGCGTCATAAAGTACTGTACGCTCAGTAAACAACCACGCTCAGAACAAACAAGGCATTCAACGCGCATGATGATAGTGATAAATAATGATACAGTACATACAGTATTTACAGTAAAAGCATTTACAAAATATGTTACCTTACAAATATAATTTACCGTATCTATATAAAATCATACAGTACTGTACAGCACATACAGTATTGTACGTAGCAAAGCAGGAAAACAATTTACGAGAGAGAGAGAGAGAGAGAGAGAGAGAGAGAGAGAGATTGTTTTACGTACGTAAATGTAAATTTTAAACAAAAAAAATATGATAGGTTACAACATGTAGACTTTTAAAACCTTCCCTTTAACTTAATGCATACAGTACGTACAGTACTAAACTATAAAACAGGCACAAATACAGTTTTAGAATGTACAGTAAGAATATTAAAGTAAAAAATAAAGATTGTTACTGTACTCACCACGAAAGAAGTTGAAGAAAAACTTGAATGATGATGGCGATGAATTTGCTGCACAGTAGAAATGATGATGATGAAGCTGATGATGTGTTCTATTGTGCAGCCAGGTAGTATTTTACGTCTCTTCAGACGGAGGTGTCTTTTTCTGGGACACCTCTTCAACTTCTTCCTGGGAAACTTCTTCAATTTCTTCCGAAGGCGTACTAGCAGGAGGAACTGGCTCTTTTTTGCGAGGCTGGAAGAACATTGTGATCGGAAGTTGTTGCCGCTGCTTCTTTTTTCGATCCAAGAGCATTTTGTAGGGAGTCATGTCTTCATCGATCTTGTTGCAGAATTGCATGGAGCGAACCATATCCTCGTCCCACTCTTGCAACATTTCTTTCAACTCCTTCGCATGGTTGCAGGCCTTGGCAAGCCGTTCTAATGTTAAGCCCGTTTCTTCGACATTTTCTTGGGTCTCTTCCTGGGTATCACTCTCTTCTTCACTTGCCGATTTCGTCAGGTCTTCGAGGTCTGCGTCAGTTAGGGGCTGGGAATGGCAGTCCAACAACTCGTCGACGTCTTCAGTCGTCATGTCGCCAAACCCGTCACCTCCAATTATGGCAGCCAACTGCACAGATTTGCGTATTGCAGAGTGTTGGATTTCCGACGGAGTAAATCCCTTGTCGTCGTAAACAATATCGGGCCACAACTTCTTCCAGCTCGCATTCACGGTTGCAGGTTTCATCTCTTGAAGTGCCTTCTGAATATTCTGCAGGCACTTGGCTATGGTGTACTGCCGCCAGTACGCCTTCAAGTTAAAATCTTCATCCTCTTCATCTTGGGCAGCATCCACACACGCAACGAGGTCCGCCATGGTGTTCTTCGGTTGAATTAATGACGTGGTGTTGGGTGGCAGGAACTCAACCTGAATGCCCTCATGCGACAGGTCAGTTGCGTGTCCACCAGCGTTATCCATAAGGAGAAGGATCTTGAATGGCAAGCCCTTCTCTAAGAGATATTTGCTGACTTGCGGGATAAAACACTGATGGAACCAGTTGGAGGTCAGCATCTTCGTAATCCATGCTTTTTGATTATGCATCCAGTACACGGGAAGGAGATTCTTATTTTTATTTTTCAAAGCGCGAGGATTTTTCGACTTATAAATAAGCCCCGGCTTTAGCAAAAATCCAGCAGCATTGCCACACATCACGAGGGTAACGCGATCCTTGAATGCTTAAAAGCCAGAGGCTTTGGCTTCCTCTTTAAACAGGAAAGTTCGCGATGGCATTCTCTTCCAAAACAAGCCGGTCTCATCCATATTAAAGACTTGTTCCGGCTTGTATCCACCTTCGGCGATAATATTCTTGAACGTCTGGTTCACGTAAGTTTCAGCAGCGGCAGTGTCAGCGGAAGCAGACTCCCCATGCAGGGAAACGCTTTTCAGGACGAAGCGTTTCTGAAACTTCGCGAACCATCCTTTGCTGGCGGAAAAATGTTTCTGAGGCTGGGAATCAGTGGATGTCCCTGGTTGAGGATCATCTGCATCATCATCATCTTCAGCATGGTTGCCGTCGTCGTCTTTAGGTTCCTTTGCAGCAAAATTCTCATATAAGCTCAAAGCCTTTGTTTGGATGGTGTTCGTATCCAACGCTATGTTCTTCTTCCGGCAGTCGGCAATCCACACAGCTAAAGCACCTTCCATGCGTACGATCGTTTTATTACGCGTTGTAACGACTTGCTTCGCTGATCTGCTAAAGGGGATTGCAGCCGTCTTTCTAATGTTCGCCTCGTCCTTCTTGATATAGCGAACAGTAGATTCGTTGATGCCAAAATGGCGGCCAGCGGCCGCGTAACTTCTACCATCTTTTAACATGTCGAGAAGCGTAACCTTCTCAGCTATCGTCATCATCCTTCGGTGGCGTTTAGGCTCACTACCAGCCTTAAGAGAAGCAGAACGCTTGGGAGCCATTACAGTAGGATTTACAGTAACAAAAAGTTCAACTTAAAAAAGTCACACACAGCACAGATTCACAAACTTAAGAACGTCTACTCAGCGATACGCGGTAACAGAGAGTGGACGATCCAGCCCCACGAGAACTTAGATGCTGCGGGTAGGAGATGATGGAAAAACACCAATCACAGGCTAGATAACAAAACTTGAGTTCTGATTCGTCATCTATCAGCGCTTGAACCAATCACAACCCGTCTTACAGTACTATGATGCGTAGGTTACCAACTCATAGAAGATGCCCCGCGCATACCGAACTTACGTAGATTAAGTAAATACCGTAATAATAATAAATAATGATAATAATACAGTACAGTACTGTAATAATAATAATAATGATAATAATAATAACAATAATAATTTTATTAACAACAACAACAATAATAATAATAATAACAATAATAATAATACAGCTTTACGTACTCTATTTTACGCCTCTCTCTCTCTCTCTCTCTCTCTCTCTCTCTCTCTCTCTCTCTCTCTCTCTCTCTCTCTCTCTCTCTCTCTCTCGTGCGCTTATTCGAAATGTGATTTTTGCAACAAAGAATATTATTGGATGCAGTACTACGTACGTATACATACAAAAGATTCATGGAAAAGAAGCACATCCATTACATTTGTAGTACAGTAGTAGCCAACAGCAGCCTTACACCATTCTAATATGGTATGACTGCATCTGATTTGCGTTTCATGTTCGATTTAATTTTACTACGTACTGTATACAGTACTGAATTATCGTATGATGACATTCTCTTTTCGTGTTTTATTTCTTTCTGTGCTGAATTATATATCATATGTAATGCAATGAACAATCAGTAAGAACAGATATTACTAATTACAGTATTAATGGAATTACAGGTAACAAAATATCGTATTTGGTTGTCTTCAGATTTCGCGGTATTTTCGAATTTTCCGGAAAATCCGCGATATGTATATATATATGGGTTATGGAAAAACCCCGCGAAGTGGTGAATCCGCGATTGTCGAACCGCGAAGTAGCGAGGGTTCACTTATACTACTCTGTGACGCAGGTGCTACAAGCTGGAGTCTGGAAGCGTCTAATGACCTTCGCAGCCCGCTTCCTGCAGGGCGTGACCCACAGGAGTCTCGATACGTTTTCTATCGCTCTGTGGTGGCTACACAACAGCTGGTCTAACCTCAGGCTCTTTTTTGGACAGGTAGCAGAAGGTTGAGGGCATTGTTATCAGGTTTTAGTCTGCATAAACGAAAGAAGTATGTCTGGCCCTTATTTCTTTCTTCATCATCCCCTCTACGGGGAAGCAGCATCCTGGTCTCTGCATAGCTGACCTCGAACCTCTGCAGGTAAACCATGCTTCCTTGTGTTCCGAGTATTGAGTCAATACTGTCGCGTCCCCCATACCCTGACGAGGTGGTATTGGGAACGTCCTAACCCAGAGTTCCTTCTGGAACTCCAGGTCAACTGCCTAGGACGGGTCACACTTCTTCCTTCACACACAAGCTTATGTAGGCCACACGGTACTTGTGAGGTGCAGGGACTCCTTTTCTCGAGTGCGACTCACTCGGATTCTGAGTCCCCGGGTAAAGCCAAAACCAGTATGGCTGGGGACTTTCCACCCTACCTAATGGGTAAGTCACCCAATGTAAATAGCGTGGTTTGTATTTCGGTTACGGAACAAATGACAAATTTGAAGATAATTTGTATTTTTCCTAACCATACAAACCTTAGCTATTTACTCATATTTGCCCGCCAGCCCTGTCCCCCAAGACAAGTCCTACCTCTAAGTTAAAGTGAGCATTCATCTGTGTGTGAGGGGGGAGAGGGGTAGCTAGCTACCACTCCCCTACCCCCCCCCCGCTAACTAGCGCGGGGGTAATACACCCTCGTTAAATGCTAATGGCTCGCCATTTCAGCTGCGCTAAAAGGTAACCCAATGTAAATAGCTAAGGTTTGTATGGTTAGGAAAAATACAAATTATCTTCGAATTTGTCATATTTGAGAACAAGCCCTCAGAAGAATATTAGGAGTTAAATGGCTGGACAGGATTAGAAATGAAACTATTAGAGAGATTACTCAAGTGCCATATGTGGATAAGATTATGGTGAGGAGTAGGTGGAGATGGTTTGGGCATGCTCTTTGCACTCCTCAAGAGAGATTAGTTCATCAAACATTTAACTGGGCTCCACAAGGCACTAGAAGAGTTGAATGACCCAGGCCTACATGACTAAGGACTATGAAACTTGAAGTAGGAGATGATGAATGAAGAAGTATGGAGATAGAGACGGCTGGCAAAATCTCACCAAGGCCATTTGCGTCAATAGGTGTAGAAGGAGATGATGACGATGATAGTATAATATTAGTTAGGACTTTAGAAATTGCATAATCAAAACTCTTCAAGTGCCTAATTTGAACCTATAACCTTATACCAGCAACTACTATTAACCTACATATATTTGTTCCTACACAAAATATAAACCTTCAACCTTTAATAGGAATGTGACTTCAGCTAAGCCATAAACAGCTGTTAAGCTTTTCAAAGAAGTAAACACAGTTGTGTACTGGATGGCAGGTAGGCACCACCCACCCTACAGGTGTAGTTACCTTCACTTTGACTTTAACTTCTGGAGAGTACAGATGTACTTCTTAACAAGTATATGCAGTATTTCCTGATAACTGTAATTGTGTGGCAGATATCTGTGCTACCTGCTGTTATCCAACAAACTTATTCCTGTTGAGAGGGATGTCTCTTGTCCATCTATCCTTCATGTATGTGGCCTTACAATAGGCAGTCATCATTCCCATACAGAGTTTATTCTATTTTCTATATACCGATTGCTTTCCTTGAAAATGTCCATTTTTCTCATGCCATAGAACCTAGAACAAATTTTCTGATGCAATTTGGAGACCCAATGCTGTGCCATGTAACAAAAGCGTAGCTTTGGAAACCACGAGGAGTCATTTCTGCAAGAAGGGGTTTTCATATGTTCTTGATTTGGTTCTGAAGTATTGAAAACAGTAACTGAAGTAATGACATCTTCACCAAGATGCTAGCATTTATTCTCACTCCAGTTGCTTTGGAAAGAGATACAGTACAGTAGGGTCCCGAATTACACGTGTTCTAATTACGCGATTCCTCAATTACGCGATCGATAGTTTTTAAAAATTAATTTTCCTGTATTTGCGAGGAGCATTCTAAATCCGCGAGTCAAGCACCGCGAAGCGTAGGAAATCTATTGTTTTCTTAATTGTATTGGGGGGGGGGGGGGTGATGGTTCCCCGATGTCTGAGAAAGGGGGGGGGAGAATGTGAGAGAAAGATTTCTGTTCAAACATTTTAAGACTAGTTTTGGATGAAAAATGTTAAGGTTTGCCCATCTGTTGTGTGAACTTGTCGCTAGGCCTAGCCTAACTGTCCAACACCTATATGTATAATATTCCATTTTTCAATATTAAACTTACCCGATAATCATGTAGCTGTCAACTCCGTTGCCCGACAGAATTCTACGGGAGGGATACGCCAGCTATCACTATACTAGAAGGGGGTGTACTCACAAGCGCCACCTGTGGCCAGGTACTACAGTACTTGTTGTTGACGCCACCTCACTTTTTCCTCTGTCGTGCTTCCGGCAAGACGTTCTTGGATACGCTTATGATTTTGGAGTATTGTTCACGGTTTGGTGAAGTATTTCTCTAAAATTTGCAGCTATTCGCTATACTGGAAACTTCTATATTAGCTTAGTTAGCTTTTGGAATTAAATTGATTAATGGTGACGAAGAGAGTATGAACTCTCTTTCACCTTTTAATGGCCGACCCTTCCCTTAGACGGAAGTGTTGGTGTCTAAGAGAGTATAGACTCTCTTTCTTAATTTTGCTTAACAAAAGTTATAGATTTATTTTATATCTCTCCGCCTTTTATAGGCCTCTTCGATTAACTTCCTTTTATTATAAAATTATTAAAATTAATTTTTATATTTGTTTATATTCGACCTTTCCTAATAGTAGGCGGTCTTTTCTTGTACCGAAGTTAATTAACATTGAGCCCGTCATTTCGGTTTTACCTGTTAACATATTATGCTATTTTAATGTTTTTGAAAGAATTTCTTTGATAGTCTCGTACTGTTTTCAAAGTTGAACTAACGTTTTGTTTTGTCTCTGCAGTTGTTGACGTTTCAGAACGTTCAACTTGCGCTCTATCGTTACGATAGAGAGAGAATTTTCACGGTGTCACGTTGCAGTAAGAGTAACCGTGTCTAGCGTTTTGTTCATTCTTTCTTAACTTAATGGTTTTAATTCTACAAAGGAACTTTTCATTTTGGGAAATATTTTCCTTTAACAATAATATGTTTTAACGATATATATGATTGGGCTCTTCTCTCAGGTTCTAAGTCAAGAGAGAGAGAGAGAGAGAGAGAGAGAGAGATAGAGACGGAGGGAGAAAGAGGAGGATAAACGTTTCGTTCAAGCGAGTAACGTTGTTATCGTTTTTACTCTTCTCCCTAGTCTCTTTAGGGGAAGAAGGTAAACGTTTCTAGAGTTTTTTCTTGTTCTCAAGCTTTATGCGGTGAGAGAATTTAAACGTAGTTTATTTGATCTAGTGTTTAGTCTCTTTCCAGCCACTGAATTATTTATCTTTCATTAGATTTTTCTGTTACATTGTAATTCTGTTTTCGCAATTACTAACTTTTGAGAAAGGATAGAATTGCGTGTTTCAGGTACAACCACTTAAAGTTTCGAGTTCAGTGAAATAAGTGCAAACAGAAAATCAAAAGTGATAAGTGATTAGCGCAAAGTGTCAGTGTTGTGCGTGAGGGTACTTCTGTGCGTGCCAGTCGTCCTCCCAGTCCGGGACCTCTTGCAAGCTCCCAAGCCCAGGGGAGAAGCAATGTCGAAGGGCAAAAGGATTCGGCAGGCCTTGATCGGCTCACAGAAGTATCCTCGGTGGTTGCGGGCGTGTCTTACAGAGACCGTCACTCCCACCCGCAGACGATTGAGCCCTTATTTTGCTCGTCTGCAGAAGAAATTTCGGGGAGAGAACGCTGGTCTCAGGTCTCAAGACCTCTTAAACGTAAGTCCAGACCTATGCCAGACGTACGAAGTTAGAGTTCTACAACCCGGATGCAGTCATTGGGTTAGCTCTGACTCTCCTCAGTCATCAGGTGACTGCACACCTCCTAAGAGAGGTAAGGTGTTGCCGTAACAGACCTCATCTGCTGTTAAGGCTTTGCCTCAGCAGACCTTAGTGTCTGCCGACCCCAAGTTGGCTCTACTGCAGTCCATGCAGTCACAACGTTCAGTCTTGATGCGTGAGTGTCGGGCTGAGAAGGTTGCGCCTCCGCCTGCACTCGCTCCGCCTGCGCTCGCTCCGCCTGACCGCAGTACCGCCTGCCAGGCGTATGATGTTGAGCCACGTTCTGAGTTTACTGTTCCCAGTGGTGTACAGCTCCCTCCGCCTTCCTTAAGGCAACCTCAGCAATGGGATCAGGAGGCTTATACCTCTCTTCCTCCGCTTCCACTTGCTGCTCCACCATTGATGCAACACTCGGTTGAGGTACAACAACCTCTCCCATCCATGAGTCAGTCTCCTCAGCTCTCGCTGCAGTGAGCTCAACCCTCCTCAAGGCAAGCACCACAACACCTTAGCCTTGCGCCTCAGGAGCCTCAACTCGCGAGACATTTACTACGTTCTGCGCAGCCTCTACCTCATCGCTCTCCGCTCACACCACAGGAACCTCTACTCGTTCCTCAGGAACTTGCTACTGCGCATCCGCAACCCTTACAGCAAGCGCAACTCTTGAGGCAGCAACCTCATGCTATGAGTCAGCCACCTCAACGCATACATCTGCCACTTTCTCCTCAACTTGAGCCTCTTCCCATTCAACTTGGAAATAACAAATGACAATAATAACACCTCATTACTTTCATAACTTGCATTTGTAATCATATACATGTATGCCTACACAAACATTATGATAATGGAGGTTATTTGTCTTACTTATATAAAAATATATATGTATTCCTTGCAATATATTTTTAACAATATCGCAAAATATGGCAAAAATATCTTCAAAACAAAAATGAATCATGAGTTATGAATGTAAGGTATATATTATGTTGATATTAAAACCCCATGCAAGCATGCATGAAGCACTCTAGCACTGGTCATGGAATTTCTGAGAAATGTTAAACGCCATGCAACACGCTCTGCTTACCTTACAGCATGCTCTACATACAGCATGCTCTGCATACAGCATGCTCTGCATACAGCATGCTCTGCATACAACATGCTCTGCATACAGCATACTCTGCATTCAGCATGCTCTGCATACAACATGCTCTACATACAGCATGCTCTGCATACAGCATGCTCTGCATACAACATGCTCTGCATACAGCATGCTCTGCATACAGCATGCTCTGCATTCAGCATGCTCTGCATACAACATGCTCTACATACAGCATGCTCTGCATACAGCATGCTCTGCATACAACATGCTCTGCATACCTTACCGCATGCTTCTCAGTCATACATCTTTGGTTGTTGCCAACTCACTAGACTGTCAAGCAGTTTCATAACGTTGCCTTCTAGTCTGCTGCTTTTGCACCATTGAAACCCTCACTGAGAGAACTTAACTTTTCTCGGATATGGTCCCTGTAGATGAGAAAGTGCTTTTCTCCCTCCTTCTGATATTCCCTTGAGGACTCTGTCATTTGGAGAGGAGCCTTTAGCTGCGTAGCCTCCTATGGACTTTTATTTAAGCATAACATGCTTCCAGGGAAGGTAATGGTTCCACTTCAGTCACTAACCCCGTCTGTTACCACACCTGCTCCCATAGACCTTGAGCTGTGTTGCAAGACATGCAGTCCAAGCTTAGTCCTTGTTAAAGGATTTTTTGTTTACGGAGTCAGTGTGTCACTGGGAAGACGTTCAACAACCAGCAGAAGTGACTTGTTGTGACGCAGTGCGGCAACCTCAGCAACCCGATAAGGAGTTGTCTGTACGACCCAGACAGTCTAGACAGCTTCGGGTTGTCACTGTCCTTCCTCGCTTCCCCATGGTTGACAGTTCACAGACTGTGCAGCAGTACCATGATCTTGTGTCCGGCTCCGTCAGACGACTGGCTTTTAAGAGCTCCCACAAGTCGTCGCTGTCTGGAGATTCTCAGATGGACTATGGATCTGACCAAGGAACTGGGCCTCCTGGTCAATTTTGAGGAGTCTCAGCTCATCCCATCCCAGACCATTGTCTCCCTGGGTATGGATCTTCAGAGTCGAGCTTTTCGGGCTTTTCCGTCGGCCCCAAGGATCTTCCAAGCCCTAGAATGCATCCAGAGCATGCTGAGAAGGAACCGATGCTCAGTCAGGTAGTGGATGAGTCTAACAGGGACACTTTCATCGCTGGCCCTGTTCATCGTGTTAGGGAGAATCCTCCTTCCCCCCTTCAGTATCATCTAGCTGCTCACTGGATAAAGGACATGACGCTAGAGACGGTCTCAGTTCCTGTTTCCGAAGAGAGGAGGTCTTCTCTCGCGTGGTGTAAGAACAGCTTTCTTCTCAAGGAAGTCTACCTTTGGCTGTTCAGAAACCCGACCGCCGTCTCCTCTCGGACACATCAGACACGGGCTGGGGTGCGACTTTGGACGGACAGGAATGATCGAGAACATGGAATCAGGAGCAAAGGACACTTCACATCAATTGCAGGAGTTGTTGGCGGTTCTTCTGGCCTTGATAAACTTCAAGTCCCTCCAGCTTAACAAAGTGGTGGAGGTGGACTCTGACAACACCACAGCCCTGGCTTACATCTTCAAGCAGGGAGGGACTCTTTCGTGAAGTTGTTCTAGATCGCAAGGGACCTCCTCATCTGGTCTAAAGATCGAAAGCTCACGCTGGTAACGAGGTTCATTCAGGGCGGTATGAATGTCATGGCAGATCACCTCAGCCGGAAGGGTCAGGTCATCCCCACAGAGTGGACCCTTCTCAAGAATGTTTGCAGCAGACTTTGGGCCCTGTGGGGTCAGCCAACCATAGATCTGTTCGCTACCTCGATAACCTAGAGACTCCTGTTGTATTGTTCTCCGATTCCAGACCCAGCAGCAGTTCACGTGGATGCTTTTCTGCTGGATTGGTTCCATCTCGACCTGTATGCATTCCCGCCGTTCAAGATTGTCAACAGGGTACTTCAGAAGTTCTCCTCTCGCAAAGGGACACGGCTGACGTTGGTTGGCGCCGCTCTGGCCCGCGAGAGAATGGTTCTTAGAGGTACTGCAATGGCTGGTCGACATTCCCAGGACTCTTCCTCTAGGAGTGAACCTTCTACGTCTACCTCACGTAAAGAAGGTACACCCAATCCTCCACGCTCTTCGTCTGACTGCCTTCAGACTTTCGAAAGACTCTCAAGAGCTAGGGGCTTTTCGAGGGAGGCAGCCAGAGCGATTGCTAAAGCAAGGAGAACATCCACTCTCAGAATCTATCAGTCTCAAGGGGAAGTCTTCCGTAGCTGGTACAAGACCAATGCAGTTTCCTCAACCAGTACCACTGTAACCCAGATTGCTGACTTCCTGTTATATCTAAGGAAAGTAAGATCTCTTTCAGCTCCTACGATCAAGGGTTACAGAAGTATGTTGGCAGCGGTTTTCCGCCACAGAGGCTTGGATCTTTCCACCAACAAAGATCTACAGGACCTCCCTAGGTCTTTTGAGACCTCAAAGGAACGTCGGTTGTCCACTCCAGGCTGGAATCTAGACGTGGTCCTAAGGTTCCTTATGTCATCAAGATTTGAACCTCTCCAATCAGCCTCTTTTTAGGACCTCACATTAAAAACTCTTTTCCTCGTGTGCTTGACAACAGCTAAAAGAGTAAGTGAGATCCACGCCTTCAGCAGGATCATTGTTTTCACATCTGAAACGGCTACATGTTCCTTGCAGCTCGGTTTTTGCTAAACGAGCTTCCTTCACGTCCTTGGCCTAAGTCGTTCGAGATCCCAAGCCTGTCCAACTTGGTGGGGAATGAACTGGAGAGAGTACTTTGCCCAGTTAGAGCTCTTAGGTACTATCTAAAAAGGTCTTAACCTTTACGAGGACAATCAGAAGCCTTATAGTGTGCTATCAAGAAACCTTCTTTTCCAAGTTCTAAGAACTCAGTTTCTTACTATTCAGGCTTCTGATTAGAGAAACACATTCTCATCTGAAGGAAGAAGACCTTGCTTTGCTGAAGGTAAGGACACATGAAGTGGGAGCTGTGGCTACTTCAGTGGCCTTCAAACAGAGCCATTCTCTGCAGAGTGTTATGGATGCAACCTATTGGAGAAGCAAGTCAGTGTTCGCATCATTCTATCTCAAAGATGTCCAGTCTCTTTACGAGTACTGCTACACCCTGGGACCATTCGTAGCAACGAATGCAGTAGTAGGCGAGGGCTCAGCCACTACATTCCCATAATCCCATAACCTTTTAACCTTTCTCTTGAATACTTTTTATGGGTTGTACGGTCGGCTAAGAAGCCTTCCACATCCTTGTTGATTTGGCGGGTGGTCAATTCTTTCTTGAGAAGCGCCGAGGTTAAAGGTTGTGATGAGGTCCTTTAGTATGGGTTGCAGCCCTGTATACTTTAGCACCTTTGAGTTGATTCAGCCTTCCAAGAGGAACGCTGCGCTCAGTAAGGAAGACGATCTTATTAAAGGCAGAGTAACGGTTCAAGTCGACTTCCTTACCAGGTACTTATTATTTCATTGTTATTGTGGATAACTGATTATATGAAATACGGGATACTTAGCTATCCTTTAGTCTTGTACACTGGTTTTTCACCCACCCCCCTGGGTGTGAATCAGCTACATGATTATCGGGTAAGTTTAATATTGAAAAATGTTATTTTCATTAGTAAAATAAATTTTTGAATATACTTACCCGATAATCATGATTTAATTGACCCACCCTTCCTCCCCATAAAGAACCAGTGGACCGAGGAAAAAGTGAGGTGGCGTCAACAACAAGTACTGTAGTACCTGGCCACAGGTGGCGCTTGTGAGTACACCCCCTTCTAGTATAGTGATAGCTGGCGTATCCCTCTCGTAGAATTCTGTCGGGCAACGGAGTTGACAGCTACATGATTATCGGGTAAGTATATTCAAAAATTTATTTTACTAATGAAAATAACATATTTGTACTAATTAATTTTTATACTTATGTTGTGATTATGGTGAAAAATCCTTATTCAATAAACTTTAAATTAAAAACCATCAAAATAAAGACTATTTTATATCATGCTACTGCCAAACATGTCACCACAACCAAACCCATTACTTTGTTTAGTACGTTCCATCGCTGATCATAACGAACTCGCTAACCAACTTTAACATCTGTCTATAGGTTAACTTTTGCGGCAAAAGATATCTTACCAGGTACTATGTAATAATAATGTTATAATTAATGTTTTATTTATCCTTAGAAAATCAAAATATATGAAATATGAGCAATTTTATTTCGTGTTTTTTTTTTCCCTAAAAAAACGCCTTCTTAAAAGGAAAACGTTTTTTTTACGTTTCATCGTCGATCATAAACGCATTTACTCCTGAAAGTGATATTGAAGAGCTTTTACTAAAGATGTTATTATAAATAAAGATTATAAATAGGTGGTAAAATATCTATAATTAAAGTGTAGCAGCATCAAGAAATGTTGGGGTTCGCCCTTTACATAAGAATGTACTGTACATTGGATTAGACAGAACGTAGAAAAAATCAATTAGGGAAAAATCGGTATTCGATATCCTCTTCATCAGCATCGTCATTCGTCAATCGGGCTTTTTATTTTTTTTATTCTCAGTCGCTAACTAGTTATCGCACTGCCAAGATCTGCACACATTCCGATAATTCACATTTGAAGGTTTTCTGGGAGAGGATGGATAGAGAAAATACCGAACTATATAAAATGTTTTTTTTAACCTGTTAAGCGTCACCCACGTGATAAACCGTTCACCACGATCTACTCGGTACCGCCTTCAACTGTATATTCCGTTCATGACTTTAATTGCCTTTTACAAGCCGTCAGTCTCGTGATGTTACTTTACTCGTATAGTAAGTATAGGATCACCACTTGGCAACACTCTCAGCATATGGGGACTGTGAATAGAAACTTATATGATGTCTGGCAACTATTTTTCTGAAGGTAGCTTGATGTTACAAAACTGTGGTTTGAACTGGTTTCCTATCAGTGCGCTCGGGCGTTCATGCATAAGTGGTTATTTGTTGTTCCTTTTGTAATGAAAGGTCTAAAGAGGAAGGTTATTTCTTTAGATGAAATAAATTATATTCTTGTTGTGGATTTTGATAATGATAACCTGTTTGATTATGAGAGCACTAGTTCTGAATCCTCCAGTGATGAGTATATTGAAGAAACAAAGTTTTCTTTCGATGTCGAAAGCGAAAATGACTTCTCATTACCGAATGACTGGACAACGAAATTTCACAAAACTATAAAGGGAAAGGAAACGCAGAGAGAGAGAGAGAGAGAATAAAGTAGATAAATAATGTACAAATGTATGACGAACATATTTGAAAACTATACAGGAAACGATATGAAGAGAGAGAGAGAGAGAGAGAGAGAGAGAGAGAGAGAGAGAGAGAGAGAGAGAGAGAGAGAGAGAGAGAGAGAGAGAGAGACCTATTCCTTTCCTTTTGTTGCTTATCCAGGCGTAAGATTTACGATTGAAGATAAAAAGAACCCATTAGAATATTCAGTATTATGTAGCCATTTGAAATTAAATAATAGTAGTATTAATTGTTTTTTTTACTCAACCATTTAATTAATATCCCTACTTTTAACTATAATTACAAATTATAAGCATAAAGAAATTATATTAACTTTGAAAAATTATCATTAGTGAAATGACCGCTCAGGGCAAAAAAAGCGTGATTATCGTACAGCAGCCTAGTGCACACTTGCGCCTACTGGCCGTGTTTACGTGTGGGAGTGTCATCATGGATATACAGTACTATACTGTAATTTTTAACTATTGCTAGATACGTACTGTATCAAACCTTGAAAACCCTTTTTTGTTTTTTGTATCTATGGGAAATAATTCTACATCATTCGGAAAATACTGAAAACAGTAAGCTATGCATAGTACAGTAGTAAATACTACAGTCATATAAAATTATCAAAACTTTAACAACTTTTTATTGTTTTATTTATCCATAAAAGAAATTTTGTACAGTATTTTATAAAAAAAATCTATAAGAAGGATTTCTTACAGTATTGTTAAGATAAAAGCTACAGTATATATATATATATATATATATATATATATATATATATATATATATATATATATATATATATATATATATATATATATATATATATATATATATATATATATATACACACATACATACACACACACAGTGTATATACAGTATATATATAGCTAGAAAGCTAGAAATGGAGTGAAAAAAAAATTGCCGGGTAGGTTGCTGTTTGCCGCCATGATGTGTTTCGAAATATACGAATTTCCAATTACACGAGGCCTTTCATCGACCAAATTCTCGCATAATTCGGGACCCTACTGTAGTTGTTTTAATTTTTATGAAATTTATGGTTCATTTTGGATCAATACAGTTAGTTCAAGGAGTGATCCTGTGATATCAGTTTTATTCCCATTTTCTTAGAAATAATACCCATGGGAACTGTATCCTAATTCTTTCATGATAGGGATGGTATCTAGATATTTATTTTCCTTTGATACCAACTATATTTCATCCCTTTTTACTGTATAACCACTTTTGTTATTGAAATACCTTCCATATCCATTTTCAAAACCTATATCCAGTATTGTATAGTGGTTGCTTTGCTCAACACACATTTGTGTAAACAGATGAATATTTTTCTACCTGTGACTGCATGATTGAAGTTGATAAAAAATTTCATTTAAGCCAGATATAATCCTTATTGTGTCATCCATTCATTATGTATTTCCATTTGTTTGATTTAATTGCCTCTCCGCTAACATATCTAATGCCTATATTGGATGAGGACTTGTATATAAAGTAACTAGCATTATTTTACAAATTAGCTAGCTGTAAAGGTACAGTATGTGAATATTGTATTGAATTGGTAGGTTTTTTTATGTGCAGTAATGTCATCTGTCACAAAATTCACATTGCAGATACCCCTAGTGTTCACAAATTTCCTCGAAATGATGCTGAAGAAGAACCAGCTATAGTAGACCTACTGTCCCTAACTCATCAACAAGAAATGAAAGTTGAAGGAGCGACTGTGAGGTAATTTGGTTTCATTGACCTTTTAGAGTTCAGTGAAGTTCAGTACTAAAGACAAAATAATCTTTAAGCAACTGTTTCGATATTAATATGGTCCTTTGGGTTTGTCATTGTTTTGATGAGCATTAATGTATTTTTCAAAGCATACATAAAATTAGAATCCTCTTACCTCTTTTGTATTAGAATCCTGGAAAAATGTAGTCAGCTAAGTTTTGAAATACTAGAAAGTAATTTTGAATTGTTTTCAGCTGATCATTAAGTATATCCAAGAAGACAACTTTGTTGGCTGTGAGTAAAGTTTTTATTTGTAGCTCATTTGTTCTTACTTATATACAAACCTTTCATACTTTAAAATAGGAATATACCTTCAATAGCAGTGAAATGGCCATTGAATTTTTAAAAAAAGAAAGTTGATAATGACAGAGGGAGTGAGAGGGAAGTGCCACCCACCTTCCTGTCAAAAAATAGCCAGTTTTGGCTGGCTGTAATGGGTATGGACGTACCATTGTGCTGGTCGCTCAACTGTTGGATCTTTAATTACATTTGTTTTTTGTTTTCTTTGTGAATACTCTTGCTTGTAAATTGAAGCTCACCAAAAATGTAAGCATGTGGTGAAGGGGATTTATTCTTATGAGGATAAAACCCTTCAAGTCCCATGTTTTTATTACTTTTGTGAGGTAGTGACTGTAAGCAGCCCCTCCGCCCCTTTTGTAGCATTCTTGCCCTTCCAATCACAAAGATGATGCTCAAAGTGTAATTTTAACCAAGGTTTGCCCATACCTTCTTGCCTGACAGTAATCCCTTGATGGTGATCCCTTTGTATTAAATTGTCAGTTAGTGTTCTGAGTGCTCTCCTTGTGACAAAACCCTGTGTAGTAGTTTATGTTGAAGGGGAGGAAGCTGTTGTAGTTTCTTTCTCTTTGGGAGCCCAGACCATGACTCATCTGTGACTGTAAGGAAGAATGGTTGCCAATAGGAAATAGAGGACGTTTGCTTTCTCTCTCTCTCTCTTCTGTCAGCTTCTTCTGCCTCCTCCTTTCTTTTTGTGAGACACTTCTTCCTTGAGAAGAAGATGAAGTAAATAGTCACATGGGAAGGTCTTTCACTCAAGTTCCTTAAGATTGCTCCCCCTTTGGAGGGAATGT
This sequence comes from Palaemon carinicauda, assembly GCF_036898095.1. NCBI lineage: Eukaryota > Metazoa > Arthropoda > Malacostraca > Decapoda > Palaemonidae > Palaemon > Palaemon carinicauda. The sequence continues at coordinate 15,262,990 of NC_090734.1, forward strand.
CTGCTTTCCTCCCTTTGGAGGGAGTGTGACAGACTATCACACTAACTGGTACCTTCATGGTCAGTCAAGTGGAACTTGAGCTGTTAGGTAGTAGGTTAGCCTGGGTACCAGCCACCCGTTGAGATACTACAGCTACATAGTTATTGGTCCCTTTGACTGACCAGACAATACTATATTGGATCCCTCTCTGGCTGAGGCTCATTTTTCCTTTCCCTACACACAGGAAAGGGTGGGTTGTATGCTCTCATCTTTCCCGTTCCTATCATGATATAGAGGATTATTCTGTGTCCTTGTGCACCACTCTGCGCCGATACAAACCCAGGCATTGGCTGGTACCCCTAGTGTTAGTTTATAATCAAGAAGCTGGTGTAATAGCCACTGTGGTTTGATTAGTTGCAGGTAAGTGGTTCAGTCCAACACTGAAAATGGAGAGATAGTATGGAGGACTTTTATTGCAGACAACTTCTGCTTAGAGGCATCTCTTTCATCCGCCTGGCAAGGGGTAGGATGGGTCGATGTCTTACCAAATATATACTGTATCTTGATATTCCTAGTTTGACACTTGCTGTTGTCATTTTTCTGGTAGGGGGATAGGGTTTCCTTTAACTAGTACAGTCAACTCATGTTATCCACATGTTTTGTATTGTGAATTTCTTATAATATAAAAGAACTAAAGCAAGACATTTGTAGTTAGAAGTTGCCAAATACAGAGTACAGTATTGTTACAAAGCACATGTCAGAGCATGAAATTTAGCATTAGAAATTGGCAAATAATACTTTACAAGTATAGCATTAAGATTCACCAATGAACACAAGTAAAAACATGAAACTTGAAGTTAGAAATCAGCAAATAATACTGTATAAGTTAGGAAATTATATCAGCGATACTCCATAACGTATATGTCAGCCTATTCTTGCTACCATCCCCTTGAGATCAGCTGATGACAAATAAAAGTAAAAACAATTGGTAATTGCTGTTAAAGTGCATCGTAAATTGATAATAGAGAAATGCAAGAATGCTTAAATTAAGCTTGGTTAGCAAAAAACAATGAGTTTTTTTATAGTTCTTTCAGTATACAGTATACTGTATATGTTATGTTGTTGGCAAAATTCTGGAGGTCAGTTGACAAAATTGAATACTATTTGTTCCGTAACTGAAATACAAACCACGCTATTTACATGGGGTAATTACTTCGGCGTAGCTGAATGACGAGCCTTAAAGTTTTAACGAGGGTTTCCTACCCCACCGCTAGTTAGCCGGGGGGGTAGAGAGGGGTAGCTAGCTACCCCTCCCCCCCACACACACACGGTGAATAGCTCACTTTACTTTTGGCTCGGAGAGACGACAGACCTGTCTGTGCTCTCCTCTCTTTTGACTGCCATAATTTTGTTTGCTTTCTCTTTTCAGTGTGTGTATGAAGTTGGCCTCTATTACTCATCATGCGTACGTGCCCTGGACTTTCTGGCCGTCCTTGTGGTACCTTTATTTCGGCCGTGGACACGGATCCTCACTCCTTATGCCCTCAGTGTAGGGGCCAACGGAGTGATAGGTCTAACGTGTGTATTGAGTGTAGGGAGTGGTCTACCTCCCAGTGGGAGAGGTTTGCCCGGTGACGTAAGAAGAAGGCTAAAAGGGATCTTTCTCCTTCGGAGATTTCTTGGAAGAGAGAAAATCCCAAGACTTCTTCCGCCGCCCTTTCCTCCTCCGAAGCTCCCACTCAAGCGGGCTCTTCCGAGAGGCCGGCGAGTGGTAGCGTAGACCGTAATGCTATTAACCGATCCTGGGGTGAGGGAGAGGTCGTTGCCTCCCGTAGCGAGGCGGCTGCCCCTCCCCCCCCCCCAGATGAGGTATTTGTATCTAATAATGATCTTTTTCAGCTTTGGGCTTCCTTGGGGCTGCAGGGTTCGCCCTCCAAGGAAGCTCTGTTTGACATGATCAAACGGGGTGCGGCCGTCGAACAATCGCCAACTTCAGCGGAGATAGATCCTCTGTCTGTGGTTGACGTTGTTGTGTCGGAAACATCCCGTGGGTCTGGCCAAACGCCCGTTCCTGTGGTTGAGGTAGCGAAAGGCTCTGACTCCCCCTCTGAACATCCTTCAAGGGAGGAGCTTAGTCCCACGGTCTCTCCTGCCGGTGATACTCCCTCTCGGGGGAGTTCGCTTACAGAGACTCCTCTTCGGAGGCCCATCGATGGTCAGCCTGCTGATCCCACGGCCCCTCGTGGGCATATAAGGTGGAAGGATCACCCTCCCCTTCGCCGTAGAGGCCTTCCTTCCCCCTTCAAAGGGGTTAAGAGGCGCCTCTTCGGCTCGTCGTCACCACAGTCCTCTGCGGAGGAAACGACTCGCCGTTCTCCTGTCCTGCCAGCTACCAACCATGACCTCTCCGGGGATCGTTCGCGATCCCCTTCGGAGGATGGTCGTCCTTTGGGACACTGTGACCTGTCGCCCAGACCATCTACCTCTGGAGCTCCTGATGCATTTAACGCGCCACCTGACACTGCCACTGCGCAGTCTCCGGGCCCTTCGGGGCTGCAGGGACTTGAGCGTGAAACTGTGCCTCTCGCCCCTAAGCGCTAGGCACCGCCTGCATGCCAGCCTGCCGATGTTCCTGCTGATCCTGACTTAGCGCCTCGGCGCTCACCCTTAGGCGTTCGCGCCCCCGTTCCTGTTACGCGCCAGGGTCGCCCTGCGCGCACGATGCTTCAGTATCGCTCCCTGTTCCTGCTACATGCCCCATTCCTGTATTTGAGACAATTAAGGTTGCCCCTCATCAAACTCCAGAGCACCCTCGTCCAACGGCGTGCCCCGCGCGGCCGCCACAGCAGCACACTCCGGTGCGACTGCATCCTGATGCGCGCCAATGATCGCCAGCGCGCCCACAGGCGAGTATGCCGGTCTTACCTGACCAGCGTCAACCATCTCGCCACCAGGTCGCTCGCGACCCTGCTCCAGCGCTAACACGCCCTCAGCCGGTTCTTCCGTACACGCGCTCAGGCCCCCCCGTTATCTCGCGCCCTTCGGGGCCGCGCCAGGTCGCTGCGCGCCCGCGCGTTCGGCCTCCTCCTGCTCCAGCTCCAGCTCCTGATCGCCGCACGCCTACGCCATCGCCTACGCGTTCTCGCGACCATGTTCCCGCTCCAGCTGCTGCGCCACTGTGCATCGCTCCTGAACACCCGCCCCGCCCTCGCCCCCGCCCCCGCGGGTGCGCGCACGCGAGTTTCCAGTATCGCGCCATCCATTCACGCGCGACCCTGAACAGGACCCGATGTATGAGCCCCAGTGCGATCGCCGCCAGGTGGACCCTTCCTCGTCGCATTCCACTCCCCGCAAGCGTAGACCAGTGCGCTCGCCAGAGGGGGAGCGCTCTCCGGACAGATCTAGGGGATCTTCTTTTTCAGCCATGCAGGCGAACCCTCGTTTGTTGACTCCTCCTAGGGATCCCTCGATCCCCTTCCCTCCAGAGGGGGTGTCCGACAGCACGACTGTCAGACAACAGCCCTGGTTCGGCACCCTAGTCAGAGCCCTTGTGCAGGCGATCAAGCCGGCCCTCTCTGATTCGGGTCACGAACCAGCGGCAGCTTCCTCCCCCCTGAAGAGGAAGAGAGGAGTCTCTCCCGTGGATCCTCCTCCGAGGCCTATTCTGTCCCCGCGCAGATCCTTATGCAAGGCTCCTACTCCCCCTCAGACCTTCTCGCCCTCCCCTGCGGAGGAGGATTACCCCTCCTCAGGAGAGTCAGATGAGCAGGAATACTCCCCCATCGCACCAATGGGGGAGGTTCCTCCTCTCCCCGAGAGGTCTTCTCATCCAGAGGTGGAGAAGGACCTTCCTCCTTCGCTTCTCGAGTCCTGTATCCCGCCCAGGAGGGAGCCTAAGGACTCTTAGACGATTCCCAAATCGTCAGCTAGGATCAGGCAGGAACCGTCTAGAGCCGTCGAGGATGTCCACGTGTCCCCCCAGGAAGAGCCATTGGGAACGGGAGACTTCGCTGCCAAGTCCTTCGGGAGGAGAGCACCAGGAGTCAGAACATGCGTTCTGACAAGTCCTGACCCTCATGAGGAACCTTAATGGGACCCCAGACCCTGAGGTCCCACTTCGTGAAGGGAAGGACACGGTCCTGGACCACGTCTATGGCACTCAGAAACCCTCTAGGGCCAGTGCAGCTTTGCCCTGGTCTCAAGGGATGAAAAGTGCCAGGGACAAGGTCGAGTGCCAGCTCTCTGAGCTTGCCTCCTCCTGCAGATCGAGTACCGGTAATAAGCTCCTCCCTCCTCCTCGAGTCCATCAGAGGAGGTACTTCTAGATCCTTGAGGAGTCTTCTTTGAGTCTTCCCTTGCACCACTCCGTGGAAGAACTCACAGGGGGAGTCCCTCTTGAGAGACTCTCCAACCGGCACGTGTCCTTCTCAGCCACTGAGACCCTGAGGCAGGAGAAGGTCACCAAGTGCGCCATGCAGGCGACTTCGTGGCTCGACATCTGGCCGGGGTCTCTGGGTATCCTGGTGCGGTCTGAGGACCTCTCCAAAGAAAGCACCAGGAAGGCACTGGAAACCTTTCTGCTCTCGGGCACATGGACCATTGAGTTTCTGTCCCACCAAGTCCCGAGCTTGTGGGCCAACACGATCCTCAAGCGTCGGGACGCTGTGGCCGAGAGGTTCCATCATAAGGTACCCAGTGCGGAGTCTAGCAGGCTCAGACACTCTTCCGTTCTCGGTAAGAGTCTGTTTGAGCCTAAGGACGTGGAGCTCACTGTCGAGAGGTGGAGGAAATCCAACCAGGATTCCCTCATCCATAGGGCCCTGACATCGAGGCCCTACAAACCTCCAGCAGTCCAGCAGCCCCGTCCTGCTAAGGACACAAAGAAGACGACCATCGCAGCGAAGCCCAAGGTGTCTAAGCCCTTTCCTGCCAAGAGCAGGAGGGGCAAGAAGTGTTCCAGGGGAGGCAAAAACCCTGGAGGTTCCAGCCGAGGCCGGAAGCGCTAGGGTCGGCAATACCCCTGCATGTCCACCAGTAGGGGGATGCCTTCAGAGTTGCGCGACAAGGTGGCAGCAACTCGGGGCGGATGCCTGGACGATCTCCGTGATCTCTCTAGGTTATCACATCCCGTTCACAGCCTCACTACCTCCCCTGACAGCGAACCCAGTGTCATTGAGCTCTTTTGCCATGGGATCGGCAAAAGGGCAGGCCCGAAGTCGAGACCAGGCTTTTACAGTCGACTCTTTCTTGTGAGAAAGGCGTCTGGAGGCTGGAGACCAGTCATCGACCTCTCGACCCTGAACGGGTTTGTCAAGCAGACTCCGTTCAGCATGGAGATGGCAGACACGGTCAGACAAGTAGTGAGACCGCGAGACTTCATGTGCACACTGGACCTGAAGGACGCGTACTTCCAGCTCCTAATCCATCCGTCTTCAAGGAAGTACCTGAGATTCTGCCTAGACGATAAGATCTACCAGTTCAAGGTGCTGTGTTTCGGTCTCTCCACAGCTCCTCAGGTGTTCACCAGAGTCTTCACCATCATCTCCTCATGGGCTCACAGGATCGGCATCCGTCTCCTTCGTTATCTGGACGACTGGCTGATCCTGGCAGACTCGGAGGCAACCCTTCTTCGCCACCGAGTCAGACTCCTCGAAGTTTGCCTGGATCTGGGGATCGTGGTAAATCTCGAGAAGTCCTCCCTGCAGCCCTCTCAGAAACTGATATATCTAGGCATGGTCATAGACACCAATCTCCACAAAGCCTTCCTATCAGACGAAAGGATAGCGAGGCTGAGGAAGGTTGTGAAACCTTTCCTCAATCGAGAGGAACTCCCAGCCCTATCGTGGCTTTGTCTCCTCGGTCACCTCTCCTCCCTGACCCGTCTCGTTCCCAACAGCCACCTCAGAATGAGATCCCTCCAGTGGTGACTCAAGTCTCGGTGGAGTCAAGGACTCGACTCCCCGGACATCCCGATCCCCATTGGATCTGCGGAACCAGCGGACCTCAGTTGGTGGGTGGCAGACTAGAACCTACGAAAGGGAGTGGATCTTCTCGTCCCTTCCCCGGATTTGATGCTATTTTCGGACGCATCAAACAAAGGGTGGGGTGCCCACGTTCTGAACCACAGGACCTCAGGCCTGTGGTCAGAATCAGAAAAGTACCTTCACATAAACCTGCTAGAAATGAAGGCCGTATTCCTGGCTCTTCAGAAGTTCCACCAAGTCCTGGCGGGCCACTCGGTGGTGGTGATGAGCGACAACACCACGGTCGTGGCTTATATCAACAAGCAGGGAGTTACCTTTTCGGAACAGCTATCCCATCTTGCAGTAGAGATCCTGAGATGGTCCGAAGTCCACTTGATCTCACTTGCGGCTCGCTTCATTCCAGGCAAAAGGAATGTGCTCGCCGACAGTCTGAGCAGAGCGACGCAGATAGTGAGTACCGAGTGGTCTTTGGATCCTCAGATAGCCAACAAAGTCCTGACTTTGTGGGGTTCCCCGACAGTGGATTTGTTCGCTACGGCACTGAACACCAAGCTCCAGCTGTACTGCTCCCCAGTCTCGGACCCCAAGGCTCTCTGGCAGGATGCCTTCCAACAACGGTGGGACAACGTCGATGTGTACGCCTTTCCCCCGTTCTGTCTGATGAGGAGGGTACTCAACAAGACCAGAACATCGGTCAATCTCTCGATGACCTTGATAGCTCCGCTATGTCATCATGCAGAGTGGTTCCCGGATCTTCTGCAGCTCCTCACGGAGATCCCGAGGGAGCTCCCTCCATGTCGCGAGCTACTCAAACAACCACACTCCAACATCTACCGCAAAACCGTAGCTTCGCTTCGGCTTCACGCCTGGAGACTACCCAGCATCTCCTCACAGAGAGAGGATTTTCGCAACAAGTTGCGGAAAGGATGTCTGACCACCTGCGCAGGTCATCCGCAGAAGTCTACCAGGCGAAGTGGTGATTTTTCTGTGGTTGGTGACGTGGAAGGGGTATCTCTCCCCTCGATGCCACTTATCAGCAATAGCGGAGTTCCTCGTTTATCTGCGGGAAGAAATGCGCCTTTCAGTCTCGGCAGTGAAAAGCTATCACTTAGCCTTAAGTCTTGCCTTCAGGCTCAAAGGAATGGACATTTCCTCCTCGCTGGAACTGTCTCTTCTCATACGGAGTTACGAGCTTACCTGCCCCCAGTCGGAAGTGAGACCTCCTCCTTGGAACGTGGTTCGAGTTCTCAGGTCTCTTAAGAGACCTCCCTACGAACCACTACGCCAGGCTTCTGATCACCACCTTACCTGGAAGACGGTGTTCCTGCTAGCTTTGGCCTCGGCCAAGCGAGTCAGCGAACTTCATGGTCTCTCCTACGACGTCGCCCATTCAAGGGGATGGGGGGAGGTAACATTCAGCTTCGTCCCTGAGTTTGTTGCTAAGACTCAGAATCCGGGAGTGCCGGACCCAAGGTTCGACTCCTTCCAGGTTTCGAGTCTCCGTTTTGTAACAGATGACCCAGACCATCCTACTGTGCCCAGTCAGGAGTCTGAGGTTGTATCTTAAAAGAACAGCTGCAGTCCGCCCCCAGGTGCGAGCTTTGTTCGTGAGCACCGGGCAAACGAAGAGGAGGGTCACCAGGAATACCATCTCAGCCTGGATTTGTAAGGTAATCCACCTGGCCTTGAATCCTGACCCTCCTCCGTCACGTCGCCCAGGGCGCATGACGTCAGGGGCGTGGCTACGTCCCTGGCCTTCAAGAAGAACTTTTCGGTGACGCAGGTCCTGCAAGCTGGGGTGTGGAAGCGTCAGACCACCTTCATGGCCCACTACCTGCAAGACGTGACACACAGGAGGCTCGATACGTTCTCCATCGGCCCTGTGGTGGCTGCACAACAGCTGGTCTAACCTCTTACTCCTAATTGGACAAGTAGCAGAAGGTTGAGGGCATTGTTACCCGGTTTTAGTCTGTGTGAATGAAAAGATCTGTCTGGCCCTTTTCTTTTCTTCATCCTCTCCTCCCTTGGAGAAAAACAGCATCCTGGGTCCTTTGCACAGCTGACCTCAAACCTCTGCAGGTAAGCCATGCTCCCTTGTGTTCCTAGTATTAAGTTGTAATACTGTTATGTCCCCATACCCTGACGAGGTGGTATTAGGAGAGTCCTAGCCTAGATTTCCATCTGAAGAACTCCAGGTCAACTTCCTAGGACGAGTCACTGCTCACCTTCACACACAACTTACGTAGGCCGCAGCAGCTCACAACTGCCTGCGAGGAGCAGGGGCCCCTCGACCCTTGAGTTCTTTTAATAAACTCGGGTTCGGGTCCCCCGGGCAAGCCAAAGGCAGTATAGCAGGGGATTTACCTCCCTTCCTAAGGGTTAAGTCACCCCATGTAAATAGCGTGGTTTGTATTTCAGTTACGGAACAAATGACAAATTCGTAGATAATTTGTATTTTTCCTAACTATACAAACCTTAGCTATTTACAGTTATGTGCCCGCCAGCCCTGTCCCCCAAGATAAGTCCTACCTCTAAGTAAAGTGAGCTATTCACCGGTGTGTGTGAGGGGGAGTGGTAGCTTGCTACTCCTCCCTACCCCCCGCTAACTAGCGGTGGGGTAGGAAACCCTCGTTGAAACTTTATGGCTCGTCATTCAGCTACGCCGAAGTAATTACCCCATGTAAATAGCTAAGGTTTGTATAGTTAGGAAAAATGCAAATTATCTACGAATTTTTCATGTTTTAAGCCCAACCTACTATTGAACATAGATTACTATAAAGCATAAACTTAATTTGTTTAATATTTAGTTGACACTTTAAGAAGAGTTTTTTTTCTCTTCTGCTATATAGTACAATATATACATATTGTATGGTACCTCTGAGAGATACAAAGAGAGAGAGAGAGAGAAAATTTATTCCTATGTCCAAGTGATAACTAATGAAGATAGCTAATAACAAACAGTATGAAAACTATGATAGGTTATAAAATATTGGTGCTGATTTAATACAGTACATTATGAAGATGGTTTGAATAAGTTAAGAGATTATATAAATGATACTCTGTTATTCGTAAGTACGCATATTGTTGATAGTGGCAGCTTGAGATTAGCTGACACAACCAAAAGTAAAAAAATAATTCAGTAATTGTTGATTGTTAAAATGTGCCCAAAATTGAAACAAAAGTACAAAAATGCTTAGATAAAGCACAGTTAACTTTTTAAAAGTCATGATTTTTTAGAAAGCAATATTGTTGTTTGCTAAAACTAGTGGGCAGCTGACAAAGTCAAATAATGTGTTTTAAGCTATGATTGAAAGTGGATTTATGCATTGTATAAATGTTTGTGTCAATTTAATCAACACTTTTTAAGGAAAGAAAGAATTCTGTTTCTTCTGCTATCAGTATATATTATATGACACCTGAGAGAGAAAGAGAGCGAGATCAGCAGATGAAATCCATGAATTGCTCACTATAATTCACAATATAGTGATGTTAATTTCATTATTAATCTCAGTGTTGTTAAGTATAATAATGCATAGTTGATAGTTATTTCAGGTAAACTACAGTTTATTTATGGTCCACATTAGCCAGACTTACCATGTACTGTACTCATATTGGAATGATTAGTTTTATATCTGCGATTTTGGCATATTCAGAAATTTTCTTAAACTATTTAATCGCTGATAATGATAGTTGACTGTACTGATTTCTTTAAAGCTAGTTTTGCCCCAACCCCTATTAGCTTTTACATAGGACCTATTATTTGCCGTTAGGTTGTCGAAATCACTTTCCTCGCTTTCTTGTGGGGCCAAGAAGGATGAAAGGATGACGTGTCAACAGAAGAAAGGAACCTTCCATTTTTGTTCTTGGGGACATTCTCCCAACAATGGATGAAAGGCTTTTATATGAGTAGGAACAAATAGAAATTAAAGTAATTTTTATTTTTCCTAGATATACAAACCTTTATTATTTAAATTAAAATCCATACCTCAATTCTCCCGTTCAGTCCTAGGCCTAAAGACAAAATGGGCTATTTTGAGATAGGCGGGTGAGCAGGGCTTGCCCCTCTTACCATCTTTCAGTACCAACTATCTTTTTAAAGATTCAATAACCTTTTTAGTGTCACTGAAGACATGTCCTTATCTTAATGGACTCGGGTTTGTAAAATTTTTGAATTTCAAAATTTATTCTGTATTGTAAGTGGATGGTTGGCTGATACTGTTTTGCAACATTTTTCTCTCCCCTTTCTAAATTGATAGATACAGTAATTTCAGTTTTGAAGTATTGTACAGTATTGGGAATGGGGATGACAAGTTTGAAGTACCTTGGAGTGTGTTGAAGAATGTAAAAAGTAGAAAAGTAGTGTACAGCAGGGTCCCGAATTATACGTGTTCGAATTATACGATTCCCCTTTTATGCGATCGCTATTTTCCAAAAATATATTTTCTGTATCTGCTAAGCTGTTCAAAGTCTGCTAGTCAAGGACTACAAAACGTATCAAATATATTGTCTTTTTAAGTCTATTGGTAGCCCTAAATATGGTGATTTATAATAAATGTTACAAAACAATATTAACATTACATCTTATTAACATAATTTCATAATACAAAGCCTATTTAAGGATAAAATTCCACATCAACAATGAAATCAACTGTTAACTGTGCGAGTCCAGCTGACAAAATGTAAATAGAATTGTGGTTATGTTCTCGGCAATCTTTATCTTTCTCCAACCTTTCGATAATTTTAATGGTAGTGTTAATGATGGTATATTAAAGCATTATTTTTGTTTAGTGTAGTATTTATAAAAGCTTTATTTTTCCCTTCAGGCGTTCAAGGTTTTCATGAGTTGACTGGGTTCGTTTATCGGTAACGAGTCGGCAATATTTTGTCATATTTTAAACAGTTTACATTTGATTTGCAAAGATTGGTTTTGTAGAGTACACGGTATAATTATAAAAATCTCTCTCTCTCTCTCTCTCTCTCTCTCTCTCTCTCTCTCTGTAAGAAATAAAACCTTAGTTCACATATGGCAACCTGAGTTTAATAATGAAATTAACATGACTATTGTTAGTTCTGGCGATCAATTCCTCACGAAACAAAAACACGGCATTCAATTACAACAGCTGATCTCTCTCTCTCTCTCTCTCTCTCTCTCTCTCTCTCTCTCTTCTCTCTCTCTCTCTCTCTCTCTCTCTCTCTCTCTCTCTCGTGTTATACAATACTTACAATTAGATGAAGAAACCAAAATCACTTTTCTTAAAGTGTCAGTCAAATACAAAACGAAAAAGTTACACCGTGTATACATCCATTTCAGTCGTAGCTTAAAATACGGCATCCGATTTCTTTAGCAAACCACTATTTTTTGGGAAACATCATTTTATTCTAGAAAATTGCTACTCGTTAAATAGTTAATTGCACATTAAGAAAGCGTGTACTTTAGTTTTTAAATTTCGGATGTGTTTTTAAAATAGAGTATTGTTGACTTCTTTTTGTTTTACTTTTGGCTAAGATCAGATCAGCTGACGTCTAGCTGCCGGTCTCAAGAATAGGCGCATACGAATACAGTAACAAAGTATTGTTTATACCATTTCTCAACTTATTCAAAACATCTATATAGTTGATATTACATAAGCACCAATGTGTTATAACCTATCATATTTTTTTGTTTAGTACATTTAAAACTAACACACACATACACACACACACACACGCTCTCTCTCTCTCTCTCTCTCTCTCTCTCTCTCTCTCTAACAAATGAAATCTTTGTTGCTTCACAAAGTTTGTTATATTGAAAATCAATCATGATTAAATTTTCCTTACTTTCTCTAATCTCGCACCATCTCTGTCACATCGAACGTTATAGCGGCAACTTAATTGTTCGATAACTTTAAAAATTGGCCTAGTACTTACTTCTTCTCTTACTTTTTTATAGATTGTTTCATAATTGAAGTGGGTACAAGTTGACTTATAACTAAAGTTAGGAAAAGTATTTTGGATATGGAATGGACAATCATCTTTAGTAACAGTTTAGAATTATCGTAAATTATCATTCTGTCATTAGCGGCAGTTTGTTATTGTTGATTAAACGCAAAAAGAAAAAATAGTTTTCCTGCTTTGCCACGTATGTAAGAATTTATATTAATATGGTAAACAATAATTGTAATAATATATTTACTAAAAGCTTTTAATATCATTATTTATCTCTTTGATCATGCGTGTTTAATGCCTACGTTTGTTTATTATGATCGAAGATGGAGCGTACAGTAAACGAATGGAAGGTTTCCGTTTCAGGCGGCGTCATAAAGAAAAACATAACATTATATGAATGGCATTCATTTAATTTATTTGGAAGTTCTAAGAAAAATTAAGTAGAACATTGGTAATAGCAAAATCAACATAAAATCAATACTTGGTAAGATTGCTGTCGATGCAAAAACTAACCAATACACAGATGTGTAAATGCATCTGTTTCTTCGTTATGATCAGAGATAAACGTAAACAAAACATTGGTTGTCGTTTTTATTGTGCTTTTTGGCGTGTTTAGGAAACGGATGATATAAAATCGCCTTTATTTTGATAATTCTGGATTTTCAATGATACAACAAAAGCTAGTCTATAGAGTGATGGTTTTGCTATTCACCATTTGTCTTAAACAATAGATATGACAAACATTAAAATTTGTCTGTATTTTGGGTCGCGTTATAAACGGAAAATGTATGGTGTTTACACCCATCCTGGTTTTGATTTTAACCTTTTTTCAAGTTATTAGAACTTTAAAGCATATTAAATGTTTGATTTATTTACAAGAACAATTTGACATTATAAAAAAGATGCAGTATAGTACATAGAAAGTATTTGAAATGGGTAGTAAACACGTTTGAATAGGCAAGTTGCTGGTTGCCATGGCCCCAATGGAATTATTTCTGTTAGGTGTGTTTCAAAATATGCGATTTTCCATTTACACGAGGTCATTCATTGACCAAATTCTCGCATGATTCAGGACCCTACTGTACATTTATGCTGTCACAGCAAGCCTCTAAACATTTATTACATGGTTAGGTTGTTGTAAAGGATCTGCTACTATATTCTAAGGTTAGGATGTTTAGACTTTGGAATTAATAGCATAATATTTTTAGGTAAGTACAGAAATAATGTTAGTTTAAAAATCCTTAATTATGTGCATATGATTTACTTTTATTGTAGATTTAACCACAGCTAGAATATTTGCTAAGTACAATGTTTCTGTTTAATTCATGTACTGCATATTCTCCTATTGAAAGAGTCCACCACACCCCAGGCCATACAACAGATCACGTCATCCTTGAACTACCAGAAGAAAGAGCTGTGTTTAGTGGGGACTGTATTCTAGGTGAAGGGACGGCTGTGTTTGAAGACCTTCATAGTTACATGGGTTCCCTCAAGGTCAGATATTTGAAAGAGTTGCACACTAGTATTTAACTCTTTGAATCTCAACTAAGTTGAGTCTTACAGGATAGTACAGTATTCTTAATGGATCACCCCCCTACTGCTTTAGGAATAAATTCCAATATAGTACATTATTCTATATACAGTGAGCTTTTGTTTTATGTGAGAATATGTTTTTTGAAAAGGTTGCATGTTTATAAAAGAACAGTAGTACCTCAGTTTACAAGTAACTGAATGTGAGAAAATTAATAGAGCATAAAAATTCTAATTGGTTTATGCATTGTATTAGTGTGCAAGCAAAAATTTCCGGTCGTATGTGCATTTCTTGTGGATGAGCCTAACAATACTAACACAAAATCATTTACGCGGTGACCAAATGCCACACACACAGTATTCACACCATGTTCATGCTATTTTAAGGAAAGGCAAAAAGCAGTCCATCTCTAGATAGGTTTCTTCTCAACTCCTCTTTATTCGCGTGTTCGGTATTTGAGAATTTTTTCTGTACATGTACGTTACTTTGTCAGCTAAAGCTAGAGATCAGCTGATGAAATCGAATGCCATGTTTTGAGAGAGAGAGAGAGAGCGAGCGAGCGCATATTCATGTGTCCAAGTGATAACGAATAATAACAGCTAAAAACGCACTGTATGAAAACTGATAGGCTATAATATATTGGTGCTGTGATATACAGTACTGTACATTATGAAGATGTTTTGAATAAGAAATTATTGTATATAAATGATACTCTTTGTTATTTATGTGTGCATATTCTCGATAGCGGCAATTTAAAATAAGCTGATGAAAACAAAAGTAAAAAAAGACAGTAATTGTTGATTGTCAAAATGCACCTAAATTTAAAGCAAAAGTACAAAAATGCTTCGATGAAGCACTATTACCTTTTTAAAAATTGTGATGACAAAATAAAATGCTGTGTTTCAAGTTATGATAAAAAACTGATTAAGGCAGAGTATAGATTTATTTTGTGTTGAAATTAATTGACACGTTTTAACGAAACAAAATGTTTAGTATCTTCTTCTATATGTATGTATTTTATGGCACCTGAGAGAGAGAGAGAAGAGAGAGAGGAGAGAGAGAGAGAGAGAGAGAGAGAGAGAGAGAGAGAGGAGAGAGAGAGAGAGAGAGAGAGAGAGAGAGAGAGAGTGTGTGTGTGTGTGTGTGTGTGTGTTGATGAAATCGAATGTTTTTTTTTTTTGTTTGTTTCTTTCACTGACATGAATCCACAAATTGATCACTCCAATTCATGATATAGTGATGTTAATTTCATTCTTAAACACAGGGTTGCTAAATAGGATATGCATAATTAATACAATTATTAATTTCTGGTAAAATAGTTCATTTAGTTAAAATATGAAGAAAGTCGGGGACTTGAGGTTCACATTAGACATACTCACCATGTATTCTTATGCGAAAAATTTGTTTCGTATCCATGATTTTGGCATACGCAGCCAATTTTTTAAACTAATTAAGTGAGGATAACAAGAGTTGGCTGTAAGAGTAGAAAAAACCAAGAGGCCATCAAGCATAAATCATGTGATTCAGTAAGTGATAATGAAAGTCGTTTGAGAGTACAGTACTGATATTTTGCCAGAAGCTCATGGAGAGAGATTCTCCTTCCATATAATAACCCTATCCTCTTCCTCCTCTCTTGTCTCCCTCATTCCAGCCATGATTTTCCTCTCTGGTAAAGTGTGAATTAATTTGTCTGTATTTTTTCCTATTATGAATTAATTCAGTCGCTAAATTTCATTACAAACTTAAGATTAGGGAAAATTTTTTTAGAATTCTGTACAAATATTTTAGGTTATGAGCTCACTCCAAGTATAAATTAAACTTGTAGACATAGGTACTACTGGTGTAAGTACTGTATCAAGATTAAATGTACTTTATCAAGATTATGGTAATTGTAAATATACTGTATTAGAAATAAATTTCCAAATTTATTTACATTCAGCAGTATAGAGCACTGAGTTAGCATACTGTAAATCATACGGTTATACAGAGATGTAGATAAATATTATTTCACATTTTCATTACTGTATGTAGAACTGTACTTGGATGGTGATTTTGCTTTTTGTATGATGATACTGTATGGCTTAAATGTGTTTACATGAATACTCCCTTAGAGCATTTGCAGCATCTTTGAAAAAAATACTGTAATGTTTTAATGTACAGGGTATAGTTTTGGGGTTAATGTGCTATTTGGTCTTCAAGAACTTTCCTGTGTAAGGCTAGAACAGGATACCCAATATGACATAAATATAAAATAAATAGTCTCTTCTAATCTAGGGCTACAGTGTATCAACATGCAAGGCACGGACTAAGTGTGTATTAGAGAGACCTTCAAGTTCAGGCTCTTTTAAACTTGACACATTACAGTATTTTTTGAAAGGTGCTATGCAGTCTCCAGGGTCCTTCGTCTTCCGTAGCCTCATACATGGGAACAAAATAATTGATTCTCACTTGGAAATGAAAGTTGGCTGGGCGCAAGTTGATGCAGAGGGAGCGTTGCCTCATGCTGTAGTGGTGGTTCTCGATGATGACATAGTAATGATGAGTCACCCATAGCCAGACAGTTTCAGCATTGGAGGTGCTGTATTAAGTTCAATAGTGCCTGAACTTAGTCTCTATTATACAGTACACACTGAATCCATGCTTTGCACGTTCATATGCTAGTCCTAGAGAAGGGGAGCAATATTTCTATGATATTTGTCGTATTGGATTTCCTGTTCTAGCCTTTTACAGGAAAGTCCTTGACAACTACACAGCCCCTTCATAAAAAATTAGTTTTCCTTTGTCGAAACCACTTTTTTTCTCATAATTAGTATACAGTAATTCAAAAGTACTGTATAGTGTAGTTTTCTTGTATTTTAAGCCTAAAGAATAATTTGTACAAGATCTTCTCACCAACATAACACTTATAATTTTGTGTCCAATATCTTGAACCTGTATTTAAATCTTATACTCTTTCTTTCGACAGGCTATCTTAGATTTGGAGCCGGAAGTCATTTATCCTGGCCATGGACCTGTAATTGAAAATCCAATTGAACGCATCAAGCACTACATTGACCACAGGAATCAGAGGGAATCACAAATAGTGGAAGTTTTAACAGAAAGTCCGAAAAAGTTTTTAAAAGCAATGGAGCTGGTGAAGACTATTTACAAGGTGAGAATCTTACCATTTTTATTAACAGTTTTTATCATTACTGTACTCAGAATTTTTTTGGGAAAGGAATATAGAATTTTTATGAGACAGATAGCCTTATAATGAAGGAGCAAAGGAAGAGCAAACCAGCATTTTAATTATGCACTACTGTTTTACCAGTACAGGACCAATTTGTAATGAAGCCCTTAGCAAATTTTGAAACTGACTAGGTCACAAGCTCTTAGTTTCATAGATGAGAGAATTTATTTCATTGCATCATAATTGTTATTTGTTCCGACACTAAATAACGAACCCTTTTGCTCTTATTTAGTGATATACTTTCGGAGAAGCCAGAAGACTAGCCATAAAACTTTTAATAAGGTGTAACTACCCCACCACTAGTTAGCAGGAGGTAGGGGGTTAGCCCGCTACCCTGCTCACACACATGCACACTAGTGTTGTCTCGTCACTTTTTTCTTCTTTTCACTCAGCTGAGAGCAGAAGTTGTCTCTCTCCGCCTCCCAATTCCGACTGCTATTTGTCTAATTCTGTTTTGCTTTTCTCTTTTCATGTGTGACCATTTCCTACTTTGGTTGTCATGCAGACCTGTCCGGGACCTGAGGGATGCTCATGCAGTACTTTCATGTCCTCGGTTGAGACCGACCCTCATTCTTTGTTTCCAGCCTACAGAAGATGGCCTTGTATGCAGGATGACACCTTCAAGGAATGTTGGGAGTGGTCTTCCTCCTAATGGGAAAGATTTGGATGTCGGCATAAGAAGTCAAAGAGGGACTCCTCTCCTTCGGGCTTTTCCTCGAAGTCGAAAAAACCTCGGACTTCTTTTTTAACCCCCAGATCTCTTCCCGAAGCTCCTGCTCGCTCAGTGTTCTCAGGGGACCAGTCGAACAGGAGTGTTGACTGTTAAACACCAGGACAACCCGAAGGTTCAAAGGACGCTGTTGCTTCCCCTAGCGAAGTGGTGCCGCCCTTTCCCTCATGGGGAGCCTTTTTATTTGATGATATTTTACAGATTTAGCCTTCACTGGGTGTTACTGGTCCCTGTTGAAGGAACACCTTTCGAGCTACTGTAGCTAGGAGCTGAGAAGAAGCAAATGGTGACTTCTTCAGAGGTACAGTTGGAACCCCCGCCAAGGAGTGCCGAAGGAGATTTTTGCTTCTGCTGCCAGCGACGTTCAGCTGGACACGAGTTCTCTGCCATCGTCTGAAGCAGCTTCTGTAACCAAAGACTGCACTTCTCCTCCTCCTCCTGAGTTTGCTCAGCCTGCAGAGGGGAAGCAAGATTCAAGGCATGTTTCTGCTCCTCAGTGTGGTCATCTTTCCCGTTCGTGGGTGAGGTCCTCCCTGAGTGTTCTACGCTTTGTGGTTCTTCAAGGCATCGCCTTGCTTCTGTTCCCCTGTTCTCCAGTCCTTCGGAGCATGACTCTCCCTCAGAAGATACAGTACTCGCCAACAGTAAGCTCGACGTGTGAATTTTCCTCCTCATCCTGCTCCTGCACCTGACTTTACGTACTTTCCTGCGGAGGATACTCGCCGATGGCAAGCTCGACGTGTGACTTTGCCTCATCCTACTCCTGACTCTAGGAGTTACCATCACGACCGTAGAAGACCCTACGCACCTGCATCAACATAGCGTAATCCACGCTGTTCTTCCCTGCGCTCGCCCTCTCCCTACAACAGAAGGCATACCTACGATGACCCTCGAGATTGTCGTTTTCCTTGTTTTTCTTGCCCTTGTCCCAGGAGCTCACCAACACGTGATCGACCATCTGTTCGTCATCACCCTTCTTCTACAGACCACTCTCCTGCTTGCCAGCATAGTTCAGCACACTCCTACACCTCACACTACCAGGAAGCTCATCATCAACGAGACTGGGATCTTCCTTCTGCTCGTGAGAGCTCGCCAGATCATAGCCACACATACAGACAACCCATGTGTGTCGTCATGAGCCTGCTTGTCCTGAGCATGACCATCCTGCTTCTCGTGACCACCTGGTGCTCACGATTTTCACATTAAACTACCGTACCATTTTTGTCCCATAGAGGTCGTTCCGCTGGTGCAGCATTCCACCTCCAAGAGTGCAGATCAGTCCCTGGAAGCTCCTTCCCAAGGGGAAAATAGTTTCCAATAGGCCTAGGGTTGTCTCTAGACTTTCGCTGATTGAGGAGTTTCTTCCTCACCGAAGGGAAAGTAAGGATGCTGAGACGGTCCCCAAGAGTAGGGCAGCCAGATCCAGGGGAGGACTCGCGGGACCTTCATGGCAGCAGCAGGAACATCGGTAAGAGACATGCCTTCAGCTTCTAGATATGATGCCGACCACAATCCACCCAGGTGGATGGATGATAACCAAGACTCAGAGATGAGGACTATTTTCCAAATTCCGCTAGTCCTACATACACTGAGGCAAAACAAAAGAAGTTACAATATGCCTTTGCCTTCTAGCAGGTCCTGGCCTGCATTAGGGCCATCAAATGCCTAGACGACCAGGCTGTGGCCCCTCAAGAGGGCAAGGACACCATCCTCGACCACATCGAAGGCATCCAACGACATCCTAAGGCCAACGCAGCTTTTTGCTGGTCTAGGGGGTTAAATCAGACCAGGAAGAAGGTCTTCGCCCAGATAGCTGGCTCCACCAGTTCCCTTCGAGGAGGCTCTTCCTTGAAGCTTCTACCACCTCCTTTCTTCCAGCAGAGGAGGTACTTTAAGGTATCAGATGAGCCTCTTCCAGCCCTCTAGATCCAGCCATAGAGGCCCTCACAAGAGGGTCGTGAAGTTTGCCATATAGGCAACTTCGTGACTGGACCTATGGTTGGGGTCAGTGGGTCACCTCATCAGGACCAAAGATTGGTCCAAGGACACCACAAGGAAGCTAATGGCTATCTTTCGCTTGTCGGGTAGTAGGACCATTGAGTTTCTCTCCCACCAGGTTGTCAACCTTTGAGCAAATTTTATTCTCAAGAGAAGGGACTCAATAATTGAAAAGGTCCACCGACAAGTCCCGAAAGTGGAAATGACTAGGCTTGTGAACTTTACATTAGAGGGACTCTCTCTTTTCAAGTTGGAAGATACTGAGCGGGTGGCAGAGCGCTGGAATGAGTCCAACCAGGACTTTCCTCTAGAAGGCCATGACATCGAGGTCCTATGGAGCAGCGCCCCTTCCTAGAAAGCCGCAGATGAACAGGATGCAGGATCCTCTAAGAATGTGTCGAAAAAGCTCTTTCCTGGCAGAGACTCAAAGGGCAGCAACTCCACTGGTGGAGGAAGAGGAAGTAGAAGTGGCAGTCAAGGCCACTTCCGCTAAGATGGGCGATTCTCCCAGTTGCTCACCAATGAGGGGATGCTTGCAATGCCGATGGCAGAGGTGTCTACAGCACAGGGCCAAACCCAGGACAATCTGCGTGATTCTGTCAGGGTATCACATCCCGTTCACTCAATCTCTCCCTCCATTGACTTCCTCAGTCGACTCTTTCTTGTGAAAAAGGCGTCTGGAGGCTGGAGACCAGTCATTGATCTCTTGGCTGTTTACAAGTTTGTTCTACAAACTCAGTTCAGTCCATCTGTCATCAACAAGTATCTAAGGATCATACACAACAACAGGCAATACCAGTTGAAGGTGCTGTGCTTCAGTCTTTCAACAGCACCTCAGGTCTTCATGAGGGTTTTCACCATGGTGTTAGCCCAGGCCCACAGGATTGCATCTGTCTCCCAAGATACCTGGATGACTTGCTGATCCTAGCAGACTCAGTGGCAACCATTTTTCAGTATCAAAACACTTCTCGCATTTTGCCAAGATCTAAAGAAGTCATCCCTGCTTCCTTCTCAAAGCCTGGTATACCTGGGAATGATCATTGACACCAGCCTGCAGAAAGTCCTCCCTGGTCCGTCTAGTTCTCAACGGCTGCCTCCAAATTCGATCTCTTTAGTGGTGGCTAAAATCCGGGTGGGTTCAGCACAAGGACTGTCCAGATATGCAGGTCCCCATGGGACCCAAGCAGCGGACGGACCTCAGATGGTGGGTGGCAGATGAGAATCTCCACATAGGGGTAGACCTCATTCCTCCACCAGAATCGATGCTCTTTTCAGATGCGTCGATAGAAGGATGGCGGGCCCACATACTGTACCACAGGGCCTCCTGGCTCTGGTCAGAGTCCGAAAGGTACCAGCATATGAATCTCTTAGAGATGAGGGCAGCTTTTCTAGCCTTACAGCAGTTCCATCAATTCTTGGCTGATCACTCTGTGGTGTTGATGAGTGACAACACCACAGTTCTGGCCTCTGTAAACAGATAAAGCGATACCTTTTCACAGCCCCTGTGTCATCTAGTAGTGGAGATGCTAAGGTGTCCCAATCAGCCCACTCCATTCCGGGCAAGCGGTATATAGTTGCGGACAATCTGAGCAGAGCGACTCAGATCGTTGGCTCCAAGTGGTCTTTGAATCATCTGGTAGTAAGTCCTGACTCTTTGAGGTTTCCCGATTATGGATCTGTTTGCGACGTCTACTGCTCTCTAGTCCTGGATTTTCAAGCTCTCTGGTAAGATGCATTCCAATATTGGTGGAACAACATTGATGTTTATCCCTTTTCCCCGTTATGTCTGATGAGAACCATGCTCAACAAGACCAGATCACCAAGAATCTGTCAATGACCCTCATAGGTTTACTATGTTATCACACAAAATGGTTTCCTTGTCAGGAACCAGCGATTCCCTGTACCATTAGGTTCCGTTGGAACAAAGGTATGGGATGATCTAGCCTGGCGGCTGAACGATGAGAACCTCATCAGGGGAACTCCATTCATTCCCTCTCCTCTTGAAGTGCTGCTGTTCACAGACATATCCATGTGGGGATGGGCCTTGGAAAGATGGGAAAAGGGGGAAAGCTTCCTGCACCTTTTTCACTCCCAGTACCTGAAAAGATTTGTCTGAAAGATGATATTGTCGCTGTCCCAAAGAAAGTGTAATGTTTGAAACACTTCAAACATTATGCAAGGAACTAGTGTGTGGTTGTTCGGGTAAAGCAATGAGTTTGTTACTTGCGTAACTCGTGGCTTTAGGATCATGAGGTCTAGCCTGTTTATAAAATTCTAGGGGAACTTTAAAATGTGTCGATGTAGCACATCCTGTAGGGTGTGCCGTTCGTTAACAGGCTTAATAATTAGTAGCAAGCTCATGGTGCACATTAACATGGATGCTTTGTGGAGGAATTTCCTCATGCGTCAAAATAGCACAGCCCATAGAGTGATGTCATCACGAGTGGGCATGACAACTCATGTGGACTTGGCCTGACCAACCCGTGGATGAATTTCTTCATGCATTGGAATGGCGGTGCATGGGTTGACGTCATTGTGCGTAGGGAAGCGGCGCGTACAGACTTGTTAAGGTAAACGTTTGGCCTGGCTGAACCATGAATAGACAGTACTTGGAGAATTAATGAGGGTTTGTCACACTCGACTACTTAGCACTAGTAGGCTTAGAAGAAGGTACAGTAGTTGTTTTGAGCAGCTTGGCATTCCCAAGTCTTGAGGTGTGATCTTAACAGAAGCGGTTTCACCACCGTCATTAATAAAGATGAAGAGTCCTGGAACGAGCCCGGGCAACTCTTTTAGAAGTGATCGATGCCGAGGACCCCTGGTTGTATGAGGCAAGCCTGGCTCATGGTTATGAGCTAGAGACTAGTAATAAGGGTCTTCCAACAAGGTTGCCTCTGTACCAGGTGGAATGGCAGGCTCAACTCTAGGTTTCCGTGGATACAAATGTGGAGACTTTCAATGCTGGGATTGGAGATACTTCCAAGAGCTGAAAGATCTTCTGTGGATAATCAGCCATATAAGGTTCACGACTCAAAACACTCGTGGGAGATGAGGGATATCTATTCCCAATAGGATAATCAGGGACTGAGATTGGATCCGACTCGAGGAGAGTAACGACCGTAGCCGAAGGATCCGCTTCAAGTATTGGCTCAAAATCATACTGCGCATTATCAACACAGGGTCATATTAACAAAATTATTACCGTTGTCATCAGTGTCTGGTACCCTAGCCCGTTCCTTGCACGAAGGATCAGGTGTGGGGATAACCTTCACAGCAAAATCAAACTTGTTTCTTACCATTGCTGGAAGATGAAGAAGAGCAACCATGCTTAGTTCATTTCTTGCAACAAGAATATCTCTCCCAATAGGGGGGACGGCCACTCCCTACAATATTTGCATGGTGATTCCACTGAAAATCTCGTCACAGCAAGAGGGGCAATTAGTATACGGATCAACATCTACCCGACTCATGAAGGTGTCTCAGTGATGCCCATCATAACTAGGATATGAATGCCTATTAGGCTTATTAGCATACTCATAACTCTCATATGATAGTAATGCAAGTGACAGTGAATGAAGAAACACACAAGGAACAAACACTATAAAGGTGTGCATGGTGAATTAAAATGTCTAAATCTTGGAGAGGATAAGATACGTCCACTTAACGTGATGACCAGAAGGGTAGTAAAGCGTGTCATACCCCATGCACTTGGGTTGGCTAACAATTGTATTATGATGCAATCAAACATTTTTCTTTTGATAGTCTCATTTCCTACGACCAGACAAAGTGTAACCCATTTAAATGACTCAGAAGTTTCTATCCGCATAAGAATATTACTGTAAATTGATTTTTATCCTAAACCTAGAAATTTTCTTTTCTTTAATTTCAAGAGGCTTAGTCCTCTGGTAAATTATGGAGAATCTGGCAGTTAATGGTAATAACTTTGGCAAGTCATAGAACCTTTTCACATCTCTTTTGTTGCCCAATAATATAGTATCTTACTACAAAATTGGTTTAGTACAGTAGCTGTTTGTGCACATTTGCAGTATTTGCCAACAATAATTCCCCCCCCCCCCTTTAGAAAACAGTTGCACCTTAATTTGCAATAAGTTATTATTTTTCTTCATAATGTACAAAGGCTTTAATATCACAAAATTATTTTTCTTAGATTCCTTTCCAGATGGGTTATTACCATTTCTACATGTGGCAGAATAAACTCGTCAAAATTAAAGTTCCCTAGAAATATCTCTGTATTATTGAATTTATTTACTGTTTCTTTTACTGTAGTTCTGAACTATTGCAGGAAACTCCAGAAATTCTACATCCTGCTGCGGAGGTTAATGTCAATCACCATCTAGAAAAGCTCCTGAAAGATGGTTTAGTTTATAGAGAAAACAATACATGGTGCCTCAGGGCTAGGAAAGACCAGCTCTGAATTGATAGTAATCCTTTACATCTTGTGGGATAATACCATTGTTAAACTCATGGTTAGTTATTCTTGTCCACTATGATATTAGTCTAGCTGGGATTCTATTTGGTTCAAATTTGAGAACTAAGACTCATTAACTGTTCCACTTGGAGGCTAGACATTTGCAGTGCAAAGTCGACCACTGTAATGTTACTAAAATTTGGGTCAAATTGACTTATGTTGTATATAGATTTATGAATATTTGGTTGAAATGTCCTGCTAAAAGTGCATCCACATGACCGGGCTGTCGTCGTTACCAGACCATGACAGGAATTAGGGATGAGTGGTCATGACATCAGAAATAGAAAAACCCAATGCAGGGATCTGCCTACAGGCAATGCTACCATATCTAGCTTAGTCCCATGGTCTTATTTACTTGTTTACTGGCGAAAGTTGAACACTTATTACCTACATTCACATTTTCTACTCGTCAAATATTTCGCTCAGAAGTTAGTTTGTTCCATTTCAGTTCAGTCCCATAACTTTGTGAACATCAAGATTAAAATAGAGTAAAAATGGTGAAATCTTATTATAACAGTGACGATAACATTTTATGCAAGAAATCAAAAGAAATAACAGCTATGTCATAAAATAAAATGTTGCCTCTGCAAGTGTTCCTGTTGAAACACGAGACACAAGCAAGGTTGTCTGCATGTTGCGTCCTCATTTCTGACTATAATCATTGCAGCTCCCCTTTATGCTCAGGTAAAGTCTGTTCCACAAGAGAGGGCAAATGCACGGCAGTCAGACAGTTACCAATTTTGTAGCACGAGTGGCGATCAAGTGTAGATGACGTCACCACATGCAAACCATTGAAGCGTCTGTTATTGGGGCACTGGATGGTTGCCTAAAGTCAGACGTTTGCTTGCCTTGGACTGTTTTAACTGGTAACAGTTTTAAAGAAGGAGAATTACAAGCAAATCACTGTATTTTCTCCTCATGTGGAATGGGCATTGCCCGGTTGTGTGGATGTATCCCAAGTAGTTGAGACAGAAAAAGGGTAGAGTTGTATGGGGTATATTGGATGTATAATTTTTGACTCGAGAAATTATAAAATTCCTAGCAAACTTTAAGTGTAGAACGTGTTTTATCTAGTAGAATTGTTTAAGCAAAATTGCCATGACAGACTGTTAAGTCTTTTTAGGAATAATTTGTAAACTACTTGAAATATTTTATTCTTATTGTTGATGGTATTTTTTATTATTTTTTTAGGTTGTGCTGTTCCAAGGTTTTTCCAAATTGTTTGAACATTTATAGTTTTACCTTTCAAACTTATTTCTTGTATCTTCTACATCAAAAGAAAAAAAAGAAAACGTTTTAAAGGAAGTTTAACCCTGACCAAGATTCAGAATTTTGAAGCACTGTTGGCAAAAGATTAAGTACAAATAAAATCAGGTAGTTGATTTAGGTGAAACGAGCATAAAAATATTTCAAGGAAGAAGCTTTTACCAATTAATATCAAGTAGAGAATAGAAATTACAAATGAATGTTGGTAAAGTGTGTTTTTAGTGATATAAAGTATTTTCTTACAATCCTTAAATGATTCTTTCATTACGTACCTTTTTAAAATCGAGTCATTGTAGTTTTGATATTCTGAAGACTTATTTCCACATATGCTACAAGCAGAGTGTAATTTTTACATTAGTAAAAAAATATAATTTCAAAAGTATTTTGTTCAAAACTTTGTTTACTTCACATTTTTACAGTTCATAAATTTGTATGGCTTTCACAAAATTCCATATTTTCACAAGTGATGAATTTCTGAATACATTACTTTTATAATTTATCATTAGCGTTAATAGTAATGTCAGTATGCTGAGAAACCTTGGATAGTACTTGGACTATTTTCAAACCAAACTTAATCATTTCTGTGAAACATCAAAAACCTTTCCTGTATGAATTCCAAACAGGTTTCAATTAAAACATGCCTTTAAACACACCTAAATACAAAGGGGAGTCAAAATGAGGCCCGTTTTACAAAACTACCTTACAGTATAGTAAGTTAATAAAACACACAATTCAAAGTAAAGTATAGTTTCAACATAAGCTTCAATCATGTCCACCGAAGTGCTTAGCATACTCTTTGTTATTGGTCACAGGTAACACTGATCTTGTATCAGGCAAGAAAATTCGAATGAATTACCGCACCACATAAATTCCAGGGTCTGTACAAGAATCCTTGATAAAGAATATCAGATTTTTAAATATTATAATCTCCTTAAAGAATATCTACAATTAGAAATTTATAATGTATATTTGACTTTGCATAAACAATTTCATCCTCAAACTATTGTTTACAAAATTTAACAATATATTCCATAACTTGTACTGTCTACATCACCTATATAAACATAGTTGTACAGGTCCTTCCATTGTACAGAAGTTTCCTTTTGGAATAACCAAGCCATTCAAGAATACATCATACCAAACATTACTATCTGGCATTTACAAAGTCTTGCAACAGCTACACTACATGGGAACTACATCTGTACAGTAAAATGAGAGTAAAAACCATCTTGTACTTTTAGCCATTCCAAAAATTACCTGATAAACAAGCTGCATTATATCCACTTAATATCAATCACAAGATTATATAAAATCCCGAGTAAGGGGATATTTTCCAAGTTTTTGATTCGATCAACTTCCAAAATATTTCAGGACAATAAATTTCACACCCAGTTACAGTAACCTAATACTAAACTACACAATCTTAATACTTTATGTCTTGAGTGATCTCACTGGAGTACCGAAGGCTTATATTACTACGAGGCTCTTGTAAAACAGCTGTGCATGGCAATAACTTGCTTGACACAAGTTTTAATACTGCATTATGACAAAGGCAGTACTATACGTCAAATCATTGGAGGTTTATTTTTACATGATATTTGTACAAAAAGAAAGCATAACAAAAATTTTAAACTTCAACAGTAAAAATAATAAATAAAAATCTTCAATCACTTTCCACACAGTCAAGGCATGAAGTCAAAAACAACAAAAAAAAACTAGCACTGAAAAACAAGTATAAATCAAAGAGATAAGAAAAATATACAACTTCCCTGGGAAAATTGGTTGTCAGGAATATAAAAATCATAAAATACAAAAGCAGGATTTAAGATTACTAATGCATTTTACTACAAGGGATTTGGTTCCTTAAAAGGACTGGTTAGAAATTACACTTTAATCCTAACCAGTATCAAGTACTAAGCACCGAACAGCCTGTTTATGTTTAAACAAAATAATGACAAGACCACATACTTTCTTATCATTCCCCCCTCCCCCCTTAACAGCAACCAACACAAAATAATATTCAAGGTAATATGAGCTAAATCCTTCATTAGCAAACTCACCTTGATGACTAAAATGGTTCACTTCTGAGGGGTAACAGGTCTTATGGAAAGACTTGTCTATCCCAAATATAAAAAGAATAGTCGATTAAAAGGGTTCTGGGATAGCTGTTACCAAAGTTGCAGTTAAATTTATTTACACTATTTTCCCCGACACCTCCAACCTCAATTCACTCCCGGAGCTGATATTGATTATGTTTTCTTTGGCAGTGTTCTCTTAAATTAATTTTAACTACACACAGGAAATAAATACAAGGAGATTGCTCACAATCAAAACATTTCGCTGCAGTTAACATTTCTTAGAACCACTGTTTTGTGAAATTTTCTCTGTAATTATGAGAAATGGTTATAGCATTAGTAGTTATAATTGTAATTTCTACAAGTATGTATTTGGCAATGTATAAGGAAGGAAGATAAAATTTAAGATACCAGTATTCAGAGGCACTTTTTCTTAGAATACTTTTTTTCTTTTTACTAAAGTGGCTAAAATTAAGTGTGTTGAATGAAAACAGTTTTGTGTACATCAGTAAATGAAAGGTTGAATATTGATGAGTGGGAATTTTAAGTTTTTTTTTTTTTTTTTTTAATTACTGATAAAAAAATTTAACAAATGACTTGACTGTATATTACAAATTGATCCTTCTGACTCTTGAGACAATGAAGTCTGGTTAAGTATTTTTAATGAACTAATAGTACTGTGAGCAGTTTCCAGCCTTCAAATTTAACAACTATTACTGCTTCTAGACTATATTCCAACAGTGCAGATTTGATAACTACAGTACTTTACCTACATATAAAATCAACAATTATTTCATAAAAAAAAAATTTATTGGCATTTCCAGTCACAGTCTTTTAAGGATCTTTAATAAGTGACAAAAATAATAAAAAATCAATTTTATCCTAGTTCTTAACAGTACTGCATCACTATATACTTCATTATAGGCTCCTTATACCCCCATGAAATGGCATGTCTGATATCAAATCAACATGGTGAAAATTTCTTTTGGCTAAAAAATAAATTGGGGGCAGAATACAAATAGCCTCCTCTTCACCATTTTACAGAAACCTCATGGCTATTTTACAAAAAAAAAAAGAAAAAAAATAAAGAAAAAAAAAAAACCTATTTCTATAGATGTATTCTTCAATCTATTATTCATATGTTACTGTACATAATTAATTAGCAAAAATGTATCAAACCTTTCATTTCCCTATCATTTACTGTCACACGACACACGCATACACTAACTACAGGGCAGTCTTGATATAAATGTACATCTAAGGACTTTGTCCAAAGTTGAACTAATGTACAGAAATGTCTCATGGCAATGTTTTCAATAAAGAGGTGATGGAACTCACTACTCTTCAAAAAATAAAATATACAGGCAAGAATTATACTGTATAACTAAAACCATAAACAAATCGGGGGGGTACTTCAGAAACGGTGAATTCCAGAAAAACCCTAACAAGGCAACATGATGGATTTGTACATTGTAATAACGATCCGTTCGAAAATATGAGATTTATGTTGAATACTGTAATATAGAAATGATGCACCATGCACTCATTTTCCCATACTGGTAAAATTTTATATCATAGTACTAAAATACTGCATTGAAGCAGCTTATCGGTGAAAGATAAAAATTTTAAAATATATTAAAAACTTTCTAGAAAGAACTTCCAGTAATCTTGTGCCTTGTATTGTGTGCAACATGCTTTTGGTAGATTTAGAATACTAAAAATCATTTTTCTACCTCACTAACTTTGAAAGTCTCCATAATAAAGTCATGGCAGCTATTTTACAGGAAAAAAATATATAAAAGATTACCTTTGAGGTTAACCAATCTTACTAACTAATGCTGGGTAACTGAACCAGTTTTCATTAGAATCAGTGTCTCTCACTCACACTTGCCCCCTCTTTCACTGCCATGTAGAGAAAGTTTTATTTAACAAGAGTCCAACTTCTAACTGCTTCAATCATTATGCACTATCAAAGTGTTTATAAAACTTATTCACTTTCCATCCAATAATTCACAGCCCGCTGCATTTCCACCTTTTCACGCATTACTGCTGACGTACATACTATAGTTCTTTCTCCATGGCATTCTTGGTACAAGTATCAACTTGTCATATGAGACAATGCCCCACAAATATCCCCACTGGGATTCAAATTGGGGATAACCTTTTTCAAAGACCTACGAACTTCGGGACTCCGTAGTTATGTCCCCATTCCGGGTATCTGTAGAAGCATCCGAGATGGAGCCCGCTTCTGAAGAGGACATGATCTGGGATGTATCCCCATTTGTAGTTGCCGAGCTATTTCCAGAGGATGTTTTACGCTGCTTTGGCTGGTACTCTGTGATGATTACGGTAACGTTGTTGACAGTGACGGCATTATGTTGAGCGGTACTTCTATCAATATTCTTCAACCGAGGTCTGAAAAATTAAGGTTTCCTAAGCAATGAAATTTCCCCTTCCACTCATAAAGGCTGTTTAATCAAAGAATGTAAAATAAACTTATATTTCATAACAAAACACTAATCTCTAGAAGGTTCCAAAATGTTTATTTGATAGTTTTTGTATCATGCAGTGATTTTAGTAAGGTGTGAAAGAGCTAGAATTATTCTCGTAAAAGTGAATAATCAAACACAGTTAACTAACAGTATACAAATTTGGATTGGATATATGAAAGAGGGTTATATGGGCTGGGTCTGGGAAGGGCACTCAAAGCTAACTTGCAACTGAGGGGAAAAACCACAAGTTGTAGGAGTTAAAGTTGAGAGGTTGGATAGCAACTTGGAAGAAAACTTGAATGAAGGGAACACATACAGTTAAAACTTGAATGCAGCAAGAGAGGGGGAGAATAAAGATGCTGCAAAGACGTGAAGTAATGGCAATAGTACACCGTGCAAGGTGCACTGACAGCCCTAGCCCCACACAAGGGTAAACTGTATTACAACAAGGGGGAATCCAGTACACTTAAAATTATCATCAATCTCTTAAAATTTGTATGTAAGCAAAAACTTTGTATGACTTATGGTCTAAGACTCTAAGTAATAAGATACCTACCATCCTTCCTAAGTAGAAATCCATTGATACTCTTACCATAAGAGTTTAGTGATGTAAAACACATTAGGTTTTTTTCTTGTTGTCTTAATGTTAAACTAATTGACTTTTTAGGTCTTGTGAAACTAAGAATCTTCAACTAGAACCTGATTATGGAATTATAGATCCAAACGTTATTTTTTTAAAGACTACTGATAACCTACCTCTTGAGTTGTTTGTAAAATGCCAGTGTGGAAGCTCATTTCTTATTGATTACAGCTCAATTCCTATAACTCGCCCCTATTTGATAAAGTTAATGTTTTCTTTTAGGCTTGATTATAAGGGTTAAATTGTGTGCCCATATTTTCATGTTGAGCAAGGTCACACGATTCGCAGCCTGTAGTTTAATTTATCTCATAAAAGTGATAGTAATAACCATGCTTTCACAAACTCAGCCTATTAATATATACACAGCAATATTGAAAACAAAATTTACCAACGACATGTTGCTCTTAACAAAAATAAAGATGTCTCCTTACAGACTTATGTTCATGATTACTTAATTGATTTGAGATTTTCTGGCATCCTGACATCTAAGGTCACTGAAATGTCATCATGATGACATTACAGTACGCTAATTTAGCAAATTTCCAGTTATAAAAAAACCTTGGTATTTTAACGTGCAGGAAAATCCTATCTAATCACATTGATTAATACATTTACTGAAATGCAATTTTATAAATTTGTTCACAAGAAGGACAACGCTGTACTAACCGGCCTTTCTGTAACGTTCTGC
Source organism: Palaemon carinicauda (assembly GCF_036898095.1). Classification (NCBI taxonomy): domain Eukaryota; kingdom Metazoa; phylum Arthropoda; class Malacostraca; order Decapoda; family Palaemonidae; genus Palaemon; species Palaemon carinicauda. Next base: position 15,294,016 of record NC_090734.1, read on the forward strand.
CTTCGCCTTTTCTTTCTCTGTCTTTCCTCTCGGATTTCTTTACTTTCGGTGGTACGACCTGCGCCACTTGTGCAGCAACCAATTCTGCGTTGAGCCTTGGTTTTCTGAAAGCAAGAAAGAAATAAGCTATTGTTGCATTAAGGTTTAACTTATAATGTAATAGCTAACAAGCCTTTTATTTCAATAATTTTCCATTGTGAAGATACTGCAAGAAAAATAACCTGTATGATTCATGAAGGAAAATGTGTACTTATGATTTATGGTTTTCATTATGAAAATCTAATATAAAAAAAAGCTTAACATTACAAAAGATTCAATTAATATCTTTTTATAATGAGAATGAGAGAGAGATTACAATAGATGAAGTGAGGAGAGCACTAGATGAAACAAGAGTAGGAAAAGCATCTGGTATGGATGGTGTGAGAGCTGAGATGTTGAAGGAGGGGGGTGTGACTGTACTTGAATGGTTGGTGAGATTGTTTAATATGTGTTTTGTGTTGTCAATGGTACCAGTAGATTGGGTTTGTGCATGTATTGTACCACTATATAAGGGTAAGGGAGATGTGCATGAGTGTTGTAATTCAAGAGGTATTAGTTTGTTAAGCATAATTGGAAAAGTGTATGGTAGAGTAATGATTAATAGGATCAAGGATAAAACAGAGAATGCAATCTTAGAAATACAGGGTGGTTTTAGAAGAGGTAGGGGTTGTATGAATCAGATTTTTACAGTTAGGCAGATATGCGAGAAATATTTAGCAAAAGGTAAGGAGGTGTATGTTGCGTTTATGGATCTGGAGAAAGCGTATGATGGAGTTGATAGGGAAGCAATGTGGAATGTGATGAGGTTATATGGAGTTGGTGGAAGGTTGTTGCAAGCAGTGAAAAGTTTCTACAAAGGTAGTAAAGCATGTGTTAGGTTAGGAAATGAAGTGAGTGATTGGTTTCGGTGAGAGTGGGGCTGAGACAGGGATGTGTGATGTCGCCGTGGTTGTTTAACTTGTATGTTGATGGAGTGGTGAGAGAGGTGAATGCTCGAGTGCTTGGACGAGGATTAAAACTGGTAGACGAGAATGACCATGAATGGGAGGTAAATCAGTTTTTGGTTGTGGATGATACTGTACTGGTTGCAGACACAGAAGAGAAGCTTGAACGATTAGTGACAGAATTTGGAAGGGTGTGTGAGAGAAGGAAGTTGAGAGTTAATGTGGGTAAGAGTAAGGTTATGAGATGTACGAGAAGGGAAGGTGGTGCAAGGTTGAATGTCACGTTGAATGGAGAGTTACTTGAGGAGGTGGGTCAGTTCAAGTACTTGGGGTCTGCTGTTGCAGCAAATGGTGGAGTGGAAGCAGATGTACGTCAGAGAGTCAATGAAGGTTGCAAAGTGTTGGGGGCAGTTAAGGGAGTAGTAAAAAATAGAGGGTTGGGCATGAATGTAAAGAGAGTTCTATATGAGAAAGTGATTGTACCAACTGTGATGTATGGATCGGAGTTGTGGGGAATGAAAGTGATGGAGAGACAAAAATTGAATGTGTTTGAGATGAAGTGTCTAAGGAGTATGGCTGGTGTATCTCGAGTAGATAGGGTTAGGAACGAAGTGGTGAGGGTGAGAACGGGTGTAAGAAATGAGTTAGCGGCTAGAGTGGATATGAATGTGTTGAGGTGGTTTGGCCATGTTGAGAGAATGGAAAATGGATGTCTGCTAAAGAAGGTGATGAATGCAAGAGTTGATGGGAGAAGTACGAGAGGAAGGCCAAGGTTTGGGTGGATGGATGGAGTGAAGGAAGCTCTGGGTGATAAGAAGATAGATGTGAGCGAGGCAAGAGAGCGTGCTAGAAATAGGAATGAATGGCGAGCGATTGTGACGCAGTTCCGGTAGGCCCTGCTGCTGCCTCCGATGCCTTAGATGACCGCGGAGGTAGAAGCAGTAGGGGATTCAGCATTATGAAGCTTCATCTGTGGTGGATAATGTGGGAGGGTGGGCTGTGACACCCTAGCAGTACCAGCTGAACTCTGTTGAGTCCCTTGTTAGGCTGGGAGGAACGTAGAGAGTAGAGGTCCCCTTTTTGTTTTAGTTTCTTTGTTGATGTCGGCTACCCCCCAAAATTGGGGGAAGTGCCTTGGTGTATGTATGTATGTATAATGTAATTTATCTTTTTGCCAAGAAATTGCGAGTAATGATGTAGTTTACACATATATCGCAAATAATCTTAGAACTTGGTCTAAATAGATTAAGAAGTTTGAATTACAACAGAATCATAAAAGAAACTCACACATTTCATAAATTTCTCTAAACATTCACAGTCCATGATTCAAACATCATAATTCTTTTCCAAATACAGTATTCACACCACAGTTTATTAATACAAGTATTTTAATTAAAGCAGAAACTCTGCTGTTAAAATATATAATAAGGTGGTGGTAGTTACTACTGGGTGGCTGGTAGGCCACTTTGGCCTTCACCTCAAGGCAGGAAGTGTAACTTAAAGGACATAGGTTCAAACAGTTCGGAAAAATACGGTATAAATGAATCTAAAGTTGTGATTTGTTCCTAAACAAATGCAATCCTTCGTCCTTTAGTAGGGGACTTATCCTTGGGAGGGAAGAAGTCCCTTTAACCAAATTGGCTGGTTTAACTCCTGATATGTCAAGGCACTTTAACCCGTAAAAGAAGCCAAAGCCATGACTCTTACCAACCTGGGAAAAAGACATTCCAGGTGTTAGACTAGAATCTATATCAATGAAAGGATATGATGTCTGAAATGTAGGGTCACTTACAAGAAATTGGTTTGCACCTCGCAAAGAAGATGGGGGAGATACTTCTAAACAAAAATATAGATTAATTGCTTGGTTGAGAGGCTTACTTGAATCAAACGTGTGATCCAGTAAATAATGGCACGACCACTGCACCCCAAGAAAGGGGAAAGGAAAGAGGAAAAACAGCTAGATATTCTTACATCTCATCCTAAACTTGCACAATAACTCCTATCTTAAAAGAGAGGCTCCTTGTTCCATGAGGGAGATAGGTTAGAGGTGGTCTGTAACCTGCAAAAGGTTCCTCCTAGGTCCATTGGCCCTTGTTTGAAGTCCAGTTCTCGAGGATCGGCTTGGCATCCTACGGTGGATGGTGAAGTCGCGAGAAGTGAGGGGGTGTCTTTCCTCACTCCTGTTGGTCTTGTGTCCCTGGGAAGAGCAGGAGGTGGAAGAGGCCCTTTTGGGGTTGAAGAACTCAGAACTACAGGATCAAGCTCTTCTGGGACCAACTTATAATTCCCTGTCAAAGAGATCTCACTCGGAGACCTTGACCCCCTACTGGTTCTTGGATGTACCGAGTTGCTGACAGGCGTATCCGCTCATTAATCTAGTCTTTTCTTCCGAGGCTTGATCGGGATGATGCATAATCTCTCCCAGGGAGGATCTTGGCTGATGTCAGAGGCCTTGAAATGCAGATACTGATCATATCTGGAAGACCTCTGCGGGGGAGAGGGACAGAAGGCCAGATGGAAAAGAACTCAATACCGAGGAACTCTGGACTTCCAGAGGTTTGAAGGTTTAAAGTAAGTTCATGAATGGCAAAGGCGATGAACAGTGACATTACCCTAGAGACTGACCATATATACATATGATCAGTGCCCAGACCTCCTCTCCACCCAAGTTAGGACCAAGTAGGGTCAGGTGATGGCTGCTGACGACTCACCAGATAGACCTATAGGCTCTCCTTAGACAAGGATGGTGAGGTTGAGCAGGACTCGAACCAGGCAAGGACGCTAACACCAGGCTACCACAACCCTAGAAGTTCTTCTAGGTGCTACCGGGGGAGCTTGAGCTGATGCTGAGACGGCTCGTTTTGCCTGGACAAGGTCTTGAAACCAGGAACTATCGTTCGAAAAGGTGACTATTTTTTATGTTATACCTTGTTTCCTCTTTGAGTGCTCACCAGGATGATCTAAAAGAAAAGCGTGCACGTATGGCAAGCACTGCGCAGGTGCGCCCAGATGACGAGGCAACCACACACAGGGAGAGCGCTGATGAGACAATTATGCAGATGTGGAAGCTTGCGCATCTGCCGGCAACTCAAGTGTCTGCGCAAGATGTCTCTTTTGCATAGGAAGCCAAGGCCCATATGTTAGTTGCTGCTTCCTCAAACTAAGAAGACAAAGCTAGCTTAGGATGTTTTGAATAGGGAGATTTGCGCTGGTCTCTGTAATTGTGTGCTATAAACAAGTCCCGAATTGCTGAGGGTGGTGTTACTGTTGTTATTATCATTACTATTACTAAGCTACAACCCTACTGGGAAAAGCAGGATGCTATAAGCCCAAGGATCCAACAGAGAAAAATAGCCCAGTGAGGAAAGGAAATAAGGAAATAAACTACAAGAGTAGTAATGTGCCATTAAAACCTGACCGCAGTGCCCGTGACCGTAGTAAGGTCTTTAAGCTTACTGCGGGGAACTAGGACCCACTGTTCTTGCTCCTTTGGGGAGGCACTCCTCCTGCTCTTCCTCCGCGGGGAACGAGACATCCTCCTGTTAGACCAAGACCTCGATGGAGACCTAGAGAGAGATCGTCTTCTCCTGGATCTGTCTCTCTTCCGCCTATGTCTCCTCCGAACTTCCTCCTCCGACGACAAAGAAGAACCGGCTGCAGACGAGTCCGACCCCTCTCCATAACGAGACCGAGGTACGGGTGGAGCCTTGCTTAACACCTGTTGAGAACCTGAAGTCTAAGGTTGTAAAAACAGCTCGGGAACCGCCGACGAAGGTGTTGGGGGCGCAGACGGGTGATCCACGAACGGAAAAAAGGAGCTCAGACCTTCTTCCACCCTCAAAGGCGACCTACACGGCGTCCTCGGTAGACTCCATCCAAGGGGATCCTCCTGTGGGGAAACTTCTCTCTCTGGGGCGCCTGAAACATCCACCCAAGACTCTGGGGAAGAAAAAGGAACATGTTTATTCCACATGGGGTTCCCCGCCGAGACGTGCTCCCCTTGCATAAGAGCAACGTCCCGCGGACCCCCACTAAACATACCCTCAGGCCCCTCACATGCCTGAACAGAAACAGACACCCCAGAATCAAGACCTTCCTGGGGAAGAAGCCCTGACTTCTTCCCCTTAACCGACTTACCTCGTCCCCTACTCTGGGTAGGGGAAGAAGAAGGAACTATCCGACCTTTCACCAGCCGATGTTGCAGGAGAAGACAAACTTGCCTTCCAGGGAGATCGCTTCGAAGACTTCTTTTTCTTGGTCCTGAACTTAACCCACTGAACCTCGGTCCACATAACACATTCGGGACACGTGTCTAAAGGAGAGCACGCTTTACTCCTACACGAGGAACAAAGGGTATGCGGGTCCACATCGGGCTTCGATAAAAACGCGCTACACGACTTCCCGGCCCTAGGCCCAGGACAACGGCGGGTATGCTCCATCACACACTAACTCAATACCGCCAGACACAGGAACGTAGCGGAAAAAGAAAGAGAACACAAGGAAAGCACAAGGGAACACAAGTTAAAGCGCGAAGCACAAGGGAGAGCACAACGGGACACATGGACACACACGCGGTACACAACACAAAGGGTCGCACTGAGATATGAGGAGCGTCAAGATGATATCACGACGCGACCAGAGAACTTACTGAAGGTCGCGACCCAAGCTCACATATGGCCTGCCTTGGCATTGCCCTCAAGGCACGTATCCTTCCGCCTAGGCCTACCATTACAGAAAACGGGAGTAGGGTAAACTACACAAAACTCTGGTCGATTGAGAGGAGGTTCCAGGTAACTCCAATGAAAGTAGTTCAAGGTAAGTTCCTGTGTTGGAACAAATATATTTTAAGAACAGTAAAAACATCAAAAAAGATTTCTTGTACAAACTATAAAAACTCAAAAACAAGAGGAAGAGAATTAGGATAGAATAGTGTACCCAAGTGTACCATCAAGTAAGAGAACTCTATCCCAAGACAGTGGAAGGTCATGGTACAGAGGCTATGACACTACCCAGGATTAGAGAATAATGATTTGATTTTGGAGTGTTTTTTCGCCTAGAAGAGCTGCGTACCATAGGTAGAGTCTCTTCTATCATTACCAAGAAGAAAGAAGCCACTGAACAATTACAGTGCCGTAGCTAACCCCTTGAAGAAAAATTATTTGGTAATCTGTGTCGTCAGATGTATGAGGACATAGGGGTGTGTGGAAATAGGCCACACTATTTGGTGTATGTGTAAACAAAGCAAAAATGTCCCATAACCAGAGAGAGGGATCCATTGTAGTACTGTCTGGCCAGTCAAAGGACCCAATAACTCTCTAGCGGGAGTATCTCAACAGGTGGCTGGTTCCCTGGCCAACCTACTACCTATTAAATAGCTTGTAGTGAGCACGCTGAATATCCTCTAAAGTTGGTGAGTGTTGGGTTAGGCGCATAGGTTTGAATGGGTGCTGAACTCTCTCAACTGTTGTTGGGTGAGAATGGCGCATGGTCGTATGCACGCTCCTGTCTGTCCTCGGGTGGCGAGAGATGGGTTTGTCACATAGTTGTGTCCACGTGCTGAACTCCCCATGAGGGTGCGTGAGTAGATGGTAGCGTGCTCTAAACTAATCACTCTGGGTGAGAGGTTATGCGCTAACACAATAGGCGCGTCATCCTGTTCTAAGCTGTTTAGTTCTTCAGCCAAGACACTTTGAAGGAAATCAGACATACCCCTTATTTCCCCTACAAGGAAGTGTTTCTAACCTCCCGTTCTCTTGCGCAAAATGATGTCATGTTGCGCAGAGAGGGAGAAGGTTGTCAAACCCGAGGCAACACAGTGGATTCTATTCCCTAAGTAGAAGTAGTCCTAGGCTCAAAGGTGGAGTTTGGCCTATCAACACGAGAAGCGTTTCAATTTATCCTATGAACATGACAGCAGGGGTGAGGCTGTAAATTTCCGCATAACTCCCTCATCGTCTGGTTCCGAACAGCTACGCTCCAAAGAGCTTGGACGGGGTACTGATGAATATCGGACACGTTTCAGAAAATGTCTAGGTGGTGACCATTTGGGTGAACGTCTCCTTTTCCCATGTGCGGGAAGGATGATCGACACCTATTCCTAATGTGGGCTGATCATCTCGCAAACGGAAAGACGGTCCCACAATGCAAGTGAAGCGTATCTATCCCACGAGTGGAAAGGTAGGCATACACCTTGAGGAATTCCCGCAAACAACAGAATACTCTGAAAGGTATTCAGCAGACACTGATGTTAGTCACCTGAAACTAAACCAGGAGGGGTAGGCTCTGAGGTTACTCCGGCTACAGATACAAGCGACTGCTTTCGTGCAATACCGCTGGTGAGTCTATGGGAATGATCTTCAGAGACCCTGGATAAGGGAGCCACACCCCCACCTTGTGCCCCTCGTCGGATAACCTTCAGAAGGCATTCCTTACAACAAGGGCCTGGTAGCCCCGAGGGCACTAGTTGACGTACTGCATAAGCGAAGAGACTCCCCTGTGGAGGAAGTCCAAGCTGCTTCTCTAAGGAAACCGTAGAGTCAAGGCGTCTCCACTCTTGATCCCCAGAGGAGACGTATCGGGCAAAGTCTGAGTGACAGGATTGGGCTGCAAGAGTAAAATGACAAGGTTTCTTTGACTTTAAGGATAAACCTGAAGAATCCCTCTTTGCCTTTATCCTGCATCTACTAAATCACTGGCACTGGAAAGGAGGCCACTCCTTACAAACGTTACATGGAGACTCCTGCGTACTGGCGTGCCTTCTTCACGCAAGACAAAGCACACGTGGATCTGTCTCCAATACAGACATGAAGGTGCTGCAACGGCGCCCTTCCCTGCCTGGACAAATCCATATTCTTAAAGAATGCACACATTCTTTTATACATGAGAAAGGGAAAGTTCAAATTTCTAGCCAGTTGGTTTTTTTATCATGGTTGTTTAATGTCAAACAGAGAACTGACAACGTCCGTTCTCTTTTGAACCAAAATAAAAAGTGGCTTGTGTTAGCTACTGCATGTGTGAGCGGGGTGGTTGGTCTACTCGGCACCCTACCGCCCACCCTAACTAGCAGAGGTAAGTACCAGCTCGCTAAATCTTTTACAGCTAGCTTCAGCTGTCGCCGAAATACATCTTCAAAGTAAAGAGCAGAAAAGCTTGTATTTGATGCCAAAACAAATGTCATTTTTTATTACTGCATATATAATTAACTCATGCTCCAAATGTTGGAAAATTTAATCTACATACTGTACGAAGACTACCTTTCGAAAACCAATCTACAGTATTTACTGCATGAAAATTACACCCCTCTTCCCCAACCTTCTACTCTCTTTTACCCTTCAAAATCAAATTTCTACCCTAACAATGGGCTACTTCTTTACAATACCACCAATACTAACATCATTTTCTTTACACTCAACCCCTTACTGTACATAACGAGTATCATATAATACAGTACCATAAAATTCATTACGCCCGTTCAAAATGTCGGAAGTACTAATGGGAACACTAAATGTCACACGTCAATGATAAAGCCAATTTCTAAGCCATCCCCCACCTGATGAATGGCAGGGTGAAACTTTTGAATTTTTGAAAATCTGAACTATTACCATCTGACTTACTAACCATCTTTGAAGATTCTTAAAATTTGTGGATAGGGATCAGTCTTTATTCACTGTATGTACTCAGTGGCAAAATTCAGCAACTATGTCTGGTTAATACAAAAGCATCAGAGTATGAAAGATTGTGTCGGCTTACTACCTTGTGTAAGAAGGCTGGAGCAGGTTAGTCCTCACCCCTAGCGTAGACATCATGGCTAAACATGAATAGATACCGCCTTCTGAAGCTATCGCTACTAAGAGGGAATGGAAGACTAATAAAAAGACTATAACTAAAATATCAACACTTTCATTTTATAATTCTACAACCCTAACAATTGAATACATACCTCGTTGAGGTACCCTTTCGGACATCACACATGAGACACTTGAAGGCCTCTGGAGAGTTCCTGTACGTGCATACGCTACAATCCCACATGTTTTCTTCCTTGTTTCCCCTCTTTACTCTTCTGTGGTGAAATAGAAAAAATAATTATGAAGGCTGACAGAATTATAAGAACAAATACCTTTCACTATAGTACCTACATTATGCTTACAGTCCACCTGACAACCTTGAATTATTAAACAGAAAAAATAATTAAAATCAATTTGTATTTTTCTAAATATAAAAACCAGTGTCTTTTAATAGACGTAAGTTTTCAGTGAAGCCCGACATAGAAAATTTGGAAATAATTTGTATTTTTCCTAATGATACAAACCTGTAGCTATTTATAGGAATTATACTTTTAGCGAAGCTTGAAGATTAGCCATAAGACTTCTAGCGAGGTGTAACTACCCTACTGCTAATTAAGGGGGGTTAGGAGGGGTAGCTGGCTACCCAACTCACACACCACACCTGTATTGTCTTGTCATTTTTTATTGCAGGCAGGATTTATCGGGGGATAGGTTGTGGGCCAATTTGTATTGGTACTGTAGCTACAGGTTTGTATCGTTAGGAAAAATACAGATCACTTTCAATTTCGTCATTTGTTATGACACTAAATATTTTGTTATTTATAGAGACTGAAGTCAGAACTAACTGGCTGGTATTTGACCGGGGGTTTTGCCGTACGTGCTCCCATGCATCGGAGAAACCCTGACACCTCGCTCAAAATCCATGCAAAGCACACTTAGCTACCTGAGCAATCTGTGTGATTGTGAGAGACTAGCAGTGTGCCTAGTCTAGGTAAGAATTCTCAGAAACATAGGAATCTTTGAATTAACCACAGACATTACTCAATCCCACCTCACCAAGGAGTATGGGGACATAACAAGTATACAGTACAGTATCTCTCTATACCAGGTTACACAAGGAAATAGTTTTGCCTGCAGACAGCGAAGACCAGCTTTACAGAGTACCCAAGGTGTTGACCATAAAGCCGTCTCCTGGCCGAAGAGTTTGTAGAACCAAACCTTTTCCAGGAGAAGAGGATGGCACTGAAGACTTCTATAGGAAGGGACTGCTTGTAGAAACTCGGAGATACTTGATGCAACATGTAGTCCTGCAAGGATGACGTAACATCGGAGTCCAGGTGTTAGGATTTGTGTAGATTAATGAGAGAAACTTTCATCGCACCTCAAAAGGTGGGAGAGATAAGAAGGATGCCTGCTCTTTAAGTTATGGATCCTCTGTCCTTGACGTTAATCTCGGTCACTCGAAGGGTTTTACGAGAACCTCTTTTCTCGTAAAACCTGAAAGGAAAAAAAAAATAACTGTTCAACTCGACTAAGCTGTTCAAGAGCTGGAGGTTACCGGACACCGATCCTTGATACTAACACAGGAGTAGCGAGGGGGCCTCTGACCTCTAAATCCTATCACCGGCTGGGTGACCTCAAGCTGAGGGAGAGCTCAGAAGGGCAAGAAAAAGATCCTAGAGATCCGACCAGTTCTCAAACTTGTCAAGATTGGGAGAAGCAAATAATCCCAAAGGATTATGTTTCTTAAGATTTGTTCTGAATTACAGGAGAAAGGAGGCAGGCAGGAGGTTGGAAGACTTCTATTGTGGCAACCACTGTGTAAAACTATGTTCTACCTACCTGGTGGCGGCGTATGGGTGAGAGCGCATGCACAACTAACGAAAATCTTCACAAAAGATGAAGATGTCGACTTGTAAGGTAACCATATACAGTAACCACAAGCGACCAAAAGGGAGGACAGGGTGCAGAAGAGGCGACCTAATCCCTAAGGCCCACGGCATGTCAGCCCACTGGGGCGAACGTTCGAGAACGTTGAAGAGACTGGAGAGCCGATGAAAAGGTTGTCGACCACATACACAGGCTCTTCTAACATTTGCTTGAAACTACAGGGGTCGAGAATCAAATATTAAAAGAAGATGAATGCATCGGGAAACCAACACCAATGTACTTTTGGTAAAACGTTAAGTTCCCAGTGGTAAATGCAGTATTAAGTTCCCAGACAGAAGTGTGGGTGAGTGCAGTATTAAGTTCCCAGACAGGAGTGTGGGTGAGTGCAGAATAAAGTTCCAAAATGGGAGTGTCTGCTAAACTCCTTCAAGTGCATGTCGTGGTAAGTCCTACCACAGTAGTACCATTTGTAGAAAACCTGAAGGTAGAAGTTCCGAGTTGTCTGGATGAGGGAAATCGCTAAGAGACTAAAGCGATCGCAGATTGGTAGAACACTTTGCACAAGACTAAAAGAGAAGCAGGAGAGTCTCCCTGAGAAGAGTAGAGAGCAGCATGTAGAGAGGATGGCCGACGAAGAGATTTGCGATCCTCATGAGAGAAGTTCTACACCGAATGAAGTCAGAAAAACATACCAGGGCACAAGGCTTCAGAGATTCTAAGGTGGTCGTCGGTGAATCTACCCACAAGCCAGAAGAGCAGTTAGTCAAAGGCGGAGAAAAAGTACATACCAAGCTGGGTAGTGTGACACTGAATAATGGTCACTACCAGAGGAAGGGAAGTGCTGGGCAGAAGATTGGAACTGAGCTGGTCTTAGGTTACCTGGGACAGCAACAACCCAGAAGGGAGCTGATGAGTGGCAATCAAGAGCTGGCGAGAGACGACCAGGCAAGTGACGATCACAAGCTGGTGAACGGCGATCAGAAGCTGACGAGTGATGACCACGATCTGGTGTCTGGCGAGTGATGGTCAAGAGCTGGCAAACTGCAATCACGAACTTGCGAGTGACGCTCAAAGAGTTGGAAAGTGAGGATCACGAGTTGGCGAGTGATAAGCCCAAGCTGATGGCGATTGTCAGCGATTGCGAGCCGATGGACGATCGCGGGCGATCATGAGCCGACAGCGTAGCTGCAGCAGGACTGGGCAAGTTGTCCGCTAGACAAGACGAGTCAACTTGGAGAGTTAAGTCTCTTGGTTGAGAAGAGTCTGGCTGGAAGAAAAGAGTCTGGCAGGAAGAAAAGTCTGGCTGGGAGAGAAGAGTCTGGCAGGAAGAAAAGTCTGGCTGGGAGAGAAGAGTCTGGCAGGGAGAAAAGAGTCTGGCAGGGAGAAAAGAGTCTGGCAGGAAGAAAAGTCTGGCTGGGAGAGAAGAGTCTGGCTGGGAGAAAAGAGTCTGGCAGGGAGAAGAGAGTCTGGCAGGGAGAAGAGAGTCTGGCAGGAAGAAAAGTCTGGCTGGGAGAGAAGAGTCTGGCTGGGAGAGAAGAATGTGGCTGGGAGAAAAGTCTGGCTGGGAGAAAAGAGTCTGGCCGGGAGAAAAGAGTCTGGCCGGGAGAAAAGAGTCTGGCCGGGAGAAAAGAGACTCCCCGGGAGAGAAGAGTAGAGTCTGCCCGAGAAAGAAGAGTCTGCCCCCGGGAGAGAAGAGTCTGCCTGGAAGAGACAAGTCTGCTGGACGAGACAAGATTCCGCCATTGGAATCCCCCACAGGGGACACCGAACAGGTGAAGGAAATCGCTCCCGTGGACGGGAAAGGTAACCAACACCTGGTGCCATTGTCGGCAACTCTCCCGCAAGCAGTTTGATTCTCGAACAATGGCTGGTGGAGGGACTCTCCCTCAGAACGGAAAGTTCCAGCACCTGGAGGCAAACCTCTGAGCAACACACACTGCTTCCCCTCAATGAGCTCTAGCTAAAATTGAAGGCCAACATCGAGTGTTGCCTGAGAAACATAGCCAAAGTTTGTTTCTGGGTTCTCTCAGAAGGGGTTACCCGAAGAAGTCCAATAAGAGTTCTCGTCAGCAACTGCCCCGGAGAGAACCGATACCCGCGTACGGGATAGGCCGTCATCAGCGCGATGGTCAGCAACTGCCGCAAAGGAACAGGAACATCCGACTTCGAACTCTATGTTAGCTGATTTAGACGAACAAAAAAGTACAGCGTCACTAGCGCCGAGGAAAAAATAAACAGAACTGTAAGAAAAACCCTGAGAGCTACAGGAACATGCTAAAAACTGTGCACTCCCTCAGCTGGCTGAAATCACAGAACAAAGTAGTGCGGAGTTGTTAGTGCTGTAGAAAAGTTAGATTAAAACAAAGGTGCTGGTCATGATAAAACTCCATAGGGGTCAAAGGAGAATAGCTGTAGCTATAACCCCAAAGCTACCTGACCAGTCAGGTACCAGTTGATGTGTGTGAGCTCCGTCAGGTACCGGTTGGCGAGCGCGAGCTCCATTGGATACAATCCATATAGGCAGGAGGAATAGGGTAAATAGTACAGTATCAATATCAGATTATCATACAGTGATGGATTGGTACAAAATTGGCCCTTTCACCTGCAACTGATGAAACAGTGGTGCTGTCAAACCAAATCAAGATCTTAATTGCCTACTGACCCCAACGCTACCAACAAATGTACGAGCTCCGTATAGGCATGATAAAGGCAGCGTGAACGATAACTCTATCGGCCTCCTGTGAATGGCTGGAGATCAGTCCTGTTAGGTCAGTTCAATTGAAATTCATGAAACAGCAGCGGCTGTAATACCAGGCTCACAACCGCTCCCTGAACTCGGAGGTACAGTTGGGAGGAAAGTTCTGTATGGCACAAATAGCAAACCTGGCTAAGGACTACTCCTCCATATAGCAATAAGAACAAGAGAGATGGCCGCATACACTCCCATGGCCTACGGTGCTGATGTTCGGTCCACGTAGAGCTGCAAACCTACTTCTCCTAAAACATCGATATCTATAACACTACCTAAAGTTCACTTGACTGACCCCAAAAGCAACAGGTGGCAGTTGAGTAATATCGCTCCCTCCCAAAGGTAGCAATCATTACAATTTTGGAGGAGAAGAAAGATCGCTAAAAATTTTCAGGAACTTTCAGAAAAAGGTCGACAATCTTCTTTTTCATCTTCAACAAAGGGAATGGAGAAGGGAGAGGAGACTGGTAGAGAAGATAAAGGATGAACTCTCCTTCCCCTTGCCGATCATTTTTACTTCACAGAGAAGTCATAGCCTGGGCAACTAGTATTGACTGAGCTCCTTCTGCCACAATACACTGGAAGTTTTGTAGAAGAAAAAAAAACTGCAATAACGGAATTTTCATCAAGGGAACACACTCGGCAGACTCCCCAGCCTCCCCACTCATAGTGTCTATCATTTTTCTAAACAATTGCTGCCTTATACTAATGAAGAATGAGCAATCACAATGGCAGAGTCTTGTGTTCTGATCTCTTTACAGAAGAAACCAGAGAGAAGGATCAAATGGCTGGTGCCCTGGCCAACTTACTACCAAGTAAAATATGGCAAGTAAAATATTTGTAATATCAGCATCTTTACTAAAAGCTCTTAGTGTCACTAAGTTAGCCCTTGCATGTGTGAATATGCTCGTTAGTTCATTATGATCGGCGATGAAACAAATACAACAAAGTTTTCTGTTTTAAGCAGTGTTTTTAAGAATAACAAAATATAGAATTGCTATTATTTAAGTTTCAAAGGACAACATTAATAAAACTATTAAATGACTTGGCAAGATGTCTGTTTCTGCAAAAGGTAACTGATACACAGGTATGGTAATGCGTTCGTCATGATTGGCGATAGAACATAAACTAAGCAATGGTTTCGGTTCTAGGTGGTGTGTTTACCAAAAGCATATAAAATTGACTTTATTTAATCTATTTTGGATTTATAAGTATACAGCAAAAGCTACCCTATACAATGATGGTTTTGTTATTCACCAGTCATCTTATAAAAGAGATGACCAAAATTTCAACAAATTTGCACTAATTTTCAACCTTGTCTTACCTTAAGGCCATCTTATGCACAGAAATATAAGGTACAGTACTGTATTGAAAAGACTAATCTTAGTTGAAAAATGATATTTTGATTATAAAATAAATTTTTGAATATACTTACCCGGTGAATATATAATAGCTGACGTCTCCGGCGGCTCGACAGAAAAACACAAAAACTCGCGAGCGATCGCTATGAAGGTTGCGGGTGTGCCCACCAGCGCCAACTATCGGCCAGATACCGCATATACATGTAAACAGCTCCAGTTCTTCTCATCCCGCTGGGTCTCTATCGGGGAGGAAGGGGGGGCCTTTAATTTATATATTCACCGGGTAAGTATATTCAAAAATTTATTTTATAATCAAAATACAGTGAACCCTCGTTTATCGCGGTAGATAGGCTCCAGACGCGGGCGCGATAGGTGAAAATCCGCGAAGTAGTGACATCATATTTACCTATTTATTCAACATGTATATTCGGACTTTTAAAACCTTCCCTTGTACGTAGTACTGTTAACAAACCACCCTTTAATGTACAGAACACTTAATGCATGTACTACAGCACCCTAAACTTACTGTACGCTCAGTAAACAACCACGCTCAGAACAAACAAGGCATTTAACGCGCATGATGATAGTGATAAATAATGATACAGTACAGTATTTACAGTGAAAGCATTTACAAAATATGTTACCTTACAAATATAATTTACCGTATCTATATAAAATCATACAGTACTGTACAGCACATACAGTATTGTACGTAGCAAAGCAGGAAAACAATTTACGAGAGAGAGAGAGAGAGAGAGAGAGAGAGAGAGAGAGAGAGAGAGAGAGAGAGAGAGAGAGAGAGAGAGAGAGAGAGATTGTTTTACGTACGTAAATGTAAATTTTAAACAAAAAAAATATGATAGGTTACAACATGTAGACTTTTAAAACCTTCCCTTTAACTTAATGCATACAGTACGTACAGTACTAAACTATAAAACAGGCACAAATACAGTTTTAGAATGTACAGTAAGAATATTAAAGTAAAAAATAAAGATTGTTACTGTACTCACCACGAAAGAAGTTGAAGAAAAACTTGAATGATGATGGCAATGAATTTGCTGCACAGTAGAAATGATGATGATGAAGCTGATGATGTGTTCTACTGTGCAGCCAGGTAGTATTTTACGTCTCTTCAGACGGAGGTGTCTTTTCCTGGGACACCTCTTCAACTTCTTCCTGGGAAACTTCTTCAATTTCTTCCGAAGGCGTACTAGCAGGAGGAACTGGCTCTTTTTTGCGAGACTGGAAGAACATTGTGATCGGAAGTTGTTGCCGCTGCTTCTTTTTTCGATCCAAGAGCATTTTGTAGGGAGTCATGTCTTCATCGATCTTGTTGCAGAATTGCATCGAGCGAACCATATCCTCATCCCACTCTTGCAACATTTCTTTCAACTCCTTCGCATGGTTGCAGGCCTTGGCAAGCCGTTCTAATGTTAAGCCCGTTTCTTCGACATTTTCTTAGGTCTCTTCCTGAGTTTCACTCTCTTCTTCGCTTGCCGATTTCGTCAGGTCTTCGAGGTCTGCGTCAGTTAGGGGCTGGGAATGGCAGTCCAACAACTCGTCGATGTCTTCAGTCGTCATGTCGCCAAACCCGTCACCTCCAATTATGGCAGCCAACTGCACAGATTTGCGTATTGCAGAGTGTTGGATTTCCGACGGAGTAAATCCCTTGTCGTCGTAAACAATATCGGGCCACAACTTCTTCCAGCTCGCATTCACGGTTGCAGGTTTCATCTCTTGAAGTGCCTTCTGAATATTCTGCAGGCACGTGGCTATGGTGTACTGCCGCCAGTACGCCTTCAAGTTAAAATCTTCATCCTCATCATCTTGGGCAGCATCCACACACGCAACGAGGTCCGCCAAGGTGTTCTTCGTGTAGAGGGCCTTGAACGCCCTGATAACCCCCTGGTCCATCGGTTGAATTAATGACGTGGTGTTGAGTGGCAGGAACTCAACCTGAATGCCCTCATGCGACAGGTCAGTTGCGTGTCCACCAGCGTTATCCATAAGAAGGATCTTGAATGGCAAGCCCTTCTCTACGAGATATTTGCTGACTTGCGGGATAAAACACTGATGGAACCAGTTGGAGGTCAGCATCTTCGTAATCCATGCTTTTTGATTATGCATCCAGTACACGGGAAGGAGATTCTTATTCTTATTTTTCAAAGCGCGAGGATTTTTCGACTTATAAATAAGCCCCGGCTTTAGCATAAATCCAGCAGCATTGCCACACATCACGAGGGTAACGCGATCCTTGAATGCTTTAAAGCCAGAGGCTTTGGCTTCCTCTTTGAACAGGAAAGTTCGCGATGGCATTCTCTTCCAAAACAAGCCGGTCTCATCCATATTAAAGACTTGTTCCGGCTTGTATCCACCTTCGGCGATAATATTCTTGAACGTCTGGTTCACGTAAGTTTCAGCAGCGGCAGTGTCAGCGGAAGCAGACTCCCCATGCAGGGAAACGCTTTTCAGGGCGAAGCGTTTCTGAAACTTCGCGAACCATCCTTTGCTGGCGGAAAAACGTTTCTGAGGCTGGGAATCAGTGGATGTCCCTGGTTGAGGATCATCTGCATCATCATCATCTTCAGCATGGTTGCCGTCGTCGTCTTTAGGTTCCTTTGCAGCAAAATTCTCATATAAGCTCAAAGCCTTTGTTTGGATGGTGTTCGTATCCAACGCTATGTTCTTCTTCCGGCAGTCGGCAATCCACACAGCTAAAGCACCTTCCATGCGTACGATCGTTTTATTACGCGTTGTAACGACTCGCTTCGCTGATCTGCTAAAGGTGATTGCAGCCGTCTTTCTAATGTTCGCCTCGTCCTTCTTGATATAGCGAACAGTAGATTCGTTGATGCCAAAATGGCGGCCAGCGGCCGCGTAACTTCTACCATCTTTTAACATGTCGAGAAGCGTAACCTTCTCAGCTATCGTCATCATCCTTCGGTGGCGTTTAGGCTCACTACCAGCCTTAAGAGAAGCAGAACGCTTGGGAACCATTACAGTAGGATTTAACAAAAAGTTCAACTTAAAAAAGTCGCACACAGCACAGATTCACAAACTTAAGAACGTCTACTCAGCGATACGCGGTAAGAGAAAGTGGACGATCCAGCCCCGCGAGAACCTAGATGCTGCGGGTAGGAGATGATGGCAAAACACCAATCACAGGCTAGATAACAAAACTTGAGTTCTGATTCGTCATCTATCAGCGCTTGAACCAATCACAACCCGTCTTACAGTACTATGATGCGTAGGTTACCAACTCATAGAAGATGCCCCGCGCATACCGAACGTACGTAGATTAATAATACCGTAATAATAATAAATAATGATAATAATACAGTACAGTACTGTAATAATAATAATAATGATAATAATAATAACAATAATAATTTTATTAACAACAACAATAATAATAATAACATAATAATAATACAGCTTTACGTACACTATTTTACGCTTTTGTTGTAGGATGTGTGTGTCTCTCTCTCTCTCGTACGCTTATTCGAAATGTGATTTTTGCAACAAAGAATATTATTGGATGCAGTACTACGTACGTATACATACAAAAGATTCATGGAAAAGAAGCACATCCATTACATTTGTAGTACTGTACGTACAGTAGTACAGTAGTCAACAGCAGCCTTACTGTACACCATTCTAATACGTATTGTATGACTGCATCTGATTTGCGTTTCATGTTCGATTTAATTTTACTACGTACTGTATACAGTACATTATCGTAAGATCACATTCTCTTTTCGTGTTTTATTTCTTTCTGTGCTGAATTATATATCATATGTAATGCAATGAACAATCAGTAAGAGCAGATACTATTACTAATTACAGTATTAATGGAATTACAGGTAACAAAATATCGTATTTGGTTGTCTTCAGATTTCACGGTATTTTCGAATTTTCCGGAAAATCCGCGATATGTATATATATATGGGTTATGGAAAAACCCCGCGAAGTGGTGAATCCGCGATTGTCGAACAGCGAAGTAGCGAGGGTTCACTGTATCATTTTTAAATATTAAACTTAGCCGGTGAATATGTAATAGCTGATTCACACCCATGGTGGTGGGTAGAGACCAGTATTAATACAGTTTACAGCGTATATGCTTAGAGATTTTGACAGTTATATCATAACAAAACCCAAATATATATAGGTACCTGGTAAGGAAGTTGACTTTGACGATTACTCTGCCTTGTTAGTCTGTCTTCCTCACGAAGCCCAGCCATCCTCTTAGGATGCTGAAAGACTCCCAGGAGCAGAAGTATCAAGGGCGGCAACCCATACAACAGGACCTCATCAAACCCCTAACCTGGGCGCTCTCAAGAAATGACATTTGACCACCCGCCAAATCAACCAGGATGCGAAAGGCTTCTTAGCCTTCCGTACAACCCAAAAACAAGATTAAAAACATTTCAAGAGACAGATTAAAAGGATATTGGAATTAAGGGAATGTAGTGGTAGAACCCTCACCCACTACTGCACTCGCTGCAACGAATGGACCCAGTGTGTAGCAGTCCTCATAAAGAGTCTGGACATCTTTTAAGTAAAATGACGCGAATACCGACTTGCTTCTCCAAAAGGTCGCGTCCATAATACTTCGCAGAGCTCTATCTATTTTGCTTAAAGGCCACGGAAGTTGCTATAGCTCTTACTTCGTGCGTCTTAACTTTAAGCAAGCATCGGTCTGATTCATTCAAGTGAGAATGAGCCTCTCGGATTAAAAGTCTGATAAAATATGACAAAGCATTCTTTGACATAGGTAATGATGGCTTCTTAACTGAGCACCATAAGGCCTCAGATCCACCTCGTAAGGATTTAGTACGAGCTAAGTAGAACTTAAGAGCTCTAACTGGCCACAGTACTCTTTCAAGTTCGTTGCCTACGATCTCTGACAGGCAAGGTATATCAAATGACTTAGGCCAAGGACGAGAAGGCAGTTCATTTTTGGCCAGGAAACCAAGTTGAAGTGAACATGTGGCTTTATCTGTGGAAAAGCCGATGTTCTTATTGAAGGCATGAATTTCACTGACCCTTTTAGCCGAAGCCAAGCACACTAGGAAAAGCGTCTTGAGGGTGAGATCCTTCAGGGAGGCTGAATGTAATGGCTCAAACCTGTCTGACATCAGGAACCTTAGGACTACGTCTAAGTTCCATCCAGGAGTTGCCATACGACGTTCCTTAGAGGTCTCGAAAGACTTAAGGAGATCTTGGAGATCTTTATTGTTGGAAAGATCTAAGCCTCTATGTCTAAAGACCGAAGCCAACATGCTCCTGTAGCCCTTAATAGTGGGTGCTGAGAGGGAGCGAACATTTCTCAGATGTAATAGAAAATCTGCGATTTGGGCTACAGAGGTACTGGAAGAGGACACAGATGCTGACTTGCACCAGTCTCGAAAGACTTCCCACTTCGACTGGTATACTCTGATGGTAGAAGCTCTCCTAGCTCTCGCAATCGCACTGGCTGCCTCCTTCGAAAAGCCTCGAGCTCTTGAGAGTCTTTCGATAGTCTGAAGGCAGTCAGACGAAGCGCGGGGAGGCTTTGATGAACATCCTTTACGTGGGGCTGACGTAAGAGATCTACCCTTAGAGGAAGACTCCTTGGAATGTCTACCAGCCATTGAAGTACCTCGGTGAACCACTCTCTCGCAGGCCAGAGGGGAGCAACCAACGTCAACCTTGTCCCTTCGTGAGAGGCGAACTTCTGCAGTACCTTGTTGACTATCTTGAATGGTGGGAATGCATACAAGTCCAGGTGAGACCAGTCCAGTAGAAACGCGTCTATGTGGATCGCCTCTGGGTCTGGGACTGGTGAGCAATAGATTGGGAGCCTTTTGGTCAACGAGGTGGCAAAGAGGTCTATGGTGGGTTGACCCCAAGTCGCCCAAAGACTCTTGCACACGTCCTTGTGGAGGGTCCATTCCGTGGGAATCACCTGACCCCTACGACTGAGACAGTCTGCCAAGACGTTCAAGTCCCCCTGGATGAATCTTGTCAACAGGGAGATGCCTCGATTTTTTTACCATATGAGGAGGTCCCTTGCGATCACGTACAGCGTGTGGGAGTGAGTGCCTCCTTGCTTGGAGATGTACGCCAAAGCTGTGGTGTTGTCTGAATTGACCTCTACCACTTTGTTTTGAAGAATGCTCTCGAAATTCATCAGGGCCAAGTGGACTGCTAATAGCTCCTTGCCGTTGATGTGCATGCTCTTCTGAACTGAGGTCCACAGACCCGAGCATTCCCGACCGTCCAGGGTCGCACCCCAACCCAAATCCGACGCGTCTGAGAACAACACGTGGTTTGGGTTCTTGACTGCTAGGGACAGGTCCTCTCTCAGACTGATATTGCTGTCCCACCAGTTCAGGCAAGCTTTTACTGGTTCGGAGACCGGGATTGATACCGTCTCTAAAGTCTTGCCCTTGTTCCAGTGAAAGGCTAAATGGAACTGGAGAGGCCGAAGGTGCAGTCTCCCTAGCGAGACAAACTGCTCCAGGGATGATAGAGTCCCTACGAGACTCATCCAACTCCTTACTGAACAACGTTCTCTTTTCAGCATTAGTTGGACTTTGAGCAGGGCTTGTTCTATTCGGGTGGCAGACGGAAAAGCCCGAAAAACTAGACTGCGAATCTCCATCCCCAAATATAGAATAGTCTGGGATGGGATCAATTGGGACTTTTCTAAGTTGACCAAAAGTCCCAACTCCTTGGCCAGACCCAACGTCCAATGTAGGTCCTGCAGACAGCGATGACTGGACGACGCTCTGAGAAGCCAGTCCTCCAAGTACAGGGAGGCTCGGATTCCCGATAGATGAAGGAATTTTGCCACATTCCTCATGAGCCTCGTAAACACGAGAGGAGCAGGACTGAGGCCAAAGCACAGTGCTCGAAACTGGTACACCACATTCCTGTAAACAAACCTCAGAAACGGTTGGGAATCCGGGTGTATAGGAATGTGGAAGTACGCATCTCGCAGGTCGAGAGAGACCATCCAGTCTCCCTCTCTGACCGCTGCTAAGACGGACTTCGTGGTCTCCATCGTGAATTTTGTTTTCGTAACAAAAACGTTGAGCGCACTGACGTCTAGCACTGGCCTCCAACCTCCTGTATGCTTTGGGACTAGGAAGAGACGGTTGTAAAACCCCGGTGATTGAAGGTCCGAGACTTTCACCACCGCTCCCTTCTCTAGCAACAGAGACACTTCTTGATCTAGGGCTTGTCTCTTTGACTCCTCTCGATACCTGGGAGAGAGGTCTATGGGAGTTGTTACTAGAGGAGGTTTGCGTACAAACGGTATTTTGTACCCCTCTTTGAGCAACAGAACAGACTCTTGGTCTGCACCCCTCTTCTCCCAGGCCTGCCAGAAGCTGTTCAATCTGGCCCCTACCGCTGTCTGAGGCCGCGGGCAGTCAGACTCTGCCACGGGAGGACTTGGCTCCTCTCTTCTTACCTCTCTTTCCCTCGGCACGAGAGCCTCCCCTGCTGGGAGCTCTGCCACGAAAGGGCGGGATAAATCTAGACGCAGGAGTCTCGATTCTGGGTCTCACAACAAAGGAAGCAGAAGGAGCCCCCTTGCGAGCAGAGGACGCCATCAGGTCATGAGTGTCCTTCTGCACCAGCGAAGCAGCTATGTCCTTAATCAGCTGTTGTGGAAACAAGGCAGCCGATAAGGGAGCAAAGAGCAGTTCCGATCTCTGACAGGGAGTAACTCCTGCTGAAAGGAAAGAGCAAAGGGTTTCTCTCTTCTTCAAGACTCCCGACGTAAAGGTGGAGGCGAGCTCATTGGAGCCATCGCGGATGGCTTTGTCCATACAGGACATGATAAGTAAGGATACATCTTGGTCAGCAGATGAGATCTTCCTACTTAATGCTCCTAAAGACCAATCAAGAAAGTTAAAAACCTCAAAGGCCCTGTATACGCCTTTAAGCAGATGGTCAAGGTCCGAGGAGGACCAACAAATCTTCGAGCGTCTCATGGCCAGGCGACGGGGAGAGTCTACGAGGCTTGAGAAGTCACCCTGGGCAGAGGCAGGGACTCCCAAGCCGAGAACTTCTCACGTGTCATACCAGACGCTCGATCTAGAAGCAAGCTTAAAAGGTGGGAAGGCAAAGGCCGTCTTCCCCAAACTCCTCCTGGTATCCAACCAGTCGCCTAGAAGACGTAAAGCCCTCTTAGAAGAGCGAGAAACCACTAGCTTAGTAAAGGCAGGCTTGGTAGTAGCTAAGCCTAGAGCAAACTCAGACGGAGGCGAACGAGGAGCAACAGCAACAAAATGATCTGGAAAAAGATCCTTGAAAATCATCATGATCTTCTTAAAATCCATCGAAGGTTAAACAGCCTTAGGTTCTTCTACATCTGACAAAACGTCCAAAGGATTATCATTAGGATGAGGGTCAGCAACGTCCTCATCTGAAGGACCCTCGTCCGACAACTGATGAGTCTCAAGCAAGGGAGAGACCTGCCTTGGTGGCAATGCTTGACAAGCAGAGTCCACACGCACAGGAGCATCAGTAGCAGTCCAGGACGCTACGTCATGTAACTGCTTAACGGACTGACTAGCAACAACAACAGGAGCGGGAGGACGCTCGACGTCAACTCGAGGCTGCCTTGACTGCCTAGATTGAGCAGTTAAAACAACTCTTGACTGCGGTGCTTGACGCTCAACGTCAAAACAAGTCAACTTAGCTGGTTGGCGAACGTCCTGAACGTCAACACGAGCATGCGCCAGCGGCTGAACGTCCACAAGCGGCTGAAAGTCAACACGGGACTGCATCGAGTGAGGCTCTATGTCACGTGACTGACGTGACTTTGTAACGTCAACGTCAACAGGACGAGCAAAGGCTCGTTTGGGCGGCTGACGGCCAGGATCTCAATCAGCTAAACGGCGAGGATCATCGTGAACCTGCTCAGCAGTATACTCCTCCATAGGAGAGGCTAGCTTATTCTGCATATCTTGCAGTACAACCCATTTAGGATCAACGGGAGTGGGTGCGGTTCGAGACGAGGGTAACGTCTGTGACTGCAAAACATTGCCTACACTAAGACTCTCGGAGCCTGTGTTACGCTTCTGTTTAGGCGGCGAGCAGTCTTCCGATGACTGCACAGGGTCAGAGCTGTCCCAATGGCTACAACCAGGACGCTGGACCTGTCCTGAAGGGACTGACTTCCGCTTTAAGGGTCTCGAAACCTTGCTCCACGGTTTCTTACGCGAGAAGCCTTCGGATGACGAGGAGAAAACCGCCTCTCTCGTCTTATGGTAGGGGCGGTCTTGACGAGACACGCCCGAAACCATAGAGGGAACGTCTGTTCGTTGGTTAAAGCCTCTCGAGCCCATAAGTCCTACGACATTACTTCTCCCTGGTGCATGGGAGCTTGCAAGAGGTCTCGGACTAGGTGAACGACAGGCACGAACAGACGAACCCTCGGTCGCAACACTGATAACACTTTGCGCACTAATCACTTTATCCCCACGATTTTCTAATGTGGCACTCTGACACTTTAACTCTTTTACATCCGCCATGAGTTGATTACGGTCCGTAGCTAACGATTCAACTCTCTCGCCCAAAGCTTGAATGGCACGTAACATATCCCGCATTGATGGTTCATGAGTGCTAGTAGAGGGTTCAGGCACAACTACTACTGGGGAAGGATTAGGTTCAGGGGCATGGGAGGAGGAAAATTCTAATGATCTAGAGGAACTTCTCCTCACCCTATCTCTCTCTAGCTTACGAGAATACTTGTCAAACTCTAGCCAGTCGAATTCCGAAAGTACCACGCACTCATCACACCGATCTCCTAATTGACAGGTTTTACCCCGACAATTAGAACACAAAGTATGTGGGTCGAGAGAGGCCTTTGGAAGACGTTTGTTACAATCCCTAGCATTACATTTACGAAATTTAGGAATTGGAGAAGGGTCAGCCATTTTGAAAAGTCAAAGAAAGTCCAAAAAACAATCCAAAGTCATCAACAATTAAATCTATCCAAAAAAGAGTTCAAGAGTTTAAATTGAAGATAAAAACACCTGCACTGTGAAAGCTCAAAACCAAAAAGAAGTACTTCACCAAGACTGACGAAAAACTCCAGGTTAACAGCGAGTAATGGAATCAACTTGTCGACAAGACCGACAGAGAAGAACTGGAGCTGTTTACATGTACTGTATATGCGGTATCTGGCCGATAGTTGGCGCTGGTGGGCACACCCACAACCTTCATAGCGATCGCTCGCGAGTTTTTGTGTTTTTCTGTCGAGCCGCCGGAGACGTCAGCTATTATATATTCACCGGCTAAGTTTAATATTTAAAAATTAGGCTTCTATTACCAAAGAAACATGTCTTATCAAAGGTAAGACAAATTATTTAAAAATTCATAACTAAGCAATAGAAACCATTAGAGTATTAAGTTCCCACATTACCAGAAAATGTATTATTACACACTGATAAATACAGTACAAACCAAGATGTACGAAAGGTATAAGTTGGATACCCTAGTACTCTACAAGGCATATGAAAGGTGTATCAGGAGTTAAAGGAGCAATCACAGATTTTCCCAGAAAATAAGGCGTTTGGTTATCAAAACATGCAGTGCCCATTGCACATCCAGTTTTTAAGAACACTGTAAACTTTGAAAACCAAACAATCTTGTATTAAAGATCAAATGCTTGAGCATAATTCACTGTATAAAACTTGTAAGGGTTTGTAATCACATTGGTAATTCATGTACAGTACATAATTACTATTATTATTATTACTATCCAAGCTATAACCCTAGTTGGAAAAGCAAGATGCTATAAGCCCAGGGGCTCCAACAGGGAAAAATAGCCCAGTGAGGAAAGGAAATAAGGAAATAAATAAATGAAGAGAACAAATTAACAATAAATCATTCTAAAATAAGTAACAACGTCAAAACAGACATGTCATATAATAAACTATCAACAACATCAAAAACAAATATGTCATAAATAAACTATAAAAAAACTATGTCCGCCTGGTCAACAAAAAAGCATTTGCTCCAACTTTGAACTTTTGAAGTTCTACTGATTCAACCACCCGATTAGGAAGATCATTCCACAACTTGGTCACAGCTGGAATAAAACTTCTAGAGTACTGCGTAGTATTGAGCCTCGTGATGGAGAAGGCCTGGCTATTAGAATTAACTGCCTGCCTAGTATTACGAACAGGATAGAATTGTCCAGGGAGATTTGAATGTAAAGGATGGTCAGAGTTGTGAAAAATCTTATGCAACATGCATAATGAACTAATTGAACGACGGTGCCAGAGATTAATATCTAGATCAGGAATAAGAAATTTAATAGACCGTAAGTTTCTGTCCAACAAATTAAGATGAGAATCAGCAGCTGAAGACCAGACAGGAGAACAATACTCAAAACAAGGTAGAATGAAAGAATTAAAACACTTCTTCAGAATAGATTGATCACCGAAAATCTTGAAAGACTTTCTCAATAAGCCTATTTTTTGTGAAATTGAAGAAGACACAGACCTTATATGTTTCTCAAAAGTAAATTTACTGTCAAGAATCACACCTAAAATTTTGAAAGAGTCATACATATTTAAAGAAACATTATCAATACTGAGATCCGGATGTTGAGGAACCACCGTCCTTGACCTACTTACAATCATACTTTGAGTTTTGTTAGGATTCAACTTCATACCCCATAATTTGCACCATGCACTAATTCTAGCTAAATCTCTATTAAGGGATTCACCAACCCTAGATCTACATTCAGGGGATGGAATTGATGCAAAGAGAGTAGCATCATCTGCATATGCAACAAGCTTGTTTTCTAGGCCAAACCACATGTCATGTGTATATAGTATGAAAAGTAATGGGCCAAGAACACTACCCTGTGGAACACCGGATATCACATTCCTATAATCACTATGGTGCCCATCAACAACAACTCTTTGAGATCTATTACTTAAAAAATCAATAATAATGCTAAGAAACGACCCACCCACTCCCAACTGTTTCAGTTTGAAAACAAGGGCCTCATGATTAACACGGTCAAATTCTGTTTCTATGTTGGAAATCAACAGTAATGCTGCTTTTTTGTGGCATCACATAAATATACAAATACGGTACAGAAACGTTGGTTGGTTGTGAAAATCATAATTCACTTTTGTTTAGATAGGGTGATCTTTTATTTATTTTTTTGTATTTCCATTGTTCATGTCAACTCAATGCACTCATGTTCCTTTTCTTTGGGACGACAATATCAATATTAGCCCTTTTCATTTAAGAAATCCTAGCTCCAGTAAAGTGCACATTTTAAACTTTTCATTTTGTGGTCCGTCAGTATCAATAGACATATACATATCCCATTACTAAATTGGTTTTGCACTCTGTTACATTTCACCTAATACACTTCTCAAACACTACTTTAATATCATCAATAGATAAGAAATAAAAAATAAAAAAAATAACATGAAATGTCCGTGAGTTCGACAAAACTGGCTAAGCCTTTAAAATCAAGTAAGGTTATGTGGTCCTTTGACTGGCCAGACAGTACTGCATTGGATCCTCCTCTCTAGTTACAGTTCACTTTTCCTTTGCCTACGCATACACCGAATAGTCTGGCCTATTCTTTACAGATTCGCCTCTGTCCTCATACACCTGACAACACACTGATTATCAAACAATACTTCTTCACTCAATGGGTTAACTATTGCACTGTAATCGTCCAGTGGCTACTTTCCTCTTGGTAAGGGTAGAAGAGACTCTTTAGCTATGGCAAGCAGCTCTTCGAGGAGGACACTCCAAAATCAGACCATTGTTCTCTAGTCTTGGGTAGTCCCAGAGCCTCTTTACCATGGTCTTCCACTGTCTTGGGTTAGAGTTTTCTTGCTTGAGAGTACACTCAGGCACCCTATTCTATCTCGTTTCACTTCATCTTCTTTTGTTAAAGTTTTCATGGTTTATATAGGAAATATTTATTCAAATGTCATTGTTCTTAAAATGTTATTTTGATAATAAAATAAATTTTTTAATATACTTACCCGGTGATTATAATAGCTGCAACTCTGTTGCTCGACAGAAAACTCTAAGGTGAAACTCGCCAGCGATCGCTACACAGGTTGCGGGTGTGCCCAACAGCGCCATCTTTCGTCCAGATACCCAGTACTCAATGTAAACAAAGAACTCAATTTTCTCCTCGTTCCAATGCGTCTCTATTGGGGAGGAAGGGAGGGTCCTTTAATTTATAATCACCGGGTAAGTATATTCAAAAATTTATTTTATTATCAAAATAACATTTTTCAATATTTAACTTAGCCGGTGATTATAATAGCTGATTCACACCCAGGGGGGTGGGTAGAGACCAGCAAAATATGTTTACATTATTATGAGCTAAGAGTTTTTATTTCATTTTAGAAGTTATCAAAATAACAAAAACAAAATAAATAGGTACCTGGTAAGGAAGTCGACTTGAACAATTACTCTGCCTTTTTAAGTACGTCTTCCTTACGGAGCCTCGCGATCCTCTTAGGATGCTGATCGACCCCTAGGATCTGAAGTATCAAGGGTTGCAACCCATACCACAGGACCTCATCAAAACCTCTAATCTAGGCGCTCTCAAGAAATGACTTAGACCACCCGCCAAATCAACTAGGATGCGAAAGGCTTCTTAGCCTTCCGGACAACCCAAAAACAACAATAAAAACATTTCAGGAGAAAGATTAAAAAGGTTATGGAATTAGGGAATTGTAGTGGTTGAGCCCTCACCCACTACTGCACTCGCTGCTACGAATGGTCCCAGTGTGTAGCAGTTCTCGTAAAGAGACTGGACATCCTTAAGATAAAAAGACGCGAACACTGACTTGCTTCTCCAATAGGTTGCGTCCATTATAATTCGCAGAGATCTATTTTGTTTAAAGGCCACGGAAGTTGCGACAGCTCTAACTTCATGTGTCCTTACCTTCAGCAAAGCTTGATCTTCCTCACTCAGATGGGAATGAGCTTCTCGTATTAACAGTCTGATAAAATAGGATAAAGCATTCTTTGACATAGGCAAAGATGGTTTCTTAACTGAACACCATAAAGCTTCAGACAGGCCTCGTAAAGGTTTAGTTCGTTTTAAATAGAACTTAAGAGCTCTCACAGGGCATAAGACTCTTTCTAGTTCATTGCCAACCATATTTGATAAGCTTGGAATATCGAACGATTTCGGCCAAGGTCGAGAAGGCAGCTCGTTTTTGGCTAGAAAACCAAGTTGTAGTGAACATGTAGCTTTTTCTGACGAAAATCCGATGTTCTTGCTGAAGGCATGAATCTCACTGACTCTTTTAGCTGTGGCTAAGCATACCAGGAAAAGAGTCTTTAAGGTGAGATCTTTCAGGGAGGCTGATTGTAGCGGCTCAACCTGTCTGACATAAGGAATCTTAGTACCACGTCTAAATTCCAACCAGGTGTAACCAAACGACGCTCCTTCGTGGTCTCAAAAGACTTAAGGAGGTCCTGTAGATCTTTATTGTTGGAAAGATCTAAGCCTCTGTGACGGAAGACTGATGCCAACATGCTTCTGTAACCCTTGATAGTAGGAGCTGAAAGAGATCGTTCTTTCCTCAGGTATAAGAGGAAGTCAGCTATTTGAGTTACAGAGGTACTGGTCGAGGATACAGATACTGACTTGCACCAGTTTCGGAAGACTTCCCACTTCGATTGGTAGACTCTAAGGGTGGATGTTCTCCTTGCTCTAGCAATCGCCCTGGCTGCCTCCTTCGAAAAGCCTCTAGCTCTCGAGAGTCTTTCGATAGTCTGAAGGCAGTCAGACGAAGAGCGTGGAGGCTTTGGTGTAACTTCTTTACGTGTGGCTGACGTAGAAGGTCCACCCTTAGAGAAAGAGTTCTGGGAACGTCTACTAGCCCTCGAAGTACCTCGGTGAACCATTCTCTCGCGGGCCAGAGGGGAGCAACTAGCGTCAACCTTGTCCCTTCGTGAGAGGCGAACTTCTGCAGTACCTTGTTGACAATCTTGAACGGTGGGAATGCGTATAGATCTAGATGTGACCAATCTAGGAGAAAGGCATCTATATGAACTGCTGCTGGGTCCGGGATTGGTGAACAATATATTGGGAGCCTCTTGGTCATCGAGGTTGCAAAGAGATCTATGGTTGGCTGGCCCCAAGTGGCCCAAAGTCTCTTGCATACATCCTTGTGGAGGGTCCATTCTGTTGGAATGACTTGTCCCTTCCGACTGAGACAATCTGCCATGACATTCAAGTTGCCTTGGATGAACCTCGTTACTAGCGATATGTTTAGACCTTTTGACCAGGTGAGCAGGTTCCTTGCGATCTCGTACAAAGTCAGTGAGTGGGTACCTCCTTGTTTGGAGATGTACGCCAAGGCCGTGGTGATGTCCGAGTTAACTTCCACCACTTTGCCTCGAATGAGAGACTTGAAGCTTTTCAAGGCCAGATGTACTGCCAACAGCTCCTTGCAGTTGATATGCATGCTCCTCTGACTCGAGTTCCACAGTCCTGAGCATTCCCGACCGTCTAGTGCCGCGCCCCAGCCCACGTCCGATGCGTCCGAGAAGAGAACGTGGTTGGGAGTCTGAACAGCCAGGGGAAGACCCTCTCTTAGGTTGATATTGTCCTTCCACCAAGTCAGACAAGACTTTATCTTTTCGGAAACTGGGATCGAGACCGCTTCTAGCGTCTTGTCCTTTTTCCAGTGAAAAGCTAGATGGTATTGAAGAGGACGGAGGTGTAGTCTTCCTAGTGACACAAATTGTTCCACGGATGACAGCGTCCCTACCAGACTCATCCACAGCCTGACTGAGCAGCGTTCCTTCTTCAGCATCTTCTGGATGGATAGCAGGGCTTGATCTATTCTGGGGGCTGATCGTCTTGTTGTTCAGCAACGTCCTCATCAGAGGGTTCCTCATCCGAAAACTGATGAGGAAACGGCAACGGAGTGGGCAACGTCTGGCTCGCTGAGTCCGGTCGCACTGGTGGATGCGTGACGGAGCCGGACGCAACATCATGGAACTGCTGCACAGTCTGTGAACTGTCAACAACCATGGGTGCGCGAGGAAGCACAGCGTCAACCCGAGACTGTCTAGACCGTCTGGGTTGTGCAGTCAACACCCTACCGGGTTGCTGAGGTTGACGCACTGCGTCAAAACAAGTCCCCTCTGCTGGTTGTTGAACGTCCTGAACGTCAACAACCACCTCCGAGCGTCGCTTAATGTCAACGTGCGGCTGGCAACCCACACTGGGTCGCATCGGTGGAGGAACCACCTCAACTGGCAGACGCGAGTAGGTTACCTCAGCGTCAACAGGGCGCACAACCGACCGGTTGGAAGGTTGTTGGCCAGAAGGTTCAGTAGCAACCTTCTCCGCATTAAAGTCTTCTATCAAGGACGCAAGCTTGGACTGCATGTCTTGCAGCAAAGCCCATTTAGGGTCTACGGGAGCAGGTGTGGCAACAGACGGGGTTAGCGACTGAGGCGGTACCGTTTACCATCCCTGAAAGCCTTGTTATGCGTGACATAATTGTACAGCAAAACTTCAAAGGCTCGAAAACAGCTGTGCAGTTGACCTGTAAACAACTTGGAGCGTCTCCTGGCCAGGCGCCAGGGAGAGTCTACAAGAATTGAGAAGTCTATCTGGGCAGAGGCATGAACTCCCAAGCCGAGAACTTCTCTCGTGTCATATCAGACTCTCGCTCTATAAACCAGTTTAAAAGAAGGGAAAGCAAATGCTGTATCCCCCAAACTCCTGGTGAAAAACCAGTCGCCTAGCCAACGTAAAGCTCTCTAGGAGAGCGAGAGAGCACTAGCTTAAAAACAACGGCTTCGAAGTAGCTAGGCCTAGTGTAAGCTCTGACGTTTAGGCGAACGAGGAGCAGCAGTTACAAAAAGATCCGGACAAAGATCCTTAAAAAAATCATCATGATTTAATTAAAGTTCATAGGAGGCTAAGCAGCTTTAGGCTCATCTCCATCTGACAGAGTCCTCAAGGGAATATCAGTAGGAGGGGGAACAGCAACTTCCTCATCTACAGGAACCTTGTCCGATAAAAGCTGAGTCTCAAGCAAGGGAGAGACCTACCGTGGTGGCAATGCTTTACAAGCAGAGTCCACACTCACTGGTGCATTAGTAGCGGACCAGAAGGCAACGTCATGTAACTGCTTGACAGTCTGTGAACTGTCAACAACTGAACAGTCAACCACAACAGGTGCGTGAGGACGCACAGCGTCCACTCGAGACTGCTTTGACTGCCTAGACTGAGCAGTCAAAACAACTCTAGAATGCGGAGGTTGACGCACAGCGTCAAAACAAGTCAATTCCGATTGTTAGTGAACGTCTTGAACGTCAACAGGAGCATCAGCAAGTGGCCTAACGTCCAAATGCGGCTGAAAAACCACACGAGACCGCATCGAGTGTGGTTCTAAACAACCTGACTGACGTGACTAAGCTACGCCAACGTCAACAGTAAGCACAAAGGAACGTTAGGTTGGCTGAAAGCCAGGATATCGATGAGATAAACGGCTAGACTCAACGGACTAATCGGCAGAATAGTCTTCCATAAGGGAGGCAAGCATATACTGCATGTCTTGCCATACAACCCATTAAGGATCAACGGAAATGGTTGTGGTAAGAGACGAGGGTAACGTCTGTGACCGCAACACTTTGCCTACAAAAAAAGACTCTCGGAGTCTGTGTTACGCTTTTGTTAGGCGGCGAGCAGTTATCCGATGACTGCATAGGGTCAGAGCTGTCCTAATGGTTGTAACCAGGACGCTGGACCTGTCCTGAAAGGACTGACTTTCGCTTAAGGGCTTCGAAACCTTGTGACAGGTTTCTTATGCGAAAAGCCTTCGGATGACGAGGAGAAACAACGCCTCTCTCGTCTTATGGTAGGGGAGATCTTGGTAAGATACACCCGATACCATAGAGGGAAAACGTCTGTTCGTTGGTCAAGGCCTCTCGAACCCGTAAGTCGTTTGACATTACTTCTCCCCTGGGCTTGGGAGCATGTAAGAGGTCCCGGACTAGGTGAACGACAGGCACGAACAGACGAACCCTCGGACGCAACACTGTAACACTTTGCGCATATCACTTTATCACTTCGATTTTCTGTTTTGCACTTATTTCACTGAAATCGAAACTTTTACTGATTTCTACCTGAAACACGCAATTCTACCCTTCATTAAAAGGTAGTAATTGCGAAATCAGTCGTATAATGCAAGCTCATTAATACCAGCAAAAAACAGAAAACATATTTTAAGATAAAAAAATCAGTGGCTGGGAAAGAGACTAAACACTAGTTCATATAACTACGTTTTCAATCTCTCACCGCACATAGCCTGGGGACGAGAATAAAAAACTAAAACGTTTTATCCTTCCTCCCCGTACAGCGACTTGGGACGAGAGTAACTCGAGAACAACGTTACCCGCTTGAACGGAACGTTTTCTCTCCTCTCTCTCCCTCCGTCTCTATCTCTCTCTCTCTTTCTCTCTTGATTTCACACCTAAGAGAAGAGCCCAATTATATTTCGTCAAAAAAACATGTTATTTGACTAAAGGAAAAAACTGAAAGGTTTTTCAAATAAAAAGTTCCTTTAAAATAGAATTTAAAACATTTAAGCTAAGAAAGAATGAACAAAACGTCAGAATCGATTTACTCTTACTGCAAAGTGAAACCGTGATACACTCTCTCTCTATCGTAACGATAGAGCGCATGTTGAACGTCCTGAACGTCAACAACTGCGTAGCATAAATAAACTAAACGTTAGTTCATCTTTGAAAACAGTACGAAGACTATCAAAGAAATTCTTTCATAAAATATTACATTTAAAAAGTTTTAAATCCTTAGCTCTTTAAAAGCTAATTACGATATAAAGGGCTCAACGTTGATTAACTTCGGTTTCCAAGTTAGGACCGCCTACTCTCAGGAAAGGTCTATATAAACAAAACATTAAAATTATTTTTATATGTTTATAATAAATGGAAAGTTAATCGAAGAGGCCTAATAAAGGCGGAGAGATATAAAATATATAGAGGAAAATCTATAACGTGATATAATTACTAAAAGCCTAAACACACTTCCGTCTAAGGGAAGGGTCGGCCATTTAAAAGTGAAAGAAAGTCCATACTCTCTTTGTCACCATAATTAAATCTATCCAAAACGAGTTCAAGATTTAAGATGAAGATAAAACACCTGCATAGCGAAAGCTCAAAACTAGAATAAAGTACTTCACCAATTAGTTGTGAAAAAACTCCAGTTTAGCAACAGCGAGTAAGTACGTCTTGTCGATAG
The DNA here is from genome assembly GCF_036898095.1 of Palaemon carinicauda. NCBI lineage: Eukaryota > Metazoa > Arthropoda > Malacostraca > Decapoda > Palaemonidae > Palaemon > Palaemon carinicauda. The sequence goes on from NC_090734.1 coordinate 15,328,074, forward strand.
CTCGACAGAGAGAAAATTGAGTTCTTTGTTTACATTGAGTACTGGGTATCTGGACGACAGATGGCGCTGTTGGGCACACCCGCAACCTGTGTAGCGATTGCTGGCGAGTTTTACCTTAGAGTTTTCTGTCGAGCAACAGAGTTGCAGCTATTATAATCACCGGCTAAGTTAAATATTGAAAAATATATTTTTCGTTGTTACCTTTCCTCACTGGGCTATTTTCCTTGTTGGGGCCCCTGGGCTTATAGCATCTTGCTTTTCCAACCAGGGTTATAGCTTAGCAAGTAGTAATAATAATAATAAGCTCCAAAAACGAACTATCCTAACAATTATAATATTCAAAAGCTATTATGGAGCATTTGTATATCAGCAGCCAGTTCCTCTTCTGTGCATAAAAATTGGGCATCATCTAACTTAAACCTTCACCCCCCCCTACCCTAACTTATAGTGCCTTGACCTACTTCCCTAACAGGTGAGGGCTAACGGCCCCCTGTGACCCCCCTACACTCCCGTACTCTAAGTCAGCTATTATCATTCGTACAGGTGGCCGCTATAACCTCTGGTACTTCTAGGTATGCATTCAAATTCTCATTTAATACTTGGGAACAATTATTAAAAAAAGTACCTTATTATAAAATTAATGTGGATAGATTAATTGGTTTTATCAGTTTGAGCAATATGGCTTCGCAGTTGCACTAAAAAGTATGACTGAGAAAGGAAGAAAAGCCAAATTAAAATAATTTTCGCAAAGTAAAGTATTCCGAGTTAGCAATCCCAGGTGAGCTAGTATGGGTGATGAGTCGACCTGTTAATATTATTATTATTACTAGCTAAGCTACAACCCTAGCTGGAAGTGCAAGATGCTGTAAGCCAAAGGGCTCAAAAAGGGAAAAATAGCCTAGTGAGAAAAGGAAATAAGGAAATGGATAAACAATGTAAGCAATGAGCAATTCAAAAAAAAATATCCAAATTATAGAATTTTAAATTCAAATCCCTTTTTCAAATATCTAGAAATTAGAGGAACACGAGGAAATCTAGGGTTTCTGCGCTATGTTTCTCTGCTAATTAGTCAGGTCTGGTATTGTTAATAAATAATTAATTTTCCTGTGAAAAAAAATGATCAAGGCATTTTACTTTCTCGTCAGTTGAGTGTCTAGTTTTCTATCTTTACATTTAAGAGACCACAATAACGCTAAAATGAGAATAATTAATAAATTAGATTCCTTTCTGGGTTAATATACACATTCCTTACCTAACCTGCATGCATGTGTAGGCCTACGTGACGTGCGGTCAAATTGACAGCTGAAGGGACAAATAAAAAAAGGCGAAAATGATTTACGACGGAGTTCAGGTAACGCTATTTTCCACAAGTTACGAGTCAAATAAGTTACAGATTTGTATTTTGCGAGGCGTTACCGTCAGCTTAAGGTCAACCGTCACCTGTGACATCTGTCGCTTGAAAAATCTTCTAAAAGAAAAAAAATTCTCCGAATCTTGGGTCAATCCCCCTTTGTCAGAGCGTCAATTGTCCTGTGGTTTTTAGCGTCTCTTAAAAAGCATAATAGGTACGCTGAGAGATGCGATAAACTTATATATACGTTTTTAAACCCTATCTAAAGTAGCAAACGCAAAGACTTACCTACTGGGACTCTTTTTCTGGTCCATATCTTGCTGTCAAAACAGCAGATACCCAGACCCTGCCCTACCGACACGACAATACAGCAACGTTCCAATAATGCTATTAACAATAATAAAACCCTGTCCACAACTATTTTTATGATTATTATATAATTATATCTCTGCTTAAATATATTAAGGAACAAATGTATTTTCAAGGTATACTTTACATTTTTGGCAAGATATGTCGTCAAGGAGAGAAATTAAATTTTCTGGGTAGTTAACTTTTACAAGATTTAAGAAAGAGACGCAGATTTATAGAGAAGATGAACACGAGTCTGGCTTATATTATCAAGCAAACTAAAAATGAGGTTAGTTTTGATTTACTTGCAAAATCTGGCTTTGCTTTGTATGTAATATTACATTATTTTTTTAAATAACTTTTAAATAAAATATAATTATTTTTAATTATCTCCGCCACTTGGAGCTCTCTTTGATTATTCAATGTTTTCTTAGATATTTTAATAACCTGGCCTTGGGACATAACCGCCGCTGTGACTGTGTTCGCTCGTTAACAGTCTGACTAAGATTATAAAAAGAAGTAATGTTGCTAATGGGTCACGTGATCACAATAACTCACGATGTAAACAATAGCAAAAAAGAAAAAAAAGGCTGTTTGTAATCACCATGACACTTGTTACAGTGACTATTCAAGGTCTTGCTTTTACTTAATGGGGGGATGAATTGGTTGTCATTATTTCTTCAAAGCTTTTGGTGATGCCATAAATAATATCATGATTTATATCAACTGATCATCTAATACAGAAAAAAATAATAATCGGATTAATCAGTTAACCCCATAAGGGGAGCATGCATGTATATTAATGGGGTTTTAGACTTAGCCTAAAAGCGAGCTAGGTTTCCACTGTTCTATTTTGATGATGAAAAATTAAGTTATTGTTCACGTAATATAAGCAATTATGTTAACCTAACATATCATACCAACGCACTAGGGCAAGCAATGGCTGCTTGCCTGAAGTTGCTTCTCAGTCTCAACAGTGACTCAGTCTAGACTTCCAGTTTTAAGTGTTCGTATTTCCATCTACCTGGACTCCCAGGAAATGAAATACTACCCACGTCACCATTCTTTAAAAGTTTTGAATAGGAACGGAAATCGGAAATGCCGTGCATAGCAAAGATAAAAATGCGCTATCAAAACAAAGCATAGATACTAGGTCGTACTTTGAAGAAATGGTAGGCTCAGAAATATATTTTCATCAAATGAACAAATAACTATATCAGAGGAGAGAAATCTGGTAAGAACTGGTTAATCCTCCCCTCCCCCCAATAGAGAGTTGGCCCAAACATTCCCGCATCGCGGCACCGCCAACTAATACAAGCGCGACCGCCGACCAGAGTCTGGAGTCCGGACCTTTCCCCTGCCGGTAAATATGAAATGCCCTCGCGTCTGCAGTGGTTGATTCTTTTCAGGGTAAATTTATTCTATTGCCCTGGTTCTTGTTGGATATAACTGCGGTTTTATCGTTACTAAAGACAGTAATGCATTTGTTATAAACGCTCTGCTGGCATGAGACCTTTTTTTCGATAACGTGGGTTTAACAATAAGCGAGCAGTATGCGAGTGAAATGCCGAATGCCTGGAATATATACGATAAAAATGACTGTGGAGGTCATGTAGAGATTAGGGTTCCCTTCCAGTATAGGACCAGAAAAGCAACCCTTAAAGTAGTTTAAGTAAAGTATAGTTGTATAGTTGCTGAACAGAAGAAGAACATCGGTTATTCTTCAAAATTATAGACGCGTTTAAAAAGCAAACAGAAGATTTGCGCTACTGTAGCTAATAGAGCTTCCAGACAAAATAAAGCTACTTACTGAAGAAAAGGGAGCATAACAAAAATTGCAGAAATTTACATTTCATCAGAGGGAAAATGACCGTGTAATAACCCCAGTGACGAAAAAAACGAGAATATGTGAGATATCAGACACGACCAAAATGTCTAATAGAAAAAAAAAATACTTAGGAAGGTCTGAAAAACAAGTATTAGATGAAAGATTATATTATAAGATCATTCCCACAAACGTGCATAGAGCTAAAGAATGTTGCATATCTTTGACAGAGACCATGAGGTAAAACGAAAGTTACTGGACAATAGATAAAAGTTTCTGATGATTCTTAATCCCCACATCCCAATTCACCTACAAATAAAAGTTGCAGAATATCCCATCACCCACAAACCAAAAAACGAACAAAACAACTACGGGCTGCAACGTTGCAAGAGCCTGTGCTTGGCCGTAGGGGTCAAATGCCATAGCTTTTGTCAATAGACATGTACGCGAATGTACTGGTGGATGTGTTTGCTCAAGATGTAAGGAAGATTGTTAAATAAAAGGAGTAATTCATACGGGACTATTTGTATATCGAAACTATGACCACGTAAAATGACGCAGACCATCACAGAAATTAAAATTAAAGAATAAAATACAGGTGGCCTCTGAGGAAAGATATATATATATATATATATATATATATATATATATATATATATATATATATATATATATATATATATATATATATATATATATATATATATATATATATATATCTTTTGAGCATTTAATGCGCGAAGAACAAAATTGGTAAAATCTGAAATTAGACTACCTGACGAAAAAAAAAACATTGTTTTAGTCCAGAAGTTTCATACCGTATGTGAAAATATCAGAATGACTAGAAGATGCAATAAAAACAATAAGAGACAAACAGAAAAAGTAGAAGAAGAAGAAGAAGAAAATCACGAATAGTCAAATTATCTTGCGTGTTCCTACTGGAGGCTTGATATTATATAGTATTCTACATGATCGCGTCTTGATGTGAACAAATGTAGACGAATGGTCTCTCCAATCCTTTAATTGAATATGTAAAACTTGGGAGGTTAAAATTTGGCGCTAAATGTCTTTCTGTTGAGCACAATGACGTAAGCGTTATACATCATAGCCATCTGTTATTTAACTTGCTAGTTTAGGCCTACTTTAATATACATCATAATTTTTTATATATATGTTTTTTATCCCCACTGATCCCCTGAACTTTCATAATTCTGTTTCTCCCAACCAAAGATGAAGCTTATCATTAAATGATGAGTATGACGATACCATATTAACAAAACAGCAACAATAAAATAGTATTCGGCCTCACCGTGCAACCCAGTGAAACAGATGATAGACCTGGGTGTAGTCACAACTTTTTAAATTATTCCTTTGAACGTTAGAAAGGCTTTCCTTTCATTAGGAGACTTTGTGTATGATAAGGTGCAACTCTCTGTTTCACAACCACCAACGTTCTTGTTAAGACCAGCGAGATCATTATGATTCAGGTTAAACTGTCCTACTGAAAAAAAAAATGACTAGTTGCATAATTGCTCTTACAACTTCTTTAATTGATCATCTGTAGGCCTATCATAGAAAATGAAATATATAAGTTGAAATGAAAAAGGAAATCCTGAATCATTAAGCATAATATCTTATTTTGGAAAAGGGTATAAGATTTACCTTAACTCTTGCATAGATGGTTTTATTTAGACATTTCATGTTGATGTAGCCATAGGGTACTTATTTTTACTTGTTAATCACACAACCTTCATTAACTTGTGTATGTAAGATTATAGACAGCATTTGCTTATCAATTTTCAAATGAGTTGTGTGCACGTCCATCACTAGAGAGTAGTTTTTATTATAAAAAGCTAAAAAAATTTTATCAAACGAAAAGACACAAAAGCTACACGAAAAGAAGAAATAAAGTAATACACTTCTCTCAACAATACTAATGTTTGCAGTGTAGAATTTGGAAACTACGAATTATCACGTATTTTGTGTAGCATCCCAAAAAGCAACTGCTTTCAGCCAAAATCTGTAGGCTATACGAAATCTTTTAAGAAAACATTTAAAAGAGGTTACAATAAGCAAATGCTTCCAGAAATACCAACTCACTGAAAATCTTTCAAAAATAAATCGTTTAAGCTTACATGTCCTTGAAATGTTTTATCTTAATTGTCCATTACTTCTCATATAGTTTATTTCTTTATTTCGTTTCCTCAATGGGCTATTTTCCCTGTTGGAGCCCTTGGGCTTATAGCATCTTTCTTTTCCAACTAAAGTTGATGTAATAATAATAATAATAATAACAATAATAATAATAATGATGATAATAATAATAATGATGATAATAATAATAATAATAATAATAATAATAATAATAATAATAATAATAATAATAATAATAATAATAATAATAATAATAATAATAATAATGATAGAAAGGTTGTATTACCTTGATATTTCAGTTTCTTTATTAGTTAAGAAAATAAGGATTTGGGCTAGGATAGGGCCGAACCCCATAATTTATTAAGATGTGACAGATAAGTCATGGTTAAATGTAACTCTGTTATTTTCAAAATTCCTATACATAAGATTGATTTCTCGCTATAAAATTTTCATATCTGGTCATTTGATAGAACCATCTTTGAAAAAAAGGCACATGTTTATATTAGAATCAATTAAACATGGGTGCAGGCTTTAGCAACAACTATGTTTAATTTTCATCCTTTCACATAGTAGCACATACCTGTAGGCATCATATTTATTACAATAATTCTATATAAACTATACGGTAATTTCATAGCCCATACACCTAAGGTATTTACAAATCTAGAAGTGCTACCCAAGAGATAAGAAAAAAAAATGTGCTACTCCTAATGTTTGATAAAAAAAAGGTCTTGAATAGACAAAAAAATAGAGTATAGTTTATATTCATTCTATATTTATCTACTATGTCATCATATCTATTCTCAGTACTTCGCACTAATTGCCTCCCTACCAAATCTTTTTTTTTATTGTAAAATCTAAAAAATCCTCTTTTTGGTGCCAGCTGCAATCATAGTGCACTGTTTATCCGAATTCTGATATTATCTGTAGGAAGAAGAATGTTGTTTTATATATAGAAAAAAAAAACACAGAATCGTTTAATACAACTGTATGTTGTCTAATAAATTAATTTCATGGGATAAATATATATATAACATGTTTGACATTAATATGATGATCAGCAATATTATTTTTTTCAGAATTTTCGAGTTCATAAGCACACGTATCTTTTGACTTTCAAATAAAAGTAACCGAAATATTTATATCGAACGTAACTTTGAAGTATGATTACAATAATACAATACCCTGTATTTAAATGGTTGTTTACTCCATAAATTACACCTGTTTTTTTTCTCTATGGTAAGGTTCTGTACTCTACAGGAATGTTTAATGTGTGGGAGAGAAAGCAATTAGCAACTGTAAGAAGGTATCTTATATCAAACTAGTTTGGCAATCCATATAATAGTATACTACGGTAGTTAGAAAAATGGTATCTACTGATGTTGTATTCTCTTCCGGTAGTTTTTAAGTAGACAAATTTAATGGTTTATCTGTTGACTTGTAAGAGGGTATTGTGAAACTAGACAGACTTTAAGCATTTTTTTAGTATATACGCTAAATAGCTGGTAAAAGAACATAATAGTTTCTCAGGCTATGGTAGAGGAAAACTGTAAGCTCATTTTTTACCCTCATTTTTACCCTCATTTTAACTAACTTAGTCGTAGGCTTTATTGATTGTAGCAAATTATAATAAGTTATTTAAGATAATTTTCTGATTTATCAAATACTCTAAGCTACTTTTATTCTATACAGTCCTTCTGGTGTGGTGGCCCGGTAATAGCGTCCTTGCCTGGTGATTGCCAGCCTGGGGTTCAAATCCCGCTCAAACTTGTTAGTTCCATATTTCGCTGCAACCTCACCATTATTGTGAGCTGAGGATGGGGTTTTTCGGGGGAGCCTTCAGGTCTATCTGCTAAGTCGGTAAAGTTGTACTGTATTACAGATTCTGATTTCGAACAGAAAATATGTTTTCCTGTAGTAAGTAACGTGATTTGACCGAATTTGAACCGCACACCAACAGAACAACCAATCCGACAAACTTTAGGTGTCCGGACTGGTTACTGTTATTACGGATGAAATGAAGGTGAAAACCAGTTAAATCACTCATATATATTTCTGAAACTATTCATTTGCGATGGGAACATGTGTCATTTTCGAAGAGAGCGTAATTTTTCTATAAGAAAAAGTAGTTTTTTTTCCTAGGTTACAATGCACTGTAATACACTAAAATAATACCGCTAAGTCATCAGCAGCCATTGCCTGGCCCTCCTTAGTTCTAGCTTAGGTGGGGAGTGGTTCTTGGACGCTCAACATATGTAATATGGTCAGTCTCTAGGGCAATGCTACTGTCCCTTGCCTCTGCCATTCATGAGTGGCATTTAAACCTTTAAAAGGGTCAGAGCCTTTGTATATCAGCGGCCAGTTCCTCCCTTGTGGATTAAAAATGGACATCAGCTAACCTCAACTTTCCCCCCCTAACCTAACCTACAAGCTGTGTCCTTACCTAATTACCTAACGGGGGCGATAACGCACCCCTAGGAACCCCCTTACACTACTCTATTCTAAGGTAGCCGTAATCATACATGCAGGTGGCCGCTATCATACATACACCCCAAAGGGTCAACCCGTCTGGAAATTGGGGCCTTAGTTCTTGTCTGACGTTCGGCATCATTGACCTTGAGTGTCAGGATGCCAGAAAACCTCAAATGAATCAATCTAGTCTGACAGTTCTATAGCCGTGTGAGCATGTATTTTGACATTATTTTGATTGTCTAATAAATCACTTAGTACAGCTGGTTTTTGTTTCCCTGTGGGTTCCTTTGCCCACAATTTGCCATTATCTCATTACTCTGTTCTGACAAGCGGTACATGGATCTAAAAGTTACACCAAAATCTTATAAATCCATTGACACAATTATCTGGCTCCCTAAGTTCGTAAAATTTGCTACATATGACATTTTGATCACTTTAGCGGCTAATCACTGAACTAGACTGCAGATCCTGGTAATTTGAAACTACCCGATGGACCCTGTTTGACCTGGAAAACATTTGGAGGGGCATTTCTTGCATTTAATCAGGAGTCAGAAACTCAAAATTCAATCTGATTGATAGGACCATCAAGCATGGTGTGGAGAACCTTGCTCTTAGCAGACCAGACCCAGATATGGCTACATATCACCTCTGAGTACCTTAGTTCATCCTTTTACATGAGCGATTCACCTTGAAAAGCCCAAAAAGGACAAGATTGTAAGTTTTACCATTCAAAGGGGGTTTATTTCTTATATAAGGAAGGAATCCTTGATGACTTTTACGGCTGTTCTTTAAAGTATAGTTTTGGTGAGAGGCAATATGGTTATAATGGGAAATGAACATAATAATGCTAGAAAATGTTCTTTTGGTGCTGTACACCAGTTTGTGATGTACAGTACCGTATTTAATAGCAATATCCAATTGGGCTTACCTGCTCAATACCTGTCCAACCTTGCTAACAGCTGTCCTTCCACCCTATGGTTCCCCATCTCCCTAACCATGCTCTCTCCCAATTCATTCTACCTCACCAAATCCTGGTAAGTCCCAACCTCTACTAATTTTTTTTATCTATCCCATTTTGCTCATACCCTGCAATAAAAAAAAAAAAGAGAAAAAAAAATAAATGATGTCCTTTTGAAAATAGGTAAGTACAGCATTATATTTGTGTCTATTTATATTTATAATATTAAATTGATTGATTACATTGATAATTAAAAGAGCACCAAAATACTTGTCCATGTGGCTAATGCTCGTACAGTACTGTAACATGTACAGCTTGCCGGAAGAAAGGAGCAACAAGATACAGTAATGTCAAATTGCCAGTAAAATTAGCTATGGTAGAGGAAATGCTAATTGAACTAAGTGCTTAATTAAATCATTAAAATAACACAGAAAAACTCCCCCTTGTGGCTAACGCTCGTAGCTCGACATATATCGCTTGCCAGAACAGATGAGCAAGGAAATAATGTTAAATTGCGAGTGAGGAAAACCACGGCTGAGCAAAGATGGGTTAAGTAGATAGTTGAAATAACACTAAATACTATCCCACGAGGCTAACGCTCGTAGTGTAACATGTACCATTTGCTAGAGCAAGGAGCTGAGAGATAATGATAAATTATGAGTGAAGTGAGCCACGGCAGAGCAAAGACAAATTAAGGATTAAAAAAGCATTAATTCAGTAGACTAACATATCTTTAATTTCTATAAATACTCATTGATTAAAGGAGGTGTTTTTAGTATGGCAGACATTGGCTACGAACGACACCCTATGAAATGCAATGGAAAATTCCCATATTTTATGAGTTATGAGTGTGTAAGTCCTAGTCTGTCTTTCTACAAGGCTCAGTTATCTCTTTCTTATTATTAATTTGAGACCAAGGACTGTAGTAGGAAACCACTGATATTGGATGAATGTGTGAAATACAATCTCCATAACCTAATATATCCAAGGACACTATTGTACCTCTACCCGAGTACTCCTCTCCCTGTCTGTCCAGGCATTTCCCACTCAATTTAAACTGCTCCTGGCTGTCATAGATTATAAAGGGAAATACAGTTGTGCATCCTAAATGGATTCTTTTTAACCCAACCTACCACAACCTTACTTAATCTAGGATGCCACATTCAACCTGACTGGCCTAGAGTCACATTCAACCTGACTGGCCTAGAGTCACATTCAACCTGACTGGCCTAGAGCCCCTTTACCTAACTTGACCTAGGTGGTTGTATGCTGTAAAAGAAATAATATTTGGTCACATACTGTATCTGTTTTACTGTCAGTACAGTGCTGTAAATCAGAAGGAAAGAGGCAATCAATGCCCCCTCCATTTAACCTAACAATAAAGCCTAAGACATTGGTGGGCAAATGTGGTTTCCCTGTTTTCCGAAATTTGTACAGTATTAGAAAATGGACTGGGTGTAATGAGTTAGCAAAACATTGAAAAAAAGAAATGGACACTAGCATGTTACTGAATTTTGAATTCAAATAAAGTAGGAATTTTTAATCCAAATAAAGTAGGAATTTTGATAAATTATAAAAACATTCTTTTAAAAATTTGTAAAATATCACCTGATTTACACTTGAAGAAGCATTGGTTATATAGAAATTTATTGTAATGAAGCTGATTTTCTACAAAACTAATACCATCTGCCTAATAGTACATTAAAAAAACAACGATACTATATTGATTAAGTAATGAGAACAATTGGAAAACCACACTTAAATTTGTTGATAGTAGTACTGTACAGTAATTGTTGTACAGTAATCACAAAGTGATGGAAAGTTCAGCACATAAGACTGAACCCTACATGAAGGTCCCATGTAAATAAGATTACAGTAAATATTAACAAAATAAGTCATAATTTTTGTATCCTGCAAATATATTTACAACTATAAAGTGCATTTGCAATTATCATTTGAAAACAAAAAGCCTTGTAATTAACTAAAATAGTGATCAAACATGTTAATGATGTATCTTATTTTTCAATATTAAACTTAGCCGGTGATCATATAGCTGTCAGCTCTGCTGCCCGACAGAAAAACCTAAGGACAAAATACGCCAGCGATCGCTATACAGGTAGGGGGTGTTCATCAACAGCGCCATCTGTCGAGCAGGTACTCAAGTACTCCCAGTAAACACAGAATCAATTTTCTCTCTGTCGTGCCACTGGCAAGACCTACTAAATACGCTGTTGCTTTCTGGATTGATTTTCACGTTATTTGGTGAAGTATTCATTTCTGGTTATTAGCTTTCGCTGTGCAGAGGTTATCTTCAATACGTCCTTGCATTCTTTTATTGAATTTTGGATTATTTGTTGACGACTTGGATAGATTTTGAATTCCCCCTTTTGACTAATTCAAGATGTCTGACCCTTCTCAAGTCCCCAAGTACAGGAAGTGTAGCGCTAGGGACTGTTCAAGGCGTCTTCCGAAGGCCTCTATCGATCCGCACACCATTTGTTCCAATTGTTGGGGTAAAGCCTGTCAATTGGAAGATCGATGTGAGGAATGCGTTGGGCTTTCGGAATTCGATTTTCAAGAATTCCTGAAATATGCACGTAGGCTAGAGAGAGATAGAGTCAGGAGGAGTTCGTCTCGCTCAGTTGATTTTTCAATATTAAAATTAGCCGGTGATCATATAGCTGTCAGCTCTGCTGCCCGACAGAAAAACCTAAGGACAAAATACGCCAGCGATCGCTATACAGGTAGGGGGTGTTCATCAACAGCGCCATCTGTCGAGCAGGTACTCAAGTACTCCCAGTAAACACAGAATCAATTTTCTCTCTGTCGTGCCACTGGCAAGACCTACTAAATACGCTGTTGCTTTCTGGATTGATTTTCACGTTATTTGGTGAAGTATTCATTTCTGGTTATTAGCTTTCGCTGTGCAGAGGTTATCTTCAATACGTCCTTGCATTCTTTTATTGAATTTTGGATTATTTGTTGACGACTTGGATAGATTTTGAATTCCCCCTTTTGACTAATTCAAGATGTCTGACCCTTCTCAAGTCCCCAAGTACAGGAAGTGTAGCGCTAGGGACTGTTCAAGGCGTCTTCCGAAGGCCTCTATCGATCCGCACACCATTTGTTCCAATGGTTGGGGTAAAGCCTGTCAATTGGAAGATCGATGTGAGGAATGCGTTGGGCTTTCGGAATTCGATTTTCAAGAATTCCTGAAATATGCACGTAGGCTAGAGAGAGATAGAGTCAGGAGGAGTTCGTCTCGCTCAGTTGATTTTTCAATATTAAAATTAGCCGGTGATCATATAGCTGTCAGCTCTGCTGCCCGACAGAAAAACCTAAGGACAAAATACGCCAGCGATCGCTATACAGGTAGGGGGTGTTCATCAACAGCGCCATCTGTCGAGCAGGTACTCAAGTACTCCCAGTAAACACAGAATCAATTTTCTCTCTGTCGTGCCACTGGCAAGACCTACTAAATACGCTGTTGCTTTCTGGATTGATTTTCACGTTATTTGGTGAAGTATTCATTTCTGGTTATTAGCTTTCGCTGTGCAGAGGTTATCTTCAATACGTCCTTGCATTCTTTTATTGAATTTTGGATTATTTGTTGACGACTTGGATAGATTTTGAATTCCCCCTTTTGACTAATTCAAGATGTCTGACCCTTCTCAAGTCCCCAAGTACAGGAAGTGTAGCGCTAGGGACTGTTCAAGGCGTCTTCCGAAGGCCTCTATCGATCCGCACACCATTTGTTCCAATTGTTGGGGTAAAGCCTGTCAATTGGAAGATCGATGTGAGGAATGCGTTGGGCTTTCGGAATTCGATTTTCAAGAATTCCTGAAATATGCACGTAGGCTAGAGAGAGATAGAGTCAGGAGGAGTTCGTCTCGCTCAGTTGATTTTTCCTCTCCCCATGCCCCACACCCTATTCCTTCCCCTGTAGTGGTTGCTCCCGACCCCCCTTCTAGCACTCATCAACCTTCGATGGCAGATATGATGCGTGCCATCCAGGCTCTGGGTGAGAGAGTTGAGTCATTGGCGAGTGACCGCAATCAACTCATGGCTGACGTCAGGGAGTTGAAGGGTAAGAGTGCAGTGGGAAGTGAAGTGAGTGTTAGTGCAGTGAAAAGTGTCAGTGTTACGCATGAGGGTGCGTCTGTTCGTGCCTGTCGTCCTCCCAGTCCGGGACCTCTTGCAAGCTCCCAAGCCCAGGGGAGAAGCAATGTCGTACGACAAAAGGGTTCGACAGGCTTTAATCAGCGGACAGACGTTCCCTCCGTGGTTTCGGACGTATCTTTCCTAGATCGCCCCACCCACAAGAAGACGAGTGAGCCCGTTCATTCCTCGTCTGCGGAAGAGGTTTCACGCCAGAAACGATGGACCAAGGTCTCACGGCCTCTTAAACGCAAGGTCCCTTCCGCGCAAGTCCAACGGCCCAGGTGTAGCCACTGGGTCAGTTCTGACTCGCTGCAGTCCTCCGACGACTGCACACCTCCTAAGAGAGGCAAAGTGGTACCGCAACAGGCAGTAACACCGTCTGTTGCCGCACCTGCTGCTGTAGACCCTAAGTGGTCTTTGCTACAGTCTATGCAGACTCAGTTAGCTTCTTTCATGCAGGAGTATCGTGCGGAGAAGGTTGACGCTGCACCCGTTAGCCTACAACCAACCACGGTTGTGCGCCCAGTAGACGCTGAGGCTTCCTGCTCCCGCACTCCAGCTGTGAGAGTTCCACCACCCATGCGCAGTCGACCCTGCCAGACGCATGTTGACGTTCACCGACGCACGGAACCCTCCGTTGACGTTCGTGTGCTACCACAACAACAGGAGGGTGGAGTTAAGTTGCCGTGTTTTGACGCTGTGCGTCAACCTCCGCAACCCACTGTGGTTTCCGCTACTCGACCGCAGTCAGGAGTAGACGCCTTGCGTCCCCACTCAGCTATGGTTGTTACCAGTTTACAGACTGACCAACAGTTCCATGACGTTGGGTCCAGTGCAGCCACGCATGCACCCGTGCTGCCGTACTCAGCCGACCAGCTTTTACCTACTCCTTTGCCGCTTCCTCCTCAACATTCAGACGATGGACTCTCTGATGATGACGACGCTGCACATCTTGACGACCAACACACGGACATCGACGAACCCAAGACCACGCCTCCCTCCTTAGACTTTAGGAAAGTGCTTGCGCTGTTCAAGGATTTATATCCTGATCAGTTTGTGTCTGCAGCACCACGCTCGCCTCCCTCTGAGTTCGCTTTAGGCATGCAGTCATCCGCACCTGCCTTTACGAAGCTCGTACTCGCTCGCTCGTCCAAGAGAGCTTTAAGGGTACTGGGAGATTGGTTGCAGTCCAAAAAGCAACTTGGGAAGACAGCCTTCATGTTTCCCCCGGCCAAGCTTGCTTCCAGATCTAGCGTCTGGTATGCCACGGGAGAAGTTCTCGGCTTGAGAGTTCCTGCCTCTGCCCAGGGCGACTTCTCAAGTCTGGTAGACTCTCCCCGCAGGCTGGCCATGAGACGCTCCAAGATTTGTTGGACTCCTTCGGATATGGACCATCTTATGAAAGGAGTAATTCGAGCATTCGAAGTCTTTAACTTTTTGGACTGGTGTTTGGGAGCGTTGAGCAGGAAGACCTCCCCTTCTGACAAGGAAACTTCCATGCTCATTATGTCCTGCATGGACAAAGCCATACGGGATGGTTCTAGTGAGCTTGCGGCTTCTTTCGTGTCCGGGGTCCTCAAGAAGTGGGATCACCTTTGCTCCTTCTTGTCAGCTGGAGTCACCCCATGTCAAAAGTCGGAACTTATGTTTGCTCCTCTCTCGAAGTGCCTCTTCCCTGAGGAGTTGATCAAGGAGATTGCCGCCTCCTTGATCCAGAAAGACACTCATGACCTGGTTGCGTCATCCGCACGCAAAGCCACCCCTTTGCCCTCCGTGCCTAGAGCCAGGATGGACACTCCAGCGTCAAGGTTCATTCCGCCCTTTCGTGGCAGAGCCTCCAGCAGAGGAGGTGCTCGTGCCGAAGGTCAACGTGGGAGCAAGAAGAAGGGTTCCAAGTCCTTTAGAGGCAGAGTCTGACTGCCACCTTCTTCAGACAGCAGTGGGAGCCAGGCTCAAGAACTACTGGCAGGCCTGGGAGAACAGGGGCGCAGACGCACAATCTGTGAAGTTACTCAGAGAGGGGTACAAGATTCCATTCTTGCGCAAGCCCCCTCTAGCAACAACTCCCATCGACCTCTCTCCCAGGTACAGAGAGGAGGACAAGAGACTAGCTTTGCAGCAACAGGTGTCTCTCTTACTACAAAAGGGAGCGGTAGTCAAAGTCCGGGACCATCAATCCCCGGGCTTCTACAACCGTCTCTTCTTAGTGGCGAAGAAGACAGGAGGGTGGAGACCGGTGCTAGACGTCAGTGCTCTGAATGTCTTTGTCACAAAGCAGACGTTCACCATGGAGACGACAAAGTCGGTTCTAGCATCGGTCAGGAAGGAAGACTGGATGGTCTCGTTAGACCTAAAGGACGCTTACTTTCACGTCCCCATCCACCCAGATTCCCAACCTTTTCTAAGGTTCGTTTTCGGGAAGGTTGTATACCAGTTTCAAGCCCTGTGCTTTGGCCTAAGCACGGCACCTCTTGTTTTTACGAAACTGATGAGGAATATTGCCAAATTCCTGCATTTAGCAGACATCAGAGCCTCCCTCTATTTGGACAACTGGCTTCTAAGAGCTTCGTCAAGTCGTCACTGTCTGGAGAATCTAAAGTGGACTCTGGATCTGACCAAGGAATTGGGTCTCCTGGTCAATATGGAAAAGTCCCAACTCGTCCCATCCCAAACTATAGTGTACCTGGGAATGGAGATTCAGAGTCAAGCTTTTCGGGCTTTTCCGTCGGCCCCCTGAATCAGTCAAGCCCAAGAATGCATCCAGAACATGCTGAAGAAGGACCGATGTTCAGTCAGACAGTGGATGAGTCTGATAGGGACGCTTTCATCACTGCACCAGTTCATCGCGTTAGGGAGACTCCACCTCCGACCCCTTCAATTTCACCTGGCTGTTCACTGGAGAAAGGACAAGACGCTAGAAGCGGTCTCGATTCCTATTTCCGAGAAGATGAAGTCTTCACTGACTTGGTGGAAGGACAACATTCTCCTCAGGGAGGGTCTGCCACTGGCTGTTCAGACCCCCAACCACATTCTCTTCTCGGACGCATCGGACACGGGCTGGGGTGCGACATTGGACGGTCGGGAATGCTCGGGCACGTGGAATGCGGATCAAAGAACGTTGCACATCAACTGCAAGGAGCTACTGGCAGTTCATCTGGCCTTGAGAAGCTTCAAGTCCCTCCTTCTAGGCAAGGTGGTGGAGGTGAACTCCGACAACACCACAGCCTTGGCGTACATCTCCAAGCAAGGAGGGACTCATTCGAGGACGTTGTACGAGATCGCAAGGGACCTCCTCACCTGGTCAAGAGATCGAAACATATCGTTAGTAACGAGGTTCATTCAAGGCAACATGAATGTCATGGCAGACCGCCTCAGCCGGAAGGGTCAAATCATCCCAACAGAGTGGACCCTTCACAAGAATGTATGCAAGAGACTATGGGCCTTGTGGGGTCAGCCTACCATAGATCTGTTTGCAACCTCGATGACCAAGAGGCTCCCAATTTATTGCTCACCGATTCCGGACCCAGCAGCAGTTCACATAGATGCCTTTCTTCTGGATTGGTCCCATCTAGACCTTTATGCATTCCCCCCCCGTTCAAGATTGTCAACAGAGTACTGCAGAAGTTCGCCTCTCACGAAGGGACAAGGTTGACGTTGGTTGCTCCCCTCTGGCCCGCGAGAGAATGGTTCACCGAGGTACTGCAATGGCTAGTAGACGTTCCCAGAACACTTCCTCTAAGAGTGGACCTTCTGCGTCAGCCGCACGTAAAGAAGGTACACCCAAGCCTCCACACTCTTCGTCTGACTGCCTTCAGACTATCGAAAGACTCTCGAGAGCTAGAGGCTTTTCGAAGGAGGCAGCCAGAGCGATTGCTAGAGCAAGGACATCCACTCTTAAAGTCTACCAGTCGAAGTGGGAAGTCTTCCGAAACTGGTGCAAGTCGGTATCAGTATCCTCAACCAGTACCTCTGTAACTCAGATAGCTGACTTCCTTTTATACTTAAGGAAGGAAAGATCGCTTTCAGCTCCCACGATCAAGGGTTACAGAAGCATGTTGGCAGCAGTCTTCCGTCACAGAGGCTTAGATCTTTCCAACAACAAAGATCTACAGGACCTCCTTAAGTCTTTTGAGACCTCGAAGGAGCGTCGGTTGGCCACACCAGGTTGGAACTTAGACGTGGTACTAAGATTCCTTATGTCAGAAAGGTTCGAACCGCTTCAATCATCCTCTTTTAAAGATCTCACTTTGAAGACCCTTTTCCTCGTCTGCTTAGCAACAGCTAAAAGAGTCAGTGAGATACACGCCTTCAGCAGAAACATTGGATTTTCATCTGAAACGGCTACATGTTCCTTACAGCTTGGTTTTTTAGCCAAAAACGAACTTCCTTCTCGTCCTTGGCCCAAATCGTTCGATATTCCAAGCCTTTCTAATTTGGTTGGAAATGAACAAGAAAGAGTCCTATGCCCTGTAAGAGCTCTTAAGTACTATTTGAAACGTACTAAACCATTACGAGGACAGTCAGAAGCTTTATGGTGCGCTATTAAGAAACCTTCTTTACCTATGTCAAAGAATGCAGTTTCTTATTATATCAGACTTTTGATTCGAGAAGCTCATTCCCATCTGAATGAGGAGGACCATGCTTTGCTGAAGGTAAGGACACATGAAGTTAGAGCTGTCGCAACTTCAGTGGCCTTCAAACAAAACAGATCTCTGCAAAGTGTAATGGATGCAACCTATTGGAGAAGCAAGTCAGTGTTCGCATCATTTTACCTTAAAGATGTCCAGTCTCTTTACGAGAACTGCTACACCCTGGGACCATTCGTAGCAGCGAGTGCAGTAGTGGGTGAGGGCTCAACCACTACATTCCCCTAATCCCATAACCTTTTTAATCTTTCTCTTGAAATGTTTTTTATTGTTGTTCTTTGGGTTGTCCGGAAGGCTAAGAAGCCTTTCGCATCCTGGTTGATTTGGCGGGTGGTCAAATTCTTTTCTTGAGAAGCGCCTAGATTAGAGGTTTTGATGAGGTCCTTTAGTATGGGTTGCAACCCTTCATACTTCAGCTCCTAGGAGTCGCTCAGCATCCTATGAGGATCGCGAGGCTCAGTAAGGAAGACGTACTTAAAAAGATAGAGTAATTGTTCAAGTCGACTTCCTTACCAGGTACTTATTAATTTTATGTTTGTTATTTTGAATAACTGCTAAAATGAAATACAAAATACTTAGCTCTTAAAGTAAACATATAATGCTGGTCTCTACCCACCCCCCTGGGTGTGAATCAGCTATATGATCACCGGCTAAGTTTAATATTGAAAAGTGTTATTTTCATTAGTAAAATAAATTTTTTAATATACTTACCCGGTGATCATATATTAAAGGACCCTCCCTTCCTCCCCAATAGAGACCCAGTGGACCGAGGAGAAAATTGGTTCTGTGTTTACTGGGAGTACTTGAGTACCTGCTCGACAGATGGCGCTGTTGATGAACACCCCCTACCTGTATAGCGATCGCTGGCGTATTTTGTCCTTAGGTTTTTCTGTCGGGCAGCAGAGCTGACAGCTATATGATCACCGGGTAAGTATATTCAAAAATTTATTTTACTAATGAAAATAACATTTTAATAGGTTGAAAAGTTACGTATACCAATCTTTGTCTTGAGTAAGGAAATTTACTTGAGGGCTTAAGTAGGCCCCTGTTGTATTTTCTTCCTTATCAAACAAGCTAGGTTACTATTGGAAAAAGAATAATAATTCATGTCTGAATCTATATATGAACTTTATTTGATAATTTCTGTGTTTTATAGGTGTTTATAAAGGTTAATTTTGTTTTTTGTTTAAGGTTTAAAAGTACAGGACCACAATGCCCACCGTTATACTATTAGATGTGTCTCTGTCAATGAGCCGAGGCGTAGATGTAGCAAGTCCAAATCCAGAGGATGAAGAAGTTGAGCCTCTTCCATTAAGAAAAGACTTGGCTGCTCATGGCTGCAACATTTTACTTGATCATTTTACTCAACATTGCAAGCTGGAATTTGCATCTTTGGTAAGTTAAAGATACCCATAGTTTATATACAATTTTTCTTAAGGTACAGAGAATGTTTGCAAGTACTGTGAACTGTACATGTTTATGTTATCACTATGTAATGTACTGTAGTAGTTTAACAGTAGAACTCTGTTATGTTTCTTGATATTCATAAGGATTTTCAAGTGAATTTGTTCTTGAGGAAGAGATGAGAATTAAACTAGGGTAAAGTTAGAGAAGGAAGATTTTTTGGGGAAGCGACGCTAAAGAATGGATAAAAAGAATTAAGAAGAAAGCATTTTAGCTGTGGGCTGAAAGTACACTGCAAAGAAAATTTCATACCATGTAAATTACAGTCCTCCACAATTTTATGACAGAATAGCTGATGGCAATTACAAGGCTAATGGGTGATTGGATAGGAAAATCAAATATATGATGGTCTTAGAGTGATAAAAAGGCCAAGGGTAAAGAAGTAACCTAGTTGTGACTTTGCAAAAAACTGAGATTTTACCGATATGATAATAGAAGTGTGTGTTGAGACATATTGTATGATGTTGGACATTAGAACAGCTGAAGATATGACAATCCTAAAGCTGAGGATTGAACTACTATGTGATAGAATCGTCGTCGTCGGCGCCCACTCGTGTCCGAGTATTGGGTTCTGTCGTTAGCCATCAGCCTCCTATCAGAAGAAGGGTGGAGGAAACGACAGACTGCCAGTAGCTGGGTATATTGTTTTGGGTGGTCGTGGCTTTGCAACGGCCACGCACACACACTTGGCCCACATCGTTTTCACCGCGGCTCAAGACATATGAGACAGGCGGCTTCTCCGATGTTGGTTGCATCGGGCTGCCGGGTTCTTGTTATGTCAAGGCCCGCCTTGTTGCCTGCCCGACAGGCATTGCCCTCTTCCGCCGGCGCTGGGAAGCTCCGCCGTTGGGGTCTTGTTTGGTTTGATTTTGGAGTTTTCCTTCTCCTAGCCTTTGCCTATCTTAAATAAAGGAGAAGGCCTATAGGGGTCCAGTCTTGGTCTGGTCTCTCAGAACTGGCCTTAGCGGTATGGTTGAGCCTGTCAGGGTGGATAAACTACCCCATCGCCATTGCCCAGCCCATCATTGAGACACTCAAGCCCCTCTACTGCAGCAAAGTGCTGGACCGTCAGAGGGGATAGAATAGGGGGAGATTAAATGTTAGGTGTTGATGATTTTGAAAGTAAATCATCTGACAGTGACTATCTGAGAGATGTTTGTCAGCATAGTAGTCCTTTAGTGACAGTTGATCAGTGAAGTTCAGCATTATCTTAATTGGCGTTAGTTAACAACAGGCAGGGCATTATCAAGCATGATAATATTTCACAATTATCAAGTGCCAAATACATCAAGACTGTTGAAATTTCCATAGCAACTGGTATTGATCAATAACTGATTTTTGAGAGATGGTGATCAAATATATGAACATGGGTTAAGAGTGCAGTTGCTGATGGAAGTTTGATAATTGTTTGAGAAAGGTTGATCGTTAGCAAGACAACCAAGGTGTCGTCAGGCAAACTACTAATTGCAAGTGAAATTTTGGAATGGCTAGCCTAGATTGATAAAGAAGTTGAAAGATGGCAGTGTTTGAGTCTTTTAGAGAGAAGTAATAGTAGCGACTGTATATCACAACACACTACTGTAGGTAGATAGTCATTTATGTTGTGTAATCTTGTATTATGGAGTACATATCTATAATACAGGGCTGTGATGTGCTATGAGTATACTGGTAGTTTGTGAAATATCAAACTTTTTTTTGACGCATTTCTTGGTTATATTAATCATCTACTAAGGAATTTTAAATGTCAGTAGTAGTGAAGGACTGTTATTAGATTAGATAGGATGTTTTACAGTTCCATTCTCAAATTTAATCCATTTGTGGATGAATGATGATAAGGCATATTGTGACTCATGATGCAAATATTTTGAATTTTTTCTTTTTTCATCATGTCATAACACTGATATATGACCACATAGAGATACTGTAATGATTTTATTTTGCCTATGATTGCTTTGTTCCCCTGAATTGTGTATCTCGGAGAACGATTACTCTCTGAAACTCTTAATGAGGATGACAGGTACAGTTGGACAACCAAAGCCTTTTGTGTAAATTTTGGTTTGTTCCGTAACTGAATACAAACCATGCTATTTGCATGGGGTAATTACTTTGGCGACAGCCGATGACGAGCCATAAAGTTTTAATGAGGGTTTCCTACCCCACCGCTAGTTAGCGGGGGGTAGGGAGGGGTAGCTAGCTACCCCTCCCCCCTCACACACACCGGTGAAGATCCACTTTACTTTTGGCTCGGAGAGACGACAGACCTGTCGGCGCTCTCCTCTCTTTTGACTGCCATAATTTTTGTCTGCTTTTTCTTTCAGTGTTTGTGTGTGAAGTTGGCCTCTACTCTCCTTATGCGCACTTGCCCTGGTCTTCCCGGCTGCCCTTGTGGGACCTTTATGTCGGCCATGGAAACGGATCCTCACTCCTTATGCCCACAGTGTAGGGGCCAACGGTGTGATAGTTCTAATTTGTGCATTGAGTGTAGGGAGTGGTCTACCTCCCAGTGGGAGAGGTTTGCCCGACGATGTAAGAAGAAGGCTAAGAGGAATCTTTCTCCTTCCGAGGTTTCTCGGAAGAGAGAAAATCCTAAGTCTTCTTCTTCCGACGCCCATTCCTCCTCCGAAGCTCCCGCTCGGGTGGCCTCTTCCGAGAGGCCGGCGAGAGGTAGCGTAGACCGTAATGTTGATGTCATTAACTGATCCCGTGGTGAGGGAGAGGTTGTTGCCTACCATAGCGAGGCGGCTGCCCCTCCCCCCTCGGAGGAGGTATTTGTTTCTAACAATAACCTTTTTCAGCTTTGGGCTTCTTGGGGTTGCAGGGTTTGCCCTCCAAGGAAGCCTTGTTTGGTATGATCAAACGGGGTGTGGCTGCCGAACAATCGTCAACCTCAGCGGACATAGATCCTCTGTCTGGGGTTGACGGTTTTGTGTCGGAAACATCCCGTGGGTCTGACCAAACTCCTGTTCCTGTGGCTGCGGTAGCATTAGGCTCTGTCTCTCCCTCTGAACATACTTCGAGGGAGGAGCTTAGTCCCACGGTCTCTCCTTCTGCTGAGACTCCCTCTCGGGGGAGTTCTCTGGTAGAGACGCCTCTTCGGAGGCCTGTTGATGGTCAGCCTGCTGATCCCACGGCCCCTCGTGGGCGTATCAGGCGGAAGGCTCGCCCTCCCCTTCGCCGTAGAGGCCTTCCTTCCCCCTTCGGCTCGTCGTCACCACAGTCCTCTGCGGAGGAGACGACTCGCCGTTCTCCTGATCTACCTGCTACCACCCTTGACCTCTCCAGGGATCGTTCGCTATCCCCGTCGGAGGATGGTCGTCCTTCGGGACAATGTGAGTTGTCACCTCAACCACCTACATCTAAAGCTGCTGACGCGCTTTACGCGCCGGAGACTGCCACTGCGCAACCTCCTGACCCTTCGGGGTCTCAGGGACTTGAGCGCGCAACTGCGCCGCTCGCCCCTAAGCCTAAGGCTCCGACTGCGCACCCTGTTGCTGTTGTTCCTGTCGTTCTGGACAAAGCGCCTCGGCGCTCACCCTTAGGCGTTCGCGCCACTGTTCCTGTTGCTTGCCAGGATTCCCCTGCGCGTCCACGCCCATCGGCGCCCCGTCGCCCTCCAGCAGTTCCTGATGTAGCGCGTAAGCGCTCAATTGCGCAAACGCGCCCTGTTCCTGTTGTAGCACCGCCGCGCTCTCCTGCGCACTTGCGGCCAGTTCCTGATAAGGCGCCTACGCGCCCACCGTTGCCCCAGTGGCCTCCAGTGCTCACGCGCCCTCCTGCACCTCGCCGGCCCCCTGTTCCTGTTTCACCGCGCGCTATCCAGGAGGTTCCTGAGTTGGCGCACAGGCGTCCACAGGTTCCTTCGGACTCGTCGCGCCCTGCGGGGGAGAGACGCGATACGCGTCCCCACGCGATTCCAGATCCAGCGCTCACGTGCACCCCAATGCGCCCACGTGCCGCTTTGGGCCCATTGCGCCCACCTAAGGAGGTTCGCGATACAAGGGAAGCTCATGATACGAGAGAGGTTCGCGATGCGCGCCCGCGCGCAGTTCCTGTTACAGCTCCAACGCGACCACGCGTCGCGACGACTCAGCTCGTCGCCCCAGAGGTTGCCAAGCCAGCGCACGGGCGCTCACGGCCGCCTCTGGAACCGCGCGAATCTATTGCTGATACGATCGCGCTCGACGCGCCCAAATCGCGCCCTGTTCCTGCTTCACGCCCCGTGCCTGTCTTTAAGACAGCGGTGATGGCGCAACTCACACCAGAACGCCCTCACGCGGCTCGCACCTCGCAACCTCCAAAGCAGCGAACCCCGACGCGACCTGTTCCTGATACGGGTCTTGTGCGCCCACGATCTCCAGCGCACCTAGCGCTTGCACAGGCGAGTAAACCGGTCCAGCCAGACCGTCATCAAAGCTCTCGTTCCCAGGTCGCTCGCGACCCTGCTCCCGCACTATCGCGCACTCGGCCAGTTTTTGGACACCCACTTGGGCGCTCCTGTTATCGCTCGCCCTCCGGGGATGCACCAGATCACTGCGCGCCCTCGCGTTTGGCCGCCTCCTGTTCCAGCTCGCCGCACGCCCACACCATCGCCCACTCACGCTCGCGGGCATGTTCCCGCTCAGGCTTCCGTGGCCCCCACGGCCACGCTCCCGCTCTGTCTCCAGCGCGCCATTGCTCCTGACCATCCTTCTGCGCACCATCGCGCCCCCGCGCGATTTTCCAGCTTTGCGCCCTTCTCTCGCGCGCGACCCTGATTTGGGCCCGGTATACGAGCCCCAGCGTGATGGCCGTCAGGCGGTTTCTTCTTTGTCGCGTTCCCCTCCCCGCAAGCGCAGACCAGCGCGCTCGCCAGAGGGGGAACGCTCCTCGGACAGGTCTTGGGATTCTTCTCTTACAGCCCGGCAGGCGAACTCTCGTGTGTCGTCTCCTCCTAGGGATCCATCGATCTCTTTCCTGTCAGAGGGAATGTCTGACAGCGCTGCTGTCAGTCAGCAGCCCTGGTTCGACACCCTACTCAGAGCTCTCGTGCGGGCTATTAAGCCAACACTCTCTGATTCGGGTCGCGAACCAGCGGCAGCTTCCTCCCCCCTGAAAAGGAAGAGAGGAGTCTCTCCCGTGGATCCTCCTCCGAGGCCTGTGCTGTCCCCGCGTAGATCTTTGCGCAAGGATCCTACTCCCCCTCAGACCTTCTCGCCCTCCCCTGCGGAGGAGGATTACCCCTCCTCAGGGGAGTTGGCTGAGCAGGAATACTCCCCCATCGCACCAATGGTGGATGGTCCTCCTCTTCCCGAGAGGTCTCCTCGTCCTGAGGTGGAGAAGGACTTGCTCCCTTCGCTTTTAGAGTCCTGCATCCCTCCCAGGAGGGAACCTAAGGACACTAAAACGATTCCAAAATTGTCTTCTAGGATCAGACAGGAACAGCCCAGAGCCATAGAGGATGCCCACGTTTCCCCCCCCCAGGAAGAGCCTCTGGGGTCCGGAGACTTCGCTGCAAGTCCATCAGGAGGCGAGCACCAGGAGTCAGAACACGCGTTCTGACAGGTCCTGATTCTCATGAGGAACCTTAATGGGATTCCAGACCTTGAGGTCCCACCTCGTGAGGGTAAGGACACGGTCCTGGATCGCGTCTACGGCACTCAGAAGCCCTCTAGACCCAGCGCAGCATTGCCCTGGTCCCAAGGGATGAAGAGTGACAGAGACAAGATCGAGGGCCAGCTCGCGGAGCTTGCCTCCTCCAGTAGATCCAGTGCCGGAAATAAGCTCCTCCCTCCTCCTCGGGTTCATCGGAGGAGGTAATTTGAAGTCCTTGAGGAGTCTGCGCTGAGCCTTCCCTTACATCACTCCGTGGAAGGACTCACAGGGGGAGTCCCTCTTGAGAGGCTCTCCAACCGGCACGTATCCTTCTCAGCCACTGAGATCCAGAGCCAGGAGAAGGTCATCAAGTGCGCTATGCAAGCCACTTCATGGCTCGACATCTGGCTGGGGTCTCTGGGCACCCTGGTGCGGTCCGAGGATCTCTCGAAGGAAAGCACCAGAAAGGCGCTTGAAACTTTTCTCCTCTCGGGCACTCGGACCATCGAGTTCCTGTCCCACCAAGTCTCGAGCTTGTGGGCCAACACGATCCTCAAACGCAGGGACGCTGTTGTCGAGAGGTTCCACCATAAGGTTCCCAGTGCCGAGTCGAGCAGGCTCAGACACTCTTCCGTTCTCGGTAAGAGTTTGTTTGAGCCTAATGATGTGGAGCTCTCTGCCAAGAGGTGGAGGAAATCCAACCAGGTTTCCCTCATCCATAGGGCCCTAACATCGAGGCCCTATAAGCCTCCGGCGGTTCAGCAGCCCCGTCCTGTCAAGGATACGAAGAAGACTACCGTAGCAGCGAAGCCCAAGGTGTCTAAGCCCTTTCCTGCCAAGGGCAGGAGGGGGAAAAAGTCCTCCAGGGGAGGCAAGAACCCTAGAGGCTCCGGCCGAGGCCGGAAGTGCTAGGGTTGGCATTCCCCCCGCGTGTCCACCAGTGGGGGGATGCCTGCAGAGTTGCGCAGCAAGGTGGCAGCAACTCGGGGCGGTTGCCTGGACGGTCTCCGTGATATCCCTAGGGTATCGTGTCCCGTTCACAGTATCTCTCCCTCCCCTGACAGCAAATCCAGTGTCGTTGAGCTCTTTTGCCATGGGATCGGCAAAAGGGCAGGCCCTTCGGGCCGAAGTCCAGACCATGTTGGAGAAGAACGCTCTCCAGGAGGTCGTGGACGGGTCCCCTGGCTTCTACAATCGACTCTTTCTTGTAAGAAAGGTGTCTGGAAGCTGGAGACCAGTCATCGACCTCTCGACACTGAACGGGTTTGTCAAGCAGACTCCGTTCAGTATGGAGACGGCAGACACGGTCAGACTTGCAGTGAGACCACAAGACTTCATGTGCACACTGGACCTGAATGACGCGTACTTCCGGATCCCAATCCATCCGTCTTCAAGGAAGTATAGTACCTGAGATTTTGCCTAGACAACAAGATCTACCAGTTCAAGGTGTTGTGTTTCGGCCTCTCCAGAGCGCCTCAGGTGTTCACCTGAGTCTTCACCATCATCTCTTCATGGGCTCACAGTATCGGAATCCGTCTTCTCCGTTACCTGGATGACTGGCTGATCCTGGCAGACTCGGAGGCATCCCTTCTTCGCCACCGAGACAAGCTCCTCGAAGTTTGCCAGGATCTGGGGATCGTGGTAAACCTCGAGAAGTCCTCTCTGCAGCCCTCTCAGAAACTGGTATATCTAGGCATGATCATAGACACCAATCTCCACAAAGCCTTCCCATCAGACGAAAGGATAGTAAGGCTGAGGAAGGTTGCGAAACCTTTCCTCAGTCGAGAAGAGCTCCCAGCCCAATCGTGGCTTCGTCTCCTCGGCCACCTCTCCTTCCTGACCCGTCTCGTCCCCAACAGTCGCCTCTGGATGAGATCCCTTCAGTGGCGACTCAAGTCTCGGTGGAGTCAAGGACTCGACTCCCCGGACATCCTGATCCCCATGGGATCTGCGGAATGAGCGGACCTCAGATGGTGGGTGGCAGACGAGAACCTACGAAAGGGAGTGGATCTTCTTGTCCCTTACCCGGATTTGATGCTGTTTTCGGACGCATCAAACAAGGGGTGGGGTGCCCACGTTCTGAACCACAAGGCCTCAGGCCTGTGGTCAGAATCAGAAAAGTACCTTCACATAAACCTGCTATAGATGAAGGCCGTTTTCCTGGCCCTTCAAAAGTTCCACCAAGTCCTGGCGGGCCACATTAACAAGCAGGGAGGTACCTTTTCGGAACAGCTGTCCCATCTTGCAGTAGAGATCCTGAGATGATCCGAAGCCCACTCGATATCACTTGCGGCTCGCTTCATTCCAGGCAAGAGGAATGTGCTCGCCGACAGTCTGAGCAGAGAGACGCAGATAGTGAGTACCGAGTGGTCTTTGGATCCTCAAATAGCCAACAAAGTCCTGACTTTGTGGGGTTCCCCGACTGTGGACCTGTTCGCTACAGCGTTGAACACCAAGCTTCCGCTGTACTGCTCCCCAGTCCCGGACCCCAAGGCCCTCTGGCAAGATGCCTTCCAACAACAGTGGGACAACGTGGATGTGTACGCCTTTCCCCCGTTCTGTCTGATGACGAGGGTCCTCAACAAGACCAGAACATCTGTCAACCTCTCGATTACCTTGATAGCTCCGCTATGGCATCACGCAGAGTGGTTTCCGGACCTTCTGCAGCTCCTCACGTAGATCCCGAGGGAGCCCCCTCCACGTCACGAACTACTCAAACAACCACACTCCAATATCTTTCACAAAGCCGTAGCTTCGCTTCGACTTCACGCCTGGAGACTATCCAGCATCTCCTCAAAGAGAGAGGATTTTCGCAACAAGTTGCGGAAAGGATGTCTGGCCACCTGCGCATGTCATCCGCAGGAGTCTACCAGGCGAAGTGGAGAGTTTTCTGTGGTTGGTGCCGTGGAAGGGGTATCTCTCCCCTCGATGCCACTTTACTAGAAGTGAGACCTCCTCCTTGGAACGTGGTTCGGGTTCTCAGGTCTCCTAAGAGGCCTCCTTACGAACCATTACGCCAGGCTTCTGATCGCCACCTTACCTGGAAGACAATGTTCCATCTAGCTCTGGCCTCGGCCAAGCGAGTCAGCGAACTGCATGGTCTCTCCTTCGACGTCGCCCATTCAAGTGGATGGGGGGAGGTAACGTTCGGATTCGTCCCTGAGTTTGTTGCTAAGACTCAGAACCCGAGAGTGCCGAACCCTAGGTTCGACTCTTTCCAGGTCTTGAGTCTTCGTTCTGTAACAGATGACCCAGACCATCTCCTACTGTGCCCAGTCAGGAGTCTGAGGTTGTATCTTAAAAGAACAGCTACAGTCCGCCCCCAGGTGCGGAACTTGTTCGCTAGCACCGGGGAAACGAAGAGGAGGGTCACCAGGAATACCATCTCGGCCTGGATCCGCAAGGTGGTCCACCTGGCCTTGAGTTCTGACCCTCCTCCGTCACAGCCCCCTAGGGTGCATGATGTCAGGGGCGTTGCTACGTCCCTGGCCTTCAAGAAGAAATTTTCGGTGACGCAGGTCCTGCAAGCTGGGGTGTGGAAGCGTCAGACCACTTTCACGGCCCACTACCTGCAAGACGTGACACACAGACGGCTCGATACGTTTTCTATCGGCCCTGTGGTGGCTGCACAACAGCTGGTCTAACCTCAGGCTCCTAACTGGACAAGTAGCAGAGGGTTGAGGGCATTGTTACCCGGTTTTAGTTTGTGTGAATGAAAAGATCTGTCTGGCCCTTTTCTTTTCTTCATCCTTTCTTCCCTTGGAGAGAAACAGCATCCTGGGTCCTTTGCACAGCTGACCTCAACCTCTGCAGGTAAGCCATGCTTCCTTGTGTTCCTAGTATTAAGTTGTAATACTGTCATGTCCCCATACCCTGACGAGGTGGTATTGAGTAGTCCTAGCCTAGATTTCCTTCTAAAGAACTCCAGGTCAACTTCCTAGGACATGTCATTGCTCACCTTCACACATACGACTTACGTAGGCTGCAGCAGCCCCTCAGCTGTCTGCGAGGCGCTGGGGCCCCAACCCTTGAGTTGCTTTATGAACTCGGGTTAGGGGCCCCCGGGCAAGCCAAAGCCAGTATGGCAGGGGACTTACCTCCCTTCCTAAGGGTTAAGTCACCCCATGTAAATAGCGTATTTTGTATTCAGTTATGGAACAAATGACAAATTCGTAGATAATTTGTATTTTTCCTAACGATACAAACCTTAGCTATTTACAGTTATGTGCCTGCCAGCCTTGTCCCCCAAGATAATTCCTACCTCTAAGTAAAGTGGATCTTCACCGGTGTGTGTGAGGGTGGAGGGGTGGCTAGCAACCCCTCCCTACCCCCCCGCTAACTAGCGGTGGGGTAGGAAACCCTCGTTAAAACATTATGGCTCGTCATCGGCTGTCACCAAATTAATTACCCCATGTAAATAGCTAAGGTATGTATCGTTAGGAAAAATACAAATTATCTACGAATTTGTCATATTTTTAGTATTTTATTATCTGTAAACACCATGTAGTACTGTATGTGCACTGTAAGGAAGAATGAAATAGGTGGTTGTTATCTGTTTCTATTTTTAAATTATTTTTCATTGAACATAACCGGATAACCCCATGCACATCTACTTTTTAGTCTAACAGAATTGTTTACCACCTTCTCTCCTTTTCTCCCCATTAATTACTGTACCGTATTGTCATTTTCAAGTAAATAGAAATAAAAACATATTGTTACACATACTGTACTGTGCTAATGTCGAATTCGTTTTGGTTGCTTTAATATGGATGAACGTGTATTGTAAATCATATGTACTGTATGATTTTTTCTCCTTTTCAGATTGTGTTTTCATCTGTTTACAAAGTTTTAATGCCCTTTACCAGAGATTTTGATGCTATTAAGAATGCCTTGAACTTGGTTGACGAGTGTGATAGGACAAGCATTGAGGTTGGGCTCATGGGAGCAGCACAACATGTCTTAGAAGAATGGGGTAATGGGACCCCATGTCAGGTAGAGTAAATATTTGTTAGATGAACTGATTTGTGTTTTAAATGGATTTAGGTAACACAGGTTTCTGTATTCCAGTTATTCTTTGCATAAAACAAATACAGTATTATTTCCATGAATTGTACCTATGAATAGAAATGCTAGCCTTATTTGATCTTTCACATAAATGACCTAATAATAGTGTCCCTCTGGGGTTCTTAACCTCTTGTTTAGTATCGTTATTGTAAAGCTCTGGCAGTTTCAGTGCTGCTTTTCCCATTGTCTGCATAAAGATAATTCTGTCTGTTTTGATATTTCCATTTTAGGCTCCCTCCATCATTTTATATTATTTGTAGCTTGTGAATTTTTTTGAAACTGTTAAATAATATTTCTCAAACTATCCTTTTTTCTATACACAGCTAAGTTCGTAGTAATTCCATACATTGTACAATTGAACCTGTTTTATTTTACACCCAGGAAAGTGTAGAAGGCATAAGTAAGATAAGAAGTTAGTGATTGTGTAATACGGTACTGTACATGAAAATGATTTTAAATGTATTTTAATTTTCAGATTGTTTTGATAACAGATGGGAATGCAGGGGCTGGACAGCATAACCTTCAGAAGTCAATGATGTCTGCTCACTCCCGGGTTACTTCCCAGTTTCCGCTGCCTTTTCCTTTCCCAGCAAAATTAAGTATCGTCTGTATAGCTAACCCAAATGACCCATCTCTACAGGTGATTGTAGTTTTTTTTCCATTGTCTAAGAAATGTGTGTTTCACTTTATTCTCGTACAATATTTGTACTTTTAGTTATTGCATAGTGTGAGTTTGTTTTGTAAGAGTAGCTGGATAGCAAATGCTCAAGAATTAAATGCTTCTATTTATACAGGTATCGAATTCGCTGTATCAGCGCTTGATAGAACTTAATGGTGAAGGAGACATATTGATCCCAGAAGATGGGCTGACTAAAAAGGTAATCATAGTACTGTAGTTTAGTATTACACATCCTTAAGCATCCAAAACCTTTCCATTCTACTAAGTTTGAGAGTCGGCTAATTTCAATTTACCGTTTTGTTGATGTAATCTCTTGGTGGAAAATGTATATGGATAGGAGTATGTGTATTCCTAACTGGTGTGCTTATTATGCCATTTGCTTAATTTACCTCGAAAGAAGTTCCAAGATACTCTACAACAAGTATACATTCTTCTCCGGTCTTACAATGCCATCAAACTATGCACTTCCATTGTTACAAACAGTCATTTTCAATATTTAACTTAGCCGGTGATTATAATAGCTGCAACTCTGTTGCTCGACAGAAAAACTCTAAGGAAAAATTCGCCAGCGATCGCTACACAGGTAGGGGGTGTACTCAACAGCGCCATCTGTCGTCCAGATACCCAGTACTCATTGTAAACAAAGAACTCAATTTTCTCTCTGTCGTGCTACCGGCAAGACCTACTTATTCGCTGTTGCTAACTGGATTTGTTTTCACAACTATTTGGTGAAGTACACTATTCTAGTTTTGAGCTTTCGCTGTGCAGGCTTTCTCTTCAAAAATCCTTGCATTCTTTTTTTGATTACGGATTATTTGTTGATGACTTTTTGATAGTTTTTGAATTCCCCTTTGACCAATTCAAAATGGCTGACCCTTCACAAGTCCCAAAATTTAGGAAGTGTAATGCTAGGGACTGTTCAAGGCGTCTTCCGAAGGCCTCTATCGACCCTCACACTGTTTGTTCCAATTGTCGGGATAAAACCTGTCAATTGGAAGATCGATGTGAGGAGTGCGTTGGGCTTTCGGAATTTGATTTTATCGAATTCCAAAAGTATACACGTAGGCTAGAGAGAGATAGAGTTAGGAGAAGTTCCTCTCGTTCTATTGACATTTCCTCTCCTCATGCCCCACAACCTATTCCTTCCCCTGTAGTGGTTGCTCCTAATCCCCCTTCTGGCACTCAGGAACCTTCGATGGCTGATATGATGCGTGCCATCCAAGCTCTGGGTGAGAGAGTTGAGTCCCTGGCTAGTGACCGTAACCAGCTCATGGCGGATGTGAAGGAGCTGAAGTGTAAAAGTGCAGTGGGAAGTGTTAAAGTGAGTGATAGTGTTGTGGATAGTGTTGCGCTTGAGGGTTCGTCTGTTCGTGCCTGTCGTCCTCCTAGTCCGGGACCTCTTGCAAGCTCCCAAGTCCAGGGGAGAAGCAATGTCGTACGACAAATGGGTTCGAGAGGCTTTAATCAGCGAACAGACGTTCCCTCCGTGGTATCGGGCGCATCTTCCCAAGATCGCCCCTGCCACACAAAGACGAGAGAGCCCATTTATTCCTCGTCTTCGGAAGGTGTTTCTCGCAAGAAACAATGGACCAAGGTCTCACGACCGTTAAAGCGCAAGTCGGTCCCTTCCGCACAAGTCCAACGTCCCAGCTGTAGCCACTGGGTCAGTTCGGACTCGCTGCAGTCTTCCGATGACTGCTCACCTCCTAAGAGAGGCAAAGCGGTACCGCCTCAGACAGTTACACCGTCTGTCGCCGCACCTGCTCCTGCAGACCCTAAGTGGTCTTTGCTGCAAGACATGCAGTCCCAATTAACGTCACTTATGCAGGACTTGCGTGCGGAGAAGGTTGCTGCCGCACCAGCTAGTGCAGCCTCTTGCCTACAACCACCCACACGCTCGGTTGTGCGTCCTGTTGACGCTGAGGCGACCTTCTTGCGCACTCCAGTTGAGAGAGTTCCGCCACCCATGCGTTCCAGTGTGCCCTGCCAGCCGCATGTTGACGTTCAGCGACGCACGGAGCCTTCCGTTGACGTTCGTGAGGTACAACAACCGTCAGAGTTGTTTTGTTTTGACGCGGTGCGTCAACCTCCGCAACCCAGTGTGGTTGCCACTGCTCACCCACATCAGGCTAGACAGTCTGGAGTAGACGCTGTGCGTCCCCGCGCTGCTATGGTTGTTGCCAGCTCACAGACTGGGCAACAGTTCCATGACGTTGCGTCCGGCTCAGTCACGCATGCACCCGTGCGACCGGACTCAGCTAACCAGCCGTTACCTACTCCATTGCCGCTTCCTCCTCAATACTCGGATGAGGGACTTTCTGATGATGATGGTGCTGCACACGTAGATGAACCACATTCAGAACTGGACGAGCCTAAGTCTACGCAACCCTCTTTGGACTTTAGGAAAGTTTTGGCTCTGTTCAAAGAGATGTTTCCGGACCAGTTTGTGTCTGTGGCTCCGCGCTCTCCTCCGTCAGAGTTTGTTTTAGGTATTCCGTCATCCACGCCTGCCTTTACTAGACTCGTCCTCGCACGCTCGTCCAAGAGAGCTTTACGAGTGATAGGAGAATGGATGCAGTCCAAAAAGAGTCTAGGGAAGACAGCCTTTACGTTTCCCCCTGCTAGACTCTCTTCTAGATCGAGCTTCTGGTATGCCACGGGAGAAGTTCTCGGCTTGGGAGTTCCTGCCTCTGCCCAGGGCGACTTCTCAAGTCTTGTAGACTCTCCCCGACGGCTAGCCATGAGACGCTCAAAGATATGTTGGTCATCTTCGGACCTGGACCACCTTTTGAAAGGTATATTTAGAGCCTTCGAGGTCTTCAACTTTTTAGACTGGTGTCTGGGAGCTCTAAGCAGAAAGATCTCTCCGACAGAGAAGGAGACTTCCTTGCTCATCATGTCCTGCATGGACAAGGCCGTACGTGACGGATCTAATGAGCTTGCTGCATCTTTTGTGTCCGGAGTCCTCAAGAAGCGTGAGAACCTATGCTCTTTCCTGTCAGCTGGAGTTACACCATGCCAGAGATCCGAACTTCTGTTTGCTCCTCTTTCCAAGTGCCTCTTTCCAGAGGACCTGATTAAGGAGATTGCTGCTTCTTTGATACAGAAGGATACTCACGATCTGGTTGCGTCCTCTGCTCGCAAAGCCACCCCTTTGCCTACCTTGTCAGCTAGACCAAGGATGGACACTCCAGCGTCACGTTTTATTCCGCCCTTTCGTGGCAGAGCCTCCAGCAGAGGAGGTGCTCGTGCCGAAGGGAGACGTGGAAAGAAGAAAGGAACC
This sequence comes from Palaemon carinicauda, assembly GCF_036898095.1. Lineage (NCBI taxonomy): Eukaryota > Metazoa > Arthropoda > Malacostraca > Decapoda > Palaemonidae > Palaemon > Palaemon carinicauda. The sequence continues at coordinate 15,362,050 of NC_090734.1, forward strand.
AAGTCCTTTAAGGGCAGAGTCTGACTGCCAGCTTCTTCAGACAGCAGTGGGAGCCAGACTCAAGAACTTCTGGCAGACCTGGGAGAAGAGAGGCGCAGATGCACAATCTGTGAAGTTGCTCAGAGAGGGGTACAAGATCCCGTTTGTACGAAAACCCCCTCTAGCAACGTCTCCCTTCGATCTCTCTCCCAGGTACAGAGAGGAAGACAAGAGACGAGCATTGAAACAAGAAGTGTCTCTCTTACTAGAAAAGGGAGCGGTAGTCAAAGTCCTGGACCATCAAACCCCGGGCTTCTACAACCGTCTCTTCTTGGTGTCAAAGAAGACAGGAGGGTGGAGGCCGGTGCTAGACGTCAGTGCGCTGAATGTCTTTGTCACAAAGCAGACGTTCTCCATGGAGACCACAAAGTCCGTTCTAGCAGCGGTCAGAAGGGAAGACTGGATGGTCTCTTTAGACCTAAGGGACGCCTATTTCCACGTCCCCATCCACCCAGACTCCCAACCTTTTCTGAGATTTGTTTACGAAAAGATTGTCTACCAGTTTCAAGCCCTGTGCTTTGGCCTAAGCACAGCTCCTCTTATGTTTACGAGGCTGATGAGGAATGTAGCCAAATTCCTTCATTTAGCGGACATCCGAGCCTCCCTCTATTTGGACGACTGGCTTCTAAGAGCTTCTTCCAGTCGTCGCTGTCTGAAGGATCTAAAGTGGACTCTAGATCTGACCAAGGAATTGGGTCTCCTTGTCAATTTGGAAAAGTCTCAAGTGGTCCCATCCCAAACTATTGTGTATTTAGGGATGGAGATTCACAGTCTAGCTTTTCGGGCTTTTCCGTCGGCTCCCAGAACAAGCCAAGCCCAGTTATGCCTCCAGAACATGCTGAAGAAGGAACGATGTTCAGTCTGACAGTGGATGAGTCTGATAGGGACCCTATCATCCCTGGAACAGTTCGTGTCGTTAGGAAGACTACACCTCCGTCCTCTTCAATATCACCTAGCTTTTTACTGGAAAAAGGACAAGACGCTAGAAGCGGTCTCGATCCCCATTTCCGAGAAGATGAAGTCTTGCCTGACATGGTGGAAGGACAGTATCAGCCTCAGAGAGGGTCTGCCCCTGGCTGTTCAGACTCCCAACCACGTTCTCTTCTCGGACGCATCGGACATAGGCTGGGGCGCGACATTAGACGGTCGGGAATGCTCGGGAATATGGAACTCGAGTCAAAGGACAATGCATATCAACTGCAAGGAGCTACTGGCAGTTCATCTGGCCTTGAAAAGCTTCAAGTCTCTCCTTCAAGGCAAAGTGGTGGAGGTGAACTCGGACAACACCACGGCTTTGGCGTACATCTCCAAGCAAGGAGGGACCCACTCTATGACGTTGTACGAGATCGCAAGGGACCTCCTCACCTGGTCAAAAGGTCAAAACATTTCGCTAGTAACGAGGTTCATCCAAGGCAACTTGAATGTCATGGCAGATTGTCTCAGTCGGAAGGGACAAATCATTCCAACAGAATGGACCCTCCACAAGGATGTATGCAAGAGACTTTGGGCCACATGGGGCCAGCCAACCATCGATCTCTTCGCAACCTCGATGACCAAGAGGCTCCCAATATATTGCTCACCAATCCCGGACCCAGCAGCAGTTCATATAGATGCCTTTCTCCTAGATTGGTCACATCTAGACCTATATGCATTCCCTCCGTTCAAGATTGTCAACAAGGTACTGCAGAAGTTCGCCTCTCACGAAGGGACAAGGTTGACGTTAGTTGCTCCCCTCTGGCCCGCGAGAGAATGGTTCACCGAGGTACTTTGATGGCTAGTGGACGTAGAAGGGTGGACCTTCTACGTCAGCCACACATAAAGAAGGTACACCAAGGCCTCCACGCTCTTCGTCTGACTGCCTTCAGACTATCGAAAGACTCTCGAGAGCTAGAGGCTTTTCGAAGGAGGCAGCCAGGGCGATTGCTAGAGCAAGGAGGACATCCACCCTTAGAGTCTACCAATCGAAGTGGGAAGTCTTCCGAAACTGGTGCAAGTCAGTATCTGTATCCTCGACCAGTACCTCTGTAACTCAAATAGCTGACTTCCTTTTATACCTGAGGAAAGAACGATCTCTTTCAGCTCCCACTATCAAGGGTTACAGAAGCATGTTGGCATCAGTCTTCCGTCACAGAGGCTTAGATCTTTCCAACAATAAAGATCTACAGGACCTCCTTAAGTCTTTTGAGACCACGAAGGAGCGTCGTTTGGTTACACCTGGTTGGAATTTAGACGTGGTACTAAGATTCCTCATGTCAGACAGGTTCGAGCCGCTACAATCAGCCTCCCTTAAAGATCTCACCTTAAAGACTCTTTTCCTGGTATGCTTAGCCACGGCTAAAAGAGTCAGTGAGATTTACGCCTTCAGCAAGAACATCGGATTTTCATCTGAAACGGCTACATGTTCTCTACAACTTGGTTTTCTAGCCAAAAACGAGCTACCTTCTCGTCCTTGGCCGAAATCGTTCGATATTCCAAGCTTATCGAATATGGTTGGAAATGAACTAGAAAGAGTCTTATGCCCTGTGAGAGCTCTTAATTTCTATTTAAGACGAACTAAACCTTTACGAGGCCAGTAAGAAGCTTTATGGTGTTCAGTTAAGAAACCATCTTTGCCTATGTCAAAGAATGCTTTATCCTATTTTATCAGACTGTTAATACGAGAAGCTCATTCACATCTGAGTGAGGAAGACCAAGCTTTGCTGAAGGTAAGGACACACGAAGTTAGAGCTGTCGCAACTTCCGTGGCCTTTAAACAAAATAGATCTCTGCGAAGTATAATGGACGCAACCTATTGGAGAAGCAAGTCAGTGTTCGCGTCTTTTTATCTTAAGGATGTCCAGTCTCTTTACGAGGACTGCTACACTCTAGGACCATTCGTAGCAGCGAGTGCAGTAGTGGTTGAGGGCTCAACCACTACAATTCCCTAATTCTATAACCTTTTTAATCTTTCTCTTGAAATGTTTTTATTGTTGTTTTTGGGTTGTCCGGAAGGCTAAGAAGCCTTTCGCATTCTGGTTGATTTGGCGGGTGGTCAAAGTCTTTTCTTGAGAAGCACCTAGATTAGAGGTTTTGATGAGGTCCTGTTGTATGGGTTGCAACCCTTGATACTTCAGATCCTACGGGTCGCTCAGCATCCTAAGAGGATCGCGAGGCTCCGTAAGGAAGACGTACTTAAAAAGGCAGAGTAATTGTTCAAGTCGACTTCCTTACCAGGTACCTATTTATTTTGTTTTTGTTATTTTGATAACTTCTAAAATGAAATAAAAATTCTTAGCTCATAATGATGTAAACATATTTTGCTGGTCTCTACCCACCCCCCTGGGTGTGAATCAGCTATTATAATCACCGGCTAAGTTAAATATTGAAAAATGTTATTTTGATAATAAAATAAATTTTTGAATATACTTACCCGGTGATTATAAATTAAAGGACCCTCCCTTCCTCCCCAATAGAGACGCAGTGGACCGAGGAGAAAATTGAGTTCTTTCTTTACAATGAGTACTGGGTATCTGGACGACAGATGGCGCTGTTGAGTACACCCCCTACCTGTGTAGCGATCGCTGGCGAATTTTTCCTTAGAGTTTTTCTGTCGAGCAACAGAGTTGCAGCTATTATAATCACCGGGTAAGTATATTCAAAAATTTATTTTATTATCAAAATAACATTTTGTTCCGTAACGGAAATACAAACCACGCTACTTACATGGGGTAATTACTTCGGCGCAGCCGATGACGAGCCATAAAGTTTTAACGAGGGTTTCCTACCCCACCGCTAGTTAGCGGGGGGTAGGGAGGGGTAGCTAGCTACCCCTCCTCCCTCACACACACCGGTGAATAGCTCACTTTACTTTTGGCTCGGAGAGACGACAGACCTGTCAGCGCTCTCCTCTTTGTTGACTGCCATAATCTTGTTTGCTTTTTCTTTTCAGTGTGTGTGTGAAGTTGGCCTCTATTACTCGTCATGCGTACGTGGCCTGGGATTCCCGGCCGCCCTTGTGGGACCTTTATGTCGGCCGTGAACACGGATCCCCACTCCTTATGCCCTCAGTGTAGGGGCCAACGGTGTGATAGGTCTAACGTGTACATTGAGTGTAGGGAGTGGTCTACCTCCCATTGGGAGAGGTTTGCCCAGCGATGTAAGAAGAAGGCTAAAAGGGCTCTTTCTCTTTCGGAGGCTTCTCGGAAGAGAGAAAATCCCAGGTCTTCTTCTTCCGCCGCCCTTTCCTCCTCCGAAGCTCCTGCTTGAGCGGCCTCTTCCGAGTGGCTGGCGAGTGGTAGCGTAGACCATAATGTTGTTGATGTTATTAACCGATCCTGGGGTGAGGGAGAGGTCGTTGCCTCCCATAGCGAGGCGGCTGCCCCTTCCCCCTTGGAGGAGGTGTTGTATCTAATAATGATCTGTTTCAGCTTTGGGCTTCCTTGGGGCTGCAGGGATCGCCCTCCAAGGAAGCTCTGTTTGACATAATCAAACGGGGTGCGGCTGCCGAACAATCGTCAACTTCAGAGGACATAGATCCTCTGGGTGTGGTTGACGTTGTTGTGTCGGAAACATCCCGTGGGTCTGGCCAAACACCCGTTCCTGTGGCTGCGGTAGCGGAAGGCTCTGTCTCCCCCTCTGAACATCCTTCGAGGGAGGATCTTAGTCCCACGGTCTCTCCTGCTGGTGATACTCCCTCTCGGGGGAGTTCACTTATAGAGAATCCTCTTCGGAGGCCCATCGATGGTCAGCCTGCTGATCACACGGCCCCTCGTGGGCGTATAAGGCGGAAGGCTCGTCCTCCCCTACGCCGTAGAGGCCTTCCTTCCCCCTTCAAAGGGGTTAGGAGGCGCCTCTTCGGCTCGTCGTCACCACAGTCCTCTGCGGAGGAGACGACTCGCCGTTCTCCTGTCTTGCCAGCTACCAACCTAGACCTCTCCGAGGATCGTTCGCGATCCCCTTCGGAGGATGGTCGTCCTTCGGGACTTTGTGACCTGTCGCCCAGACTATCTACGTCTAAGGATCCTGATGCGCTTTACGCGCCACCTGATGCTGCCCCTGTGCAGTCCCCAGGCCCTTCGGGGCTACAGGGACTTGAGCGCGAAACTGCACCTCTCGCCCCTGAGCGCCAGGCACCGCCCGCGCGCCCGCCTGCTGTCGTTCCTGCTGATCCTGACATAGCGCCTCGGCGCTCACCCTTAGGCGTTGGCGCCTCTGTTCCTGCCACGCGCCAGGGTCCCCCTGCGCGCCCATGCCCTTCGGCACCACGTCACCCTCCAGCAGTTCCTGAAGTAGCGCGCAAGCGCCCAACTGCGCATACGCACCCTGCTCCTGATATAGCGCCACCGCGCTCGTCTGCGCACACGAGCCCAGTTCCTAATACGGCACCTACGCGTCCACCGGTGCCCCAGCGGCCACCTGCGCCCTCGTGCCCTCCAGCGCCTCGGTGCCCTGAGTTCCTGTTTCATCGCGCGCGGTCCAGGAGGTTCCTGAGTTGGCGCACAGGCGCCCTCAGGTTCCTGCGGACTCGGGGGAAAAGCGCAACACGTGCCCACGCGCGGTTCCAGTTCCAACGCTCACGCGTACACCAACGCGCCCGCGCGTTACCGTAGATCCATCGCGCCCACCTAGGGAGGCACGCGATACGCGTCCGCGCGTAGTTCCTGTACCAGCGCCCACGCGCTCACCAACGCGACCACGCGTCGCCACAGCTCAGCTCGTCGCCCAAGAGGCTTCCAAGTCAACGCACGGGCGCTCACGGCTGCCTCTGGGACCGCACGAGCTTGCTATCGATACGAGCGCGCACGACGCTCCAGTATTGCGCCCTGTTTCTGCTACACGCCCCGTTCCTGTTTTTAAGACAACAAATGTTGCCCAACGAACTCCGGAGCGCCCTCACGCTGCTCGCCCCGCGCGGCCTCTTCAGCCTCGCACTCCGATGCGACTGCATCCTGATGCGCGCTATGCGCGCCCACGATCGCCAACGCGACCAACGCGCCCACGATCGCCAACGCGACTAACGCGCCCACAGGCGAGTGTGCCGGTCTTACTGGACCAGCGCCAACCCTCTCGCCCTCAGGTCGCTCGCGACCCTGCTCCAGCGCTACCGCGCCCTCAGCCAGTTCTTCCGGACTCGCGCTCAGGCGCCCCCGTTATCTCACGCCCCTCGGGGCCGCGCCAGGTCGCTGCGCGCCCGCGCGTCCGGCCTCCTCCTGCTCCAGCTCCTGATCGCCGCACGCCTACACCATCGCCTACGCGCTCTCGCGGCCTTGTTCCCGCTCCAGCTGCTGAGCGCCCCCGCACCCACGCGCCCGCGCCGTCGCCTACGCGCCATCACGCCCTCGCGCCCGCCCTCGCGCCCGCCCTCGCCCACGCAGGTGCGCACGCGCGAGTTTGCAGTATCGCGCCATCCATCCACGCGCGACCCTGACCAGTGCCTTGTAGTACGAGCCCCAGCGCGATCGCCAGCAGGCGGATTCTTCCTCGTCGCGTTCCCCTCCTCGCAAGCGCAGACCAGCGCGCTCGCCAGAGGGGGAGCGCTCCCCGGACAGGTCTAGGGATTCTTCTCTTTCAGCCCTGCAGGCGAACCCTCATTTGTCGACTCCTCCTAGGGATCCCTCGATCCCCTTCCCTCCAGAGGGAGTGTCTGACAGCGTGGCTGTCAGTCAGCAGCTCTTGTGCGGGCAATTAAGCCAGCCCTCTCTGACTCAGGTCGCAAACCAGCGGCAGCTTCCTCCCCCTGAAGAGGAAGAGAAGAGTCTCTCCCGTGGGTCCTCCTCCGAGGCCTATTCTGTCCCTGCGCAGATCCTTACGCAAGGCTCCTACTCCCCCTCAGACCTTCTCGCCCTCCCCTGCGAAGGAGGATTACCCCTCCTCAGGAGAGTCGGACGAGCAGGAATACTCCCCCATCGCACCAATGGGGGAGGTTCCTCCTCTCCCTGAGAGGTCTTCTCGTCCAGAGGTGGAGAAGGACCTGCCTCCTTCGCTTTTAGAGTCCTGTATCCCGCCCTGAAGGGAGCCTAAGGACTCTAAGACGATTCCCAAATCGTCAGCTAGGATCAGGCAGGAACCGTCTAGAGCCGTCGAGGATGTCCACGTGTCCCCCCAGGAAGAGCCCCTGGGGACGGAAGACTTCGCTGCAAGCCCTTCAGGAGGAGAGCACCAGGAGTCAGAACATGCATTCTGGCAAGTCCTGACCCTCATGAGGAACCTTAATGGGATCCCAGACCCTGAGGTCCCACCTCGTGAAGGGAAGGACATGGTCCTGGACCGCGTCTACGGCACTCAGAAACCCTCTAGGGCCAGTGCAGCTTTGCCCTGGTCCCAAGGGATGAAGAGTGCCAGAGACAAGGTCGAGGGTCAGCTCGCTGAGCTTGCCTCCTCCAGCAGATCGAGTTCCGGTAATAAGCTCCTCCCTCCTCCTCGGGTCCATCAGAGGAGGTACTTTGAGATCCTCGAGGAGTCTTCTCTGAGTCTTCCCTTGCATCACTCCGTGGAAGAATTCACAGGGGGAGTCCCTCTTGAGAGACTCTCCAACCGGCACGTGTCCTTCTCAGCCTCTGAGATCCTGAGCCAGGAGAAGGTCATCAAGTGCATCATGCAGGCCACTTCATGGCTCGACATCTGGCTGGGGTCTCTGGGCATCCTGGTGCGGTCCGAGGACCTTTCCAAGGAAAGCACCAGGAAAGCGCTGGAAACCTTTCTTCTCTCTGGCACACGGACCATCAAGTTCCTGTCCCACCAAGCCTCGAGCTTGTGGGCCAACATGATCCTCAAGCGTAGGAAAGCTGTGGCCGAGAGGTTCCACCATAAGGTACCCAGTGCGGAGTCTAGCAGGCTCAGATACTCTTCCGTTCTCGGTAAGAGCCTGTTTGAGCCTAAGGACGTGGAGCTCACTGTCGAGAGGTGGAGGAAATCCAACCAGGATTCCCTCATCCATAGGGCCCTACAAGCCTCCAGCAGCCCAGCAGCCCCGTCCTACTAAGGACACGAAGAAGACAACCACCGCAGCGAAGCCCAAGGTGTCTAAGCCCTTTCCTGCCAAGAGCAGGAGGGGCAAGAAGTCCTCCAGGGGAGGCAAAAACCCTAGAGGTACCAGCGGAGGCCAGAAGCGCTAGGGTTGGCAATCCCCCTGCATGTCCACCAGTGGGGGGATGCCTTCAGAGTTGCGCAACAAGGTGGCAGCAACTCGGGGCGGATGCCTGGACAATCTCCGTGATCTCCCTAGGTTATCACGTCCCGTTCACAGCCTCACTACCTCCCCTGACAGCGAACCCAGTGTCGTTGAGCTCTTTTGCCATGGGATCGGCAAAAGGGCAGGCCCTTTGGGCCGAAGTCCAGACCATGTTGGAGAAGGACGCTCTCCAGGAGGTCGTAGACGGGTCCCCAGGCTTCTACAGTTGACTCTTTCTTGTGAGAAAGGCGTCTGGAGGCTGGAGACCAGTCATCGACCTCTCGACCCTGAACGGGTTTGTCAAGCAGACTCCGTTCAACATGGAGACGGCAGACACGGTCAGGCTTGCAGTGAGACCGCAAGACTTCATGTGCACGCTGGACCCGAAGGACACGTACTTCCAGATCCCAATCCATCCGTCTTCAAGGAAGTACCTGAGATTTTGCCTAGACAACAAGATCTACCAGTTCAAGGTGCTGTGTTTCTGTCTCTCCACAGCTCCTCAGGTATTCACCAGTCTTCACCATCATCTCTTCATGGGCGCACAGGATCGGCATCCGTCTCCTTCGTTATCTGGATGACTGGCTGATCCTAGCAGACTTGGAGGCAACCCTTCTTCGCCATTGAGACAGTCTCCTCGAAGTTTGCCCAGATCTGGGAATCGTGGTAAACCTCGAGAAGTCCTCTCTGCAACTGGTATATCTAGGCATGGTCATAGACACCAATCTCCACAAAGCCTTCCCATCGGACGAAAGGATGACAAGGCTGAGGAAGGTTGCGAAACCTTTCCTCAATCGAGAAGAACTCCCAGCCCAATCGTGACTTCGTCTTCTCGGTCACCTCTCTTCCTTGACCCGTCTCGTTCCCAACAGCCGCCTCAGGATGAGATCCCTCCAGCGGCGACTCAAGTCTCGGTGGAGTCAAGGACTCGACGACCCCGGACATCCTGATCCCCTTGGGACCTGCGGAACGAGCGGACCTCAGTTGGTGGGTGGCAGACGAGAACCTACGAAAGGGAGTGGATCTTCTTGTCCCTTCCCCGGATTTGATGCTGTTTTCGGACGTATCAAACAAAGGGTGAGGGGCCCACGTTCTGAACCACAGGACCTCAGGCCTGTGGCCAGAATCAGAAAGGTACCTTCACATAAACCTGCTAGAAATGAAGGCCGTATTCCTGGCTCTTCAGAAGTTCCACCAAATCCTGGCGGGCCACTCGGTGGTGGTGATGAGCGACAACACCACGGTCGTGGCTTATATAAACAAGCAGGGAGGTACCTTTTCGGAACAGCTATCCCATCTTGCAGTAGAGATCCTGAGATGGTCCGAAGTCCACCCGATTTCACTAGTGGCTCGCTTCATTCCAGGCAAGAGGAATGTGCTCGCCGACAGTCTGAGCTGAGCGACGCGGATAGTGAGTACCGAGTGGTCTTTGGATCCTCAGATAGCCAACAAAGTCCTGACTTTGTGGGGTTCCCCGACAGTGGATCTGTTCGCCACGGCGCTGAACACCAAGCTCCTGCTGTACTGCTCCCCAGTCCCGGACCCCAAGGTGCTCTGGCAAGATGCCTTCCAGCAACGGTGGGACAACGTCGATGTGTGCGCCTTTTCCCCGTTCTGTCTGATGAGGAGGGTACTCAACAAGACCAGAACATCGGTCAATCTCTCGATGACCTTGATAGCTCCGCTATGGCATCTTGCAGAGTGGTTCCCGGACCTTCTGATACTCCTCACGGAGATCCCGAGGGAGCTCCCTCCACGTCACGAGCTACTCAAACAACCACACTCCAACATATACCACAAAGCCGTAGCTTCGCTTTGGCTTCACGCCTGGAGACTATCCAGCATCTCCTCACAGAGAGAGGGTTTTCGCAACAGGTTGCGGAAAGGATGTCTGGCCACCTGCGCAAGTCATCCGCAGGAGTCTACCAGGAGAAGTGGCGAGTTTTCTGTGGTTGGTGCCGTGGAAGGGGTATCTCTCCCCTCGATGCCACTTTACCAGCAATAGCGGAGTTCCTCGTTTATCTGCGGGAAGAAATGCGCCTTTCAGTCTCGGCGGTGAAAGGCTATCGCTCAGCCTTAAGTCTTGCCTTCAGGCTCAAAGGAATGGACATTTCCTCCTCGCTGGAACTGTCTCTTCTCATACGGAGTTATGAACTTACCTGCCCTCAGTCGGAAGTGAGACCTCCTCCTTGGAATGTGGTTCGAGTTCTCAGGTCTCTTAAGAGACCTCCCTACGAACCATTACGCTAGGCTTCTGATTGCCACCTTACCTGGAAGACGGTGTTCCTGCTAGCTTTGGCCTCGGCCAAGCGAGTCAGCGAACTTCATGGTCTCTCCTACGACGTCGCCCATTCAAGTGGATGAGGGAAGGTAACGTTCAGCTTCGTCCCTGAGTTTGTGGCTAAGACTCAGAATCCGGGAGTGCCGGACCCAAGCTTCGACTCTTTCCAGGTCTTGAGTCTTCGTTCTGTAACAAATGACCCAGACCATCTCCTACTGTGCCCAGTCAGGAGTCTGAGGTTGTATCTTAAAAGAACAGCTGCAGTCCGCCCCCTGGTGCGAGCATTGTTCATGAGCACCGGGGAAACGAAGAGGAGGGTCACTAGGAATACCATCTCGGCCTGGATTCGTAAGGTAATCCATCTGGCCTTGACCCCTGACCCTCCTCCGTCACGTCGCCCTATGGCGCACGACGTCAGGGGCGTGGCTACGTCCATGGCTTTCAAGAAGAACTTTTCAGTGATGCAGGTCATGCAAGCTGGGGTGTGGAAGCGTCAGACCACCTTCACGGCCCACTACCTGCAAGACGTGACACACAGGAGGCTCGATACGTTCTCTATCGGCCCTGTGGTGGCTGCACAACAGCTGGTCTAACCTCAGGCTCCTTATTGGACAAGTAGCAGAAGGTTGAGGGCATTGTTACCCGGTTTTAGTCTGTGTGAATGAAAAGATCTGTCTGGCCCTTTTCTTTTCTTCATCCTTTCTTCCCTTGGAGAGAAACAGCATCCTGGGTCCTTTGCACAGCTGACCTCAACCTCTGCAGGTAAACCATGCTTACTTGTGTTACTAGTATTAAGTTGTAATTCTGTCATGTCCCCATACCCTGATGAGGTGGTATTGGGAGAGTCCTAGCCTAAATTTCCATCCGAAGAACTCCAGGTCAACTTCCTAGGACGTGTCACTGCTCACCTTCACACACAGCTTACGTAGGCCGCAGCAGTGTCACAACTGCCTGCGAGGTGTAGGGGCCCCTAGACCCCTGAGTTCTTCTTATAGACTCAGGTTTGGGGCCCCCGGGCAAGCCAAAGCTAGTATGGCAGGGGACTTACCTCCCTTCCTAAGGGTTAGGTCACCCCATGTAAATAGCCTGGTTTGTATTTCAGTTACGGAACAAATGACAAATTCGTAGATACATACATACATATACCAAAGGCACTTCCCCCAATTTTGGGGGGTAGCCGACATCAACAAGAAACAAAACAAAAAAGGGGACCTCTACTCTCTACGTTCCTCCAGCCTAACCAGGGACTCAGCCGAGTTCAGCTGGTACTGCTAGGGTGCCACAGCCCAACCTCCCACATTTCCACCACAGATGAAGCTTCATACTGCTGAGTCCCCTACTGCTGCTACCTCCGCGGTCATCTAAGGCACCGGAGGAAGCAGCAGGGCCTACCGGAACTGCGTCACAATCGCTCGCCATTCATTCCTATTTCTAGCACGCTCTCTTGCCTCTCTCACATCTATCCTCCTATCACCCAGAGCTTTCTTCACACCATCCATTCACCCAAACCTTGGCCTTCCTCTTGTACTTCTCCCATCAACTCTTGCATTCATCACCTTCTTTAGCAGACAGCCATTTTCCATTCTCTCAACATGGCCAAACTACCTCAACACATTCATATCCACTCTAGCCGCTAACTCATTTCTTACACCCGTTCTCACCCTCACCACTTCGTTCTTAACCCTATCTACTCGAGATACACCAGCCATACTCCTCAGACACTTCATCTCAAACACATTCAATTTCTGTCTCTCCATCACTTTCATTCCCCACAACTCTGATCCATACATCACAGTTGGTACAATCACTTTCTCATATAGAACTCTCTTTACATTCATGAGCAACCCTCTATTTTTTACTACTCCCTTAACTGCCCCCAACACTTTGCAACCTTCATTGACTCTCTGACGTACATCTGCTTCCACTCCACCATTTGCTGCAACAACAGACCCCAAGTACTTAAACTGATCCACCTCCTCAAGTAACTCTCCATTCAACATGACATTCAACCTTGCACCACCTTCCCTTCTCGTACATCTCATAACCTTACTCTTACCCACATTAACTCTCAACTTCCTTCTCTCACACACCCTTCCAAATTCTGTCACTAGTCGGTCAAGCTTCTCTTCTGTGTCTGCTACCAGTACAGTATCATCCGCAAACAACAACTGATTTACCTCCCATTCATGATCATTCTCGCCTACCAGTTTTAATCCTCGTCCAAGCACTCGAGCATTCACCTCTCTCACCACTCCATCAACATACAAGTTAAACAACCACGGCGACATCACACATCCCTGTCTCAGCCCCACTCTCACCGGAAACCAATCGCTCACTTCATTTCCTATTCTATCACATGCTTTACTACCTTTGTAGAAACTTTTCACTGCTTGCAACAACCTTCCACCAACTCCATATAACCTCATCACATTCCACATTGCTTCCCTATCAACTCTATCATACGCTTTCTCCAGATCCATAAACGCAACATACACCTCATTACCTTTTGCTAAATATTTCTCGCATATCTGCCTAACTGTAAAAATCTGATTCATACAACCCCTACCTCTTCTAAAACCACCCTGTACTTCTAAGATTGCATTCTCTGTTTTATCCTTAATCCTATTAATCAGTACTCTACCATACACTTTTCCAACTACACTCAACAAACTAATACCTCTTGAATTACAACACTCATGCACATCTCCCTTACCCTTATATAGTGGTACAATACATGCACAGACCCAATCTACTGGTACCATTGACAACACAAAACACACATTAAACAATCTCACCAACCATTTAAGTACAGTCACACCCCCTTCCTTCAACATCTCAGCTTTCACACCATCCATACCAGAAATGAAATGCAAATTGATCAACCATGGTGGAAAGATCACCAACTAGTTGTGTGATGAGTTAAAAATGACAAATTCGTAGATAATTTGTATTTTTCCTAACTATACAAACCTTATCTATTTACAGTTATGTGCCCGCCAGCCCTGTCCCCCCAGTTAAGTCCTACCTCTAAGTAAAGTGAGCTATTCACCGGTGTGTGTGAGGGGGGAGGGGTAGCTAGCTACCCCTCCCTACCCCCCGCTAACTAGCGGTGGGGTAGGAAACCCTCGTTAAAACTTTATGGCTCGTCATCGGCTGCGCCGAAGTAATTACCCCATGTAAATAGCTAAGGTTTATATAGTTAGGAAAAATACAAATTATCTACGAATTTGTCATTTTTAAATCATCACACAACTAGTTGGTGATCTTTCCACCAAGGTTGATCAATTTGCATTTCATTTCTGTAACTATGTGCTTGTTGAACTGTTAATAGATCATAACGATAGCAATTATTTTTCCCATTACATCCATTACACTCTGAACCATCTTGACTTTTCTTTTGTTACTAAATATTTATTTTAAATATTCTTAGTTTGTTAGCCTGAACCTACTGGTAAAGGTGCCTTAGTCATATTCAAAGTTTGTTAATAGTTTAAATTCCAATCTACCCCATGCGGTGCCTAATTACAGTAGTAACCTCCTGAGTAAATAGGTTAAACTTACAGGCCAAAGTGGGATGATTTGATCTGTTGTCCATGCGCATGCAAGGCTACTATGCTAGGAGGCCTTGTAACTACTCTAGTCTTTGTGTAGGTCACTTACGTTCAAAGTAGCTAAGGTTTTTCTTCAAGGCAGATGCACCATCTGTCATTGTTTTGTCTCTTGGAAACATATGGCTTCAAGTTCTTTGCGTGACAGTGTATTCATCATTTCCTGCCTTTGTTAAAAAATGTTCAGTTCTATGTAAATCACTCTTTATAGTGTATTTTTCATGGGAAGGCACTGAAAAATTCAGATTGATTTCAATGGTCCTTTATATACAAACCTGTGCTATGGTTGTCTTTTTCAGCTTACACTGATCATCAATTTATATCAGAAGAAAATAGCATTGATGTTACCTCTTGTGTAGCAGGTCGCACTGCAGTTGATTTCTTGTAGCCCTTTTTTATCAGAGTGATTTTCTCTAACCTTTCTAATATCAATGGAATTACTGTAAGTAATATAGAACACTAGATATTTCTTAATTATTAATGATTTCTTTGTAGATTTGATTTACAGAATTTGGGCCATATGGCCCTGCCTTAAAGTGTCATGGGGTGAAAAAATGAAGCGGGAACATTGGCCAAGTGAACGGATAAAATTGTCTGCAGTTAAGAGGTCAATAGGATATTGCAAAGATCCTTTAGTAATACTTACTATGCATTATATAAGGTGCACTAATGGCACTACCAGCCCTATGAGAATTTCTTTTCTTTGTATCTAATTCAGATTCTTTTGTTTCCCTCAGTCTGTGTCTGAGATGTTTGAACAGCTGATTAAAACCAACTTTTCATCTTACTCTGGGACTCTTCACTGTGGTAAATTGTCTGCTCCTGTGACCTTATCACCACCCCCACAGGTAAGAATTTATTTTTAAAAGTTCCCTTTTCTCTGAATACTAATGATTTTTTTCCATGCTGGAATGTGTAGCTTCTGTTCATTTTAGCTTCGAGGCAATGTAGAATGGCTGTTTCTTATCTTAATTCTCTTTTGTTATTTGTATGGTAGAGGGAATGGTTCCTGTTATATATCTTTTTTGTGTTAGTGATAGTTTGGATCTACAAAATGAATCTTCTAATAACTTTATATATATTACAGATACAATACAAACTATAATAACTTTATATGAGATTATTTTGTTTATCTTACCAAATATTGTCTTATAAAGTTTTATTTACTTAGGTACCAACACTGCTGTTGGACTGTATTTTAAAAAAGCTGTGTGATGAAACTATTCAGATGGGATATTCTTTCCCTCACATGAAAATTGGTATTGATGCCTGCTGAGCAGTGCACAATTGCTATGCCAGGTGAAAGGGAAGTTTGAAACCTTTTGCAAAAGTGTTTTGTACATTAAAACTTCCTTATCCACTGATTGGATTTAACGCTGTTGAACTATTGATATTCTTACAGGATGTTACTCTGAAAATTTCTTTAATCCTCGGAGCACCGGACAAAATTTTTAAACCATAAGCCATTGTATCACCACCCGGAAGAGTAGTCTGTCATAAAGTCGTATTTCAAGTAAAGAGAATGTTAGCCCAAAGGCTAAAAGTTATCTCCCAGTCTTCCCTCTTTATTTTCAATGTTAAGTTCAATTTGTTTTCATTATTCCCTTCCTTATTCTGTATTATCCTTATTCCCTTTCTTATTCCATTTTATCACTTTCTATCAGTATTGATTTTATTTAGTGCAGATATCCTATAGAAATATTTACTGCATAACATTGCATACAGGTATACAGAAAATTTCATTCCCAGTCTTTCACAGAATAATGCCAGATTCATACTAAGGTGCACGTTGTTACTTGCTATTTTTAATGTTACCCCGTTCTTTTCCCTTATAGACTAAGTAAGTGAAGTTCAAAGGAGATTTGGTTAATTGTTAAAGAAATAATTCTCAAAACTTTCTTGTTTGTTAATAAAAAAATTGTGTATTTTTTTTAAAAAAAAACACTGTAAAGAAATCATAAGTTGAGAATAATAAATATTTTCACTGTCGAAGAAAATTGCTGTTAGAAAAAAATTTCCATGTTGACTGTAATAACCTAACTGGCTGTAAAAGGAAATTTCTTTTTGATTTGGTGTTTAATTTCGATATGGGAAATTGATGTTGAGTAGAAATGAACACAGTTCATGTTATTGTGTTATACTTTTTCAATATTAAACTTACCCGGTGATCATATAGCTGTCAGCTCTGCTGCCCGACAGAAAAACCTAAGGACAAAATACGCCAGCGATCGCTATACAGGTGGGGGTGTACATCAACAGCGCCATCTGTCGAGCAGGTACTAAGTACTCCAATGTCAACAAAGAACCAATTTTCTCTCTGTCGTGCCACCGGCAAGACCTACTAAATACGCTGTTGTTTTCTGGATTGATTTTCACGTTATTTGGTGAAGTATTCATTTCTGGTTATTAGCTTTCGCTGTGCAGAGGTTATCTTCAATACTTCCTTGCATTCTTTTATTGAATTTTGGATTATTTGTTGACGACTTGGATAGATTTTGAATTCCCCCTTTGACTAATTCAAGATGTCTGACCCTTCTCAAGTCCCCAAGTACAGGAAGTGTAGCGCTAGGGACTGTTCAAGGCGTCTTCCGAAGGCCTCTATCGATCCGCACACCATTTGTTCCAATTGTCGGGGTAAAGCCTGTCAATTGGAAGATCGATGTGAGGAATGCGTTGGGCTTTCGGAATTCGATTTTCAAGAATTCCTGAAATATGCACGTAGGCTAGAGAGAGATAGAGTCAGGAGGAGTTCGTCTCGCTCAGTTGATTTTTCCTCTCCCCATGCCCCACAACCTATTCCTTCCCCTGTAGTGGTTGCTCCCGACCCCCCTTCTAGCTCTCATCAACCTTCGATGGCAGATATGATGCGTGCCATCCAGGCTCTGGGTGAGAGAGTCGAGTCATTGGCGAATGACCGCAATCAACTCATGGCTGACGTCAGGGAGTTGAAAGGTAAAAGTGCAGTGGGAAGTGAAGTGAGTGTTAGTGCAGTGAAAAGTGTCAGTGTTACGCATGAGGGTGCGTCTGTTCGTGCCTGTCGTCCTCCCAGTCCGGGACCTCTTGCAAGCTCCCAAGCCCAGGGGAGAAGCAATGTCGTACGACCAAAGGGTTCGACAGGCTTTAATCAGCGGACAGACGTTCCCTCCGTGGTTTCGGACGTATCTTTCCTAGATCGACCCACCCACAAGAAGACGAGTGAGCCCGTTCATTCCTCGTCTGCGGAAGAGGTTTCACGCCAGAAACGATGGACCAAGGTCTCACGGCCTCTTAAACGCAAGGTCCCTTCCGAGCAAGCCCAACGGCCCAGGTGTAGCCACTGGGTCAGTTCGGACTCGCTGCAGTCCTCCGACGACTGCACACCTCCTAAGAGAGGCAAAGTGGTACCGCAACAGGCAGTAACTCCGTCTGTTGCCGCACCGGCTGCTGTAGACCCTAAGTGGTCTTTGCTACAGTCTATGCAGACTCAGTTAGCTTCCTTCATGCAGGAGTATCGTGCGGAGAAGGTTGACGCTGCACCCGTTAGCCTACAACCAACCACGGTTGTGCGCCCAGTAGACGCTGAGGCTGCCTGCTCCCGCACTCCAGCTGTGAGAGCTCCACCACCCATGCGCAGTCGACCCTGCCAGACGCATGTTGACGTTCACCGACGCACGGAACCCTCCGTTGACGTTCGTGTGCTACCACAACAACAGGAGGGTGGAGTTAAGTTGCCGTGTTTTGACGCGGTGCGTCAGCCTCCGCAACCCACGGTGGTCTCCGCTAACCGACCACAGTCAGGAGTAGACGCTTTGCGTCCCCACTCAGCTATGGTTGTTGCCAGTTCTCAGACTGACCAACAGTTCCATGACGTTGGGTCCAGTGCAGCCACGCATGCATCCGTGCTGCCGGACTCAGCCGACCAGCTTTTACCTACTCCGTTGCCGCTTCCTCCTCAACATTCAGACGATGGACTCTCTGATGATGACGACGCTGCACATCTTGACGACCAACACTCGGACATCGACGAACCCAAGACCACGCCTCCCTCCTTAGACTTTAGGAAAGTGCTTGCGCTGTTCAAGGATTTATATCCTGATCAGTTTGTGTCTGCAGCACCACGCTCTCCTCCCTCTGAGTTCGCTTTAGGCATGCAGTCAGCAGCACCTGCCTTTACGAAGCTCGTACTCGCTCGCTCGTCCAAGAGAGCTTTAAGGGTACTGGGAGAGTGGTTGCAGTCCAAAAAGCAACTTGGGAAGACAACCTTCATGTTTCCCCCGGCCAAGCTTGCTTCCAGATCTAGCGTCTGGTATGCCACGGGAGAAGTTCTCGGCTTGGGAGTTCCTGCCTCTGCCCAGGGCGACTTCTCAAGCCTGGTAGACTCTCCCCGCAGGCTGGCTATGAGACGCTCCAAGATTTGCTGGACTCCTTCGGATATGGACCATCTTATGAAAGGAGTGTTCCGAGCATTCGAAGTCTTTAACTTCTTGGACTGGTGTTTGGGAGCGTTGAGCAGGAAGACCTCCCCTTCTGATAAGGAAACTTCCATGCTCATTATGTCCTGCATGGACAAAGCCATACGGGATGGTTCTAGTGAGCTTGCGGCTTCTTTCGTGTCCGGGGTCCTCAAGAAGCGGGATCACCTTTGCTCCTTCTTGTCAGCTGGAGTCACCCCATGTCAAAAGTCGGAACTTATGTTTGCTCCTCTCTCGAAGTGCCTCTTCCCTGAGGAGTTGATCAAGGAGATTGCCGCTTCCTTGATCCAGAAAGACACTCATGACCTGGTTGCGTCTTCCGCACGCAAAGCCACCCCTTTGCCCTCTGTGCCTAGACCCAGGTTGGACACTCCAGCGTCAAGATTCATTCTGCCCTTTCGTGGCAGAGCCGCCAGCAGAGGAGGTGCTCGTGCCGAAGGTCAACGCGGGAGCAAGAAGAAGGGTTCCAAGTCCTTTAAAGGCAGAGTCTGACTTCCACCTTCTTCAGACAGCAGTGGGAGCCAGGCTCAAGAACTACTGGCAGGCCTGGGAGAACAGGGGCGCAGACGCACAATCTGTGAAGTTACTCAGAGAGGGGTACAAGATTCCATTCTTGCGCAAGCCCCCTCTAGCAACAACTCCCATCGACCTCTCTCCCAGGTACAGAGAGGAGGACAAGAGACTAGCTTTGCAGCAAGAGGTGTCTCTCTTACTACAAAAGGGAGCGGTAGTCAAAGTCCGGGACCATCAATCCCCGGGCTTCTACAACCGTCTCTTCTTAGTGGCGAAGAAGACAGGCGGGTGGAGGCCGGTGCTAGACGTCAGTGCCCTGAATGTCTTTGTCACAAAGCAGACGTTCGCCATGGAGACGACAAAGTCGGTTCTAGCATCGGTCAGGAAGGAAGACTGGATGGTCTCGTTGGACCTAAAGGACGCTTACTTTCACGTCCCCATCCACCCAGATTCCTAACATTTTCTAAGGTTCGTTTTCGGGAAGGTGGTATACCAGTTTCAAGCCCTGTGCTTTGGCCTAAGCACGGCACCTCTTGTTTTTACGAAACTGATGAGGAATATTGCCAAATTCCTGCATTTAGCAGACATCAGAGCCTCCCTCTATTTGGACGACTGGCTTCTAAGAGCTTCGTCAAGTCGTCGCTGTCTGGAGAATCTAAAGTGGACTCTGGATCTGACCAAGGAATTGGGTCTCCTGGTCAATATAGAAAAGTCCCAACTCGTCCCATCCCAAACTATAGTGTACCTAGGTATGGAGATTCAGAGTCAAGCTTTTCGGGCTTTTCCGTCGGCCCCCAGAATCAGTCAAGCCCAAGAATGCATCCAGAACATGCTGAAGAAGGACCGATGTTCAGTCAGACAGTGGATGAGTCTGATAGGGACGCTTTCATCACTGGAACAGTTCATCGCGTTAGGGAGACTCCACCTCCGACCCCTTCAATTTCACCTGGCTGTTCACTGGAGAAAGGACAAGACGCTAGAAGCGGTCTCGATTCCTATTTCCGAGAAGATGAAGTCTTCACTGACTTGGTGGAAGGACAACATTCTCCTCAGAGAGGGTCTGCCACTGGCTGTTCAGACCCCCAACCACATTCTCTTCTCGGACGCATCGGACACGGGCTGGGGTGCGACATTGGACGGTCGGGAATGCTCGGGCACGTGGAATGCGGATCAAAGATCGTTACACATCAACTGCAAGGAGCTACTGGCAGTTCATCTGGCCTTGAGAAGCTTCAAGTCCCTCCTTCTAGGCAAGGTGGTGGAGGTGAACTCCGACAACACCACAGCCTTGGCGTACATCTCCAAGCAAGGAGGGACTCATTCGAGGACGTTGTACGAGATCGCAAGGGACCTCCTCACCTGGTCAAGAGATCGAAACATTTCGCTAGTAACGAGGTTCATTCAAGGCAGCATGAATGTCATGGCAGACCGCCTCAGCCGGAAGGGTCAAATCATCCCAACAGAGTGGACCCTTCACAAGAATGTATGCAAGAGACTATGGGCCTTGTGGGGTCAGCCTACCATAGATCTGTTTGCAACCTCGATGACCAAGAGGCTCCCAGTGTATTGCTCACCGATCCCGGACCCAGCAGCAGTTCACATAGATGCCTTCCTTCTGGATTGGTCCCATCTAGACCTTTATGCATTCCCCCCGTTCAAGATTGTCAACAGAGTACTGCAGAAGTTCGCCTCTCACGAAGGGACAAGGTTGACGTTGGTTGCTCCCCTCTGGCCCGCGAGAGAATGGTTCACCGAGGTACTGCAATGGCTAGTAGACGTTCCCAGAACACTTCCTCTAAGAGTGGACCTTCTGCGTCAGCCGCACGTAAAGAAGTTACACCCAAGCCTCCACGCTCTTCGTCTGACTGCCTTCAGACTATCGAAAGACTCTCGAGAGCTAGAGGCTTTTCGAAGGAGGCAGCCAGAGCGATTGCTAGAGCAAGGAGGACATCCACTCTTAAAGTCTACCAGTCGAAGTGGGAAGTCTTCCGAAGCTGGTGCAAGTCGGCCTCAGTATCCTCAACCAGTACCTCTGTAACTCAGATAGCTGACTTCCTTTTATACCTAAGGAAGGAGAGATCTCTTTCAGCTCCCACGATCAAGGGTTACAGAAGCATGTTGGCAGCAGTCTTCCGTCACAGAGGCTTAGATCTTTCCAACAACAAAGATCTACAGGACCTCCTTAAGTCTTTTGAGACCTCGAAGGAGCGTCGGTTGGCCACACCAGGTTGGAACTTAGACGTGGTACTAAGATTCCTTATGTCAGAAAGGTTCGAACCACTTCAATCAGCCTCTTTTAAAGATCTCACTTTGAAGACCCTTTTCCTCGTCTGCTTGGCAACAGCTAAAAGAGTCAGTGAGATACACGCCTTCAGCAGGAACATTGGATTTACATCTGAAACGGCTACATGTTCCTTACAGCTTGGTTTTTTAGCCAAAAACGAACTTCCTTCTCGTCCTTGGCCCAAATCGTTCGATATTCCAAGCCTGTCTAATTTGGTTGGAAATGAACAAGAAAGAGTCCTATGCCCTGTAAGAGCTCTTAAGTACTATTTGAGACGTACCAAACCTTTAAGAGGACAGTCGGAAGCTTTATGGTGCGCTATTAAGAAACCTTTACCTATGTCGAAGAATGCTGTTTCTTATTATATCAGACTTTTGATTCGAGAAGCTCATTCCCATCTGAATGAGGAAGACCTTGCTTTGCTGAAGGTAGGGACACATGAAGTTAGAGCTGTCGCAACTTCAGTAGCCTTCAAACAAAACAGATCTCTGCAGAGTGTAATGGATGCAACCTATTGGAGAAGCAAGTCAGTGTTCGCATCATTTTACCTTAAAGATGTCCAGTCTCTTTACGAGAACTGCTACACCCTGGGACCATTCGTAGCAGCGAGTGCAGTAGTGGGTGAGGGCTCAACCACTACATTCCCCTAATCCCATAACCTTTTTAATCTTTCTCTTGAAATGTTTTTTATTGTTGTTTTTTGGGTTGTACGGAAGGCTAAGAAGCCTTTCGCATCCTGGTTGATTTGGCGGGTGGTCAAATTCTTTTCTTGAGAAGCGCCTAGATTAGAGGTTTTGATGAGGTCCTTTAGTATGGGTTGCAACCCTTCATACTTCAGCTCCTAGGAGTCGCTCAGCATCCTATGAGGATCGCGAGGCTCAGTAAGGAAGACGTACTTAAAAAGGCAGAGTAATTGTTCAAGTCGACTTCCTTACCAGGTACTTATAAATTTTATGTTTGTTATTTTGAATAACTGCTAAAATGAAATACAAAATACTTAGCTCTTAATGTTAACATATAATGCTGGTCTCTACCCACCCCCCTGGGTGTGAATCAGCTATATGATCACCGGGTAAGTTTAATATTGAAAAATGTTATTTTCATTAGTAAAATAAATTTTTGAATATACTTACCCGGTGATCATAGATTAAAGGACCCTCCCTTCCTCCCCAATAGAGACCCAGTGGACCGAGGAGAAAATTGGTTCTTTGTTGACATTGGAGTACTTAGTACCTGCTCGACAGATGGCGCTGTTGATGTACACCCCCACCTGTATAGCGATCGCTGGCGTATTTTGTCCTAAGGTTTTTCTGTCGGGCAGCAGAGCTGACAGCTATATGATCACCGGGTAAGTATATTCAAAAATTTATTTTACTAATGAAAATAACATTTTAAAGAGGTTCCTTCAGAAAAAGTGTGAATTTTTAGGCTAACAAATAAGAAAGTTATCAAATTATAAATAAAAATTATTTAAGTGTGCTCTTATCATTACTGTACATTCACTGCTGATGATACCTTGAACATTTTATATGAAATTTACTGATCACATTTAAAGTACAATTTAATCACAAGTGAATATTGACAAGTGTAGAAAGAAAATTATCGTTGGTCTATATCGCCTATTACCTGCAGAATTCTGCTAACGCGCATGTGGGGCGATGCTTTGGAATGTAATGAGTGCAGATAAGGAGTTTTTATGTCATTAAAACATTACAATATATCAATGAGATTTTTAATGGTTTGCTTTATTCAAGAAACAAACCAGTTTCGCAGCATGCCAAATAGGTATTTAGAGGTGGCCAATTACAGGCAGAGACTGGCACTGAATCAAATAATTTCATTAGAAATTGGTCCAACCATAGGTCCTTGACAGGGGATATAAGATTTCCCGGTCAGTTGACTTCTGAATTTTTTTTCAAGACAGTCTGTCTAAGATAGCAAAAAAAAAAAAAAAAAAAAAATGAAAAGAAAAGAGATGTGACCCTTACCATTGTGATAAAGTCCTAATACTAATATCTTCTCTGGACATACGCGCTCTAAAGATTCATAAGGGGAGATGAATTAGAAGTTGGAACTTCACAGTTACATGAATAAAGGGACCTTGGCTTATTTGGCACTATTGATCCCATCTGTAAGGTTTCAGAACACACCTAATGTACAGAACACTCTTCCTCAGGTAGAGGGGATAAAAGAGAATGGCCTTCTACGTGCTGGTTTGATAAAACGATTTTCTAAATCACAAAATTGCTCCCGGCATAAGACACAAAGAGGATAAAGATCATGAATGCCCAGAAAAAGTTCTCTTGAGTAATGTAGTAATTAACAATTACAGGAGAAGACATTTGTTACAATCATTAATGTAAAAAACAACACTTACATCTGGAGAATTCACGTGGAGTAAAGTAGACTTGCTAAAGCAAGAATGATTACAGTAGACTTAAAGACAAAAGGTGGTACAGCCTACCCATGCCATAGGTATTGTCATTAGCCCTTAGATTGTTGCAGTGCTATACTAAAGGCCTAACTCTTTGGAAAAGAAAGAAAATTGAATATGTTCTAGTTTTTTGGGGGTAAACATCAATGCAAGTTTTGAGAGAGAAGCAGACGAGTATAGAAATAAAAATTTTTATTAAAATTGTCGTCGTCGTCGCCCACTCGTGTCCGAGTATTGGGTTCTGTCGTTAGCCATCAGCCTCCTGAGAAAGAGATGAAGAAGGGTGGAGAAAACGACAGAATGCCAGTAGCTGGGTATATTGTTTTGGGTGGTTGTGGCTTTGCAACGGCCACGCACACACACTTGGCCCACACCGTTTTCACCGCAGCTCAAGACATATGAGACAGGCGGCTTCTCCGATGTTGGTTGCATCGGGCTGCCGGGTTCTTGTTATGTCAAGGCCCGCCTTGTTGCCTGCCCGACAGGCATTGCCCTCTTCCGCCGGCGCTGGGAAGCTCCGCCGTTGGGGTCTTGTTTGGTTTGATTTTGGAGTTTTCCTTCTAGCCTTTGCCTATAGGGGTCCAGTCTTGGTCTGGTCTCTCAGAACTGGCCTTAGCGGTATGGTTGAGCCTGCCAGGGTGGATAAACTACCCCACCGCCATTGCCCAGCCCATCATTGAGACACTCAAGCCCCTCTACTGCAGCAAAGTGCTGGACCTTCAGAGGGGATTAAAATTGTACTTCAGGTTGCATTCTCCCAATCCCTTCTCATTGACATATATCTCAAAATTTACAGGCAGTCAGTAACTGAAAGCTTTCACTTTAAGAGATAGGAAACTCCTCTTTGCCGGAGATCACACTTACATTATTCTAAAGTAGTTTTAAAATATCACTGTGTCATATTGTAAGACACTGTGTCTCTCTCAAAGGATTAATCTTAAGGGAGAATTGAAAATGGACAAAAATAGATTTAAAGTAAAAATTGAGTAAGGAGACCAAACGGAACCGATGAAAAGTGTATGGTAGGTAGAGAATATTGAAGCTGGTGTCTAAGGAGCAAGGCAAAGAACCTTCAGTATAGTCTACAATTTTTCCTTGCAAAACTCAATGTCGTTGATACCCTCTTACAGGGTCACCAATTTTCTAACTTCCAATTTGGGCTGCAATTTTGTATAGTATATTTGGAGTAAAGTGTTATCCTCCCCATAAATATCTGAATTAATTTTGATTGAAATAATGAATTTGCATCATTGAATTGCAGCCATACTGTCGCCATCACGATTTTGAAGTCATGCGAGTAAGTGTTGATTCTGCTATACACGTTTTGGGCTTCCTGAACACTGGTGATGTCTCTTCGCCACCTGCATTCTCAAGGCATTTAGTTCTCCCTCTTTCAGCTAAAGGTAAGTGATTCTTGATCGGTGCTCAGTAGATTTAGGATTTTTATGCATTTATAAAATTTTCATAAATTTTTTTGTTTTTTTACATGTACAAGCCATGAAATTTTACATGTTCTTTTATTTGGTGGGGGGAAATATTATTAAATAGTTCAACCAGGCTGCTCTGTAAATTTTTTTTTTTTTTTACAAGGTTTGCTCATAATGTTTAAGTTGGAAAAGATTGAACATTTAATGACTGGATAAATGAGAATATTGTTCCTAGCCAGTAGAAACTGTGTTCTTGACATTGAGTAAACTACACCCAAGCTAACTGCTGTCAGGTTCAGTTTATGAATAGGTCTCAATATGTTCCCTCTTCTCCATGTGGTGTATTCCTAGAACTTTATTATGTTTTTTATAGCATCAAATATTACTTAATCATATAAAGAACTATATTATATTTAAAAGAATCTTTTAATAATATTTGTTGTTAATATCTATAATGTAGGTATTATATGACACGAGGGCCTAATAGTTAGCAGGTGTTAGAAATGAAGTTATTGTGTATGTTTGTTTTGCTATTATTATTTTTGGGCTCAAGCCATCTCGTCCTGATGGAAGTTCCTATAGGGTAGCTTCCTAGGGTATATTACAACTATGGCGATATTCCCAGAGAATTTACCTTAAGGTACCCAGAATTCTAACTCCTGGAGCGAATATCCCTAATGAAAGTACCAGGGATATTGCGAAATATCAGAGGACGTATTCTTGACACACCACATGGCAATCTGCACCCCGAACAGAGATAACACTTCGAAGGGGTCAATTGGCAAGAAAACGAAAACGAGAAAGAAAAAGGAGAGCCACTCGCAAGGCTCTCTCTTCTCCCGTTTCGTAAGCGTGCATTGCGCCGATTCTGGCGCCATCTGTATTCCTTTTTGCGTAGCTTAACAACTCGGTGTTTTTTCCTGTGTTTCTCGCAAAATCTTGGATTTAATCAAGTTATTATGCTTTCTCCAACTTCGTCTGCCTCTGATAAGTTGAGTATTATTTCTTTTATGTATAAATGTAGGCTCTTGGTAATTTTTTCAAGTGATTAATAGTAATAATCTTTGTTACAAGAGCCGTTGCCTACCGGAGGCGTCCTGGACGCTGTTGCTCGCTAGGTATGAGTTTTAGTTAGCCAGTGCGACGTTCCCGGCTGTTTTGCTTTAATAATTTTAGCTATTTAGCGTTACATAGGATTCCCTTATTCGTGCTTTTAGTATTGTTTGTTTTGGCGAAGTATTCGCCAATTCTGGCCTACGCTAGACCATGTAGCCTAGTCGTTTGGCCCTAGTTCTTTCCTGCATGATTTTTGGGATTTCTGAGTGTTTTAAAATTTTATTGAAGCTTTAGGCAGTTTTATACATTTAAGATTATATTGATTATTTCCAAGATAGTATACGAGTGAGTTTCGGTGATTTAGGTAATCGATTCTCTTGGTGCCTAGGCTAAGTTGCCTATGGAGCCTTAGTATACTTTCTCATTCTCCCCGGTTGCTTTCTTTTCTTCGGAGAAGGTTTGCAATCTCTTTCCCTCTGTTTAAGCTTTGGGCTTAACCCTAGTGGTTTATCTGAATTAACTTTCGATACAATTATATTGGGGTGTTACTGTACCTTCCTGTTCCAGTAAGTCTGGGTTCAGAGAGGGGCAGAACATCAGAGTTTTTAGTCTAGTCTGTGTTTGTCTGGCTTGGGGTTGAGCTCCCTCGCTAGTCTGACGCAGACATAGGAGGCTTAACCTCCTTAGGTCACTCCCGAAGGTTTCTGTACGAGATGATTCCTTCTTTTGTGATCTAGCGGACTAGTCCTTGTTGCTGTTCTCGGTGGGAGGATAAGATCCTTTCCCCGGGAGTAGCAACACCTTCCTTGCTTTGGTTCAGTGGGGGTTGGCAGTATTGCTGACCTCCCTCCTTGGATCTCCCTTAGGCTAAGATGAGTTTTCTTGGCTGCGGGTGATTCTTTACTAAAGCAAGGTTGGTAGAACCCTCTTTGTCCCTTCCCCCTCTTTCTCTGTAATGGCCTAGCCGTTACAGTGCTGTACGTCATTCTACATCTGGACCTAGCATAGGTTAGGATGTGGAATTGACTCAGTCCCTTGCCGGCCGGCAAAGGTCTTCCGCTTTGAGTGCTGCCCGGACCTCCCTTGGTCCCTCATCCATGTCTGTCTGTAGAGCCAGACGACATTGGTCAGGAAGCCTGAATTAGATTCTTCCCTTCCTTGTATGCACTCTTTCGGGTTGCCGGGCTTTGAGGTAGTACACTCTCTTATCCCGGCATCCATTCTGTTTTCTTCTAGTGTTGTTCCCTAGCCGGCTGCCGGCCACATAGGCCGGCAGCCGGGCAGTCGGAGTTCTCTGGTTCTTTTGCTGCTGGCTGGCATCGGTTGTTTACCTTTGCCGGCCGGCTATTGTCACGCCCTTGTCTGCCGGTCGCTACGAGCGGTGGCCGGCAGCCGGGTGCTACCTTGGGTAGTTGCCCATTGCCGGCCGACATTGGCTGTTGCCGGCCGGCAGTTACTGCCGGCCGGCACATGCATTTGAACCAGCGTTCTGCCGCCTTATAGCTGTTTAGTAGTATACTTTAAAGCTAGTTATGGTGTCTGCCGACCGGCAAGTGCTGGCCGGCGCATTACCTTCTATACTGTACCAGTATTCTTCGGTATAGCATATACTGTAGGAAGAAAACTATAGTATAGTATTGGTACAACACTGTGTTTTTTAACACTTTTGTGTTGTCTTGCACAGCCCCTTGGTGTTGCCTTACAGATAAGAAAGTGAGTTCTTTCTTGTCTATTATTCGGTTTTTTAAAATCATACCTTAGAGGTGAGCTACACCTGTTTCCTCTGGAAATTTTTTCATTGGTTACTCTAGGACAGATTAACCATACGATTTTATTATCTGGAAGGCTGCAACAATTGGTTGTGCGGGAAACAAGTGTGTGTCTTTCCTTTCTGATTTGTTATGCTAAACTGTGCATATCCAGTGATACGTAGTTCACTTGATACTCATGGAAATTTCTTCTCTTTACAGGAGGACCATCCGAAGTGCGGAAGTGCTTTCTACAACGTCCGCAGTAAGAACTTCTGCAGACATGAGTTATGTAGGAGGCATGCAGCATGCGCTGTCTCCAAGGGTGATCTCCGGTATTGGGACCCTCAGGTATGTAACGTGTGCTCTAACCTGATTACTGAGGCTTTTGATTCCCCTAGGACGGCAGAATCAAGGGATTTAGCTAGGGAAAAGCTTCGTGCCTGGGTAAGGGGCTTCCAGAAGAACACCTCTGGACCTTATCTTCTAAGTGAGAAGATGAGGGCTTACCTTTTCCCCAGGGCATCAGCTGATGCAGTGATTCCTCAGCCTCAAGAGGAGATCCCCCTAGTTCAGATCCCGGTGGATGCTGAAGTCGCGGTCGCCTTGCAGGACATCCAGTTGGACGACAGGATGTCAGACGTATCCGAGCGTCTGGAGGCAGACCTCCTGGCAGAAGGCCAGGATGAAGATCAAGCCCCAGACATGGTAGAGGAAGAGGCCGACGAGGCGTCGGCTGCTCCGGTTCAGGTCCCTGAACCTATTCCCTCAACATCGTCCGCTCTCCCAGTAGAGCTGGGACAGGCCCTCTCCTCCATTGTTGGAATGATCCAACAAATGCAGAAGGGGAAGTTGGGTTCAGTTCCCCTAGAGGAGGTGGAATTCTGGCCCAGCAAAGGGTCATATCCGGACTGTTATGTCCGGTTGAGGAAGGAACCAGCTTTAAAGGAGGAGACAGAGCCGAAGGAGGTCATAGTGATGGACCATGCTAAGGCTCAAGCTTTGCTTTCATCTTCGATGAAAGAGAGGGGCTTCACGAACTCAAAGGTGGCTGCATTGAGTAAGATGCTCCCTTCCTTTGTGTCCTCTCCTGCTAGAGCCTTCCCCTTTTTGCAGAAAGGGTTTGCGGCTGTGTTAAAAGCAGTCGAGGCTAGCAAGCCTTGCCCCTCCTTGGAGGAGTGTAAACCCTTGTCGCTGGCCCTACCTATGGACCACAAGGACTGGAAGGACGCTCATCTTACCTTCTCAGTCGGGAAGTTGGAGGCTGATATTGCCGGACGTCAGTTCGGTGAGAACCTCCCTAAGCTGTCTGACTTTCTTTTGCGGAGAGAGCTCGAGACAAAAGAAAGACTGGCTGCCTCAATGTCTCTTCAGACCACTCTTGAGACGATGGCAAGTGACCCCAAGGTCCATGAAATGTTCATGGTAGTGGCCAAGACTCATCTGGCCACAGTGACGAAGGATCTTTACAGCTTCGTCAGGGCGAGGAGAGCTTGTAGGGAGTTCGTGTTCACCTCGGCTACGGTGAGGCACGAGCCAAGGAAACTAATCTCCTCCAAATTTGGGGCAAAGACCTTTTCCCTAGCGAATTGGTCAAAGAAGTTGTTGATAAGGCCGCCACGGAGAATAGAAACCTTCTCCAGAAGTGGGGCCTGTCTATCAAGAGAAAGTCTTCCCCGGATGAGAGTCCCCAACCAAAGAGGAAGACTAAGAGGACTAGGCTACCGTCTCGGCCAGCCAAGCCATTTAGACAGCAACAGCAATTGCCAATGCCTTCAGTGTCCCAGATGGTGGCACAAACCCCGACCACATTCCAGTGGGTACCCCAGGCCGTGTCGACACAGTCCCCGGCATTCAACCCAACGTTCGAAGGGCAGTCAACTTCCTTTCGAGCAAAGCCTAGAGGAGCAGCCAGAGGCTCGTCTAGGCGCCCCTCAAGGGGAAGGGGATTCAGGGGTGGTCGCGGTCAGGGAGGCAAGACCTCAGGACAACAGTCCAAGCGAGATGATACCGGTAGGAGGGAGACTTCAGAATTTTCGGGATCGATGGACCTTCGATCCCTGGGCCCACAGCCTACTCAAGAATGGACTGGGCTGGAGCTGGTACAGCACTCCACCCCCGTGCCCTCGGTTCTTCCAACACTCCACCCCCGTTCTGGAGGAGTACATCCAAGATCTGTTGGAGGAAAAAGTGATCCGAAGGGTAAAGACCATCAAATTCCAAGGGAGGCTGTTTTGTGTTCCCAAGAAGGACTCGGGAAAACTCAGAGTCATTCTGGACTTGTCGCCACTCAACAAGTTCATAGTGATCTGCAAGTTCAAGATGCTAACACTGCAACACATAAGGACCTTACTGCCCAAGAGGGCATTTACCGTCTCCATAGATTTTTCAGACGCCTATTGGCACGTTCCAATCAATCGTCGACTCTCCCCCTACCTAGGGTTCAAGCTACAACGAAGACTATATGCCTTCAGAGCCATGCCATTCGGGCTAAATATAGCCCCAAGGATCTTCGCGAAGCTTGCGAGCGTAGCTCTCAAACGATTACGCCTAGAGGGAATTCAGGTAGTAGCCTACCTGGACGACTGGCTGGTGTGGGCAGCATCCAAGACAGAATGCTTGCAAGCTTCCCTGCAGGTGATCCAGTTCCTAGAGTATCTAGGCTTCAAGATCAACAGAAAAAAGTCTCGACTTTCTCCATCTCAAAAGTTCCAGTGGTTGGGAATCCACTGGGACCTAATGTCACACCATTTCTCCATCTCGGCGAAGAAAAGGAAGGAGATAGCTGGGTCTGTCAAGAGACTTCTAGATTCCGAAAGGATATCAAGACGCGAACAGGAGAGAGTACTGGGTTCTCTCCAGTTTGCTTCGGTAACAGACCCGGTGCTAAGAGCACAGCTAAAGGATGCAACCGGAGTTTGGAGAAGTTATGCATCAAACGCGCGAAGAGATCTGAGAAGACCAGTTCCGCTTCGTCTACGTACTCTTCTCAGGCCTTGGTCCCAAGCCAGACATCTAAGGAAGTCGGTACTTCTTCAGCCACCTCCCCCGTCGGTGACGATTCACACAGACGCCTCGAAGGAGGGGTGGGGAGGTCACTCTCATCGGAAAAAGGCCCAAGGGACTTGGTCCAATCTATTCAAGACCTTTCACATAAACTTTCTAGAAGCTATGGCAGTGCTCCTTACCTTAAAGAAAGTCTCCCCGCGTCACTCGATCCACATAAGGTTGGTACTGGACAGCGAGGTAGTTGTGAGATGCTTGAATCGACAAGGATCAAGGTCGCCACCTCTCTACCAGGTGATGTTGGCCATCTTCCGATTGGCGGAAAAGAAGAAGTGGTACCTGTCGGCAGTTCACCTTCAAGGAGTCCGCAATGTGACAGCGGACACTCTATCCAGGTTCACACCGATAGAGTCGGAATGGTCCTTAGATGCAGGATCATTCTCCTTCATCTTGAGTCAAGTCCCAGAACTGCAGATAGACCTCTTTGCGACGAAAGACAACAAGAAGTTGCCCCTGTACGTGTCCCCGTACGAGGACCCCTTGGCGGAAGCAATGGACGCGATGTCCCTCGACTGGAACAGATGGTCCAGGATTTATCTGTTCCCTCCTCACAACCTTCTGTTGAGGGTCCTCAACAAACTGAGATCCTTCTAGGGAGTAGCGGCAATAGTGGCCCACAAATGGCCGAACAGCGGGTGGTTCCCTCTGGCATTGGAACTACGGTTGAAGTTTCTACCGCTACCAGACCCAGTTCTGACCCAGCGAGTCCAGAAGTCGACTGTCTGCGCTTCATTACAGAAAACCCGGACCCTGCAGCTCATGATTTTCTCTCCCTAGCGGTGAGAAAGCGTTTCGGGATTTCGAAGCCAGCATAGACTTCTTAGAGGAATATAAGTGCAAATCTACTAGAAGGCAATATGAGTCATCTTGGAGAAAATGGGTGGCCTTTGTCAAGGCGAAGAATCCGCAGGAGATCTCGACGGACTTCTGCTTATCTTTCTTCATCCACCTCTACGGTCAAGGGTTGGCAGCTAACACGATTTCAACGTGTAAGTCTGCTTTGACAAGACCCATTCTATATGCCTTCCAGGTCGACTTCGCTAACGAGATCTTTAATAAAGTTCCGAAAGCCTGCGCTAGGCTCAGACCTTCAGCACCTCCAAAGCCCATTTCATGGTCTTTAGATAAAGTTCTTCATTTTTTGCTTCACTGTTGAACAATGAGGAGTGTGCGTTAAAGGATTTGACCCAAAAAGTTATTTTCCTATTTGCACTCACGTCCGGGGCCAGGGTTAGTGAGATTGTAGCCCTCTCGAGAGAGGAAGGTCGCGTTCAGTTCCTGGATGGGGGAGAACTGAACCTGTTTCCGGATCCTACGTTTCTCGCCAAGAACGAGTTACCCACCAACAGGTGGGGTCCCTGGAGAATCTGCCCTCTGAAAGAAGATGCATCTCTATGTCCAGTGGAATGCCTAAAGGTCTATCTTCGTAGAACTTCAGACTTCAAGGGTGGTCAACAATTCAGGGGAGAAACGTCAGGCTCAAATTTATCACTGAAACAACTCAGGGTGAAAATCACATATTTTATTCGCAGAGTGGATCCTGACAGTACACCCGCAGGTCACGATCCGAGGAAAGTTGCCTCATCCTTAAATTTCTTTAATTGTATGGATTTTGAATATCTTCGTTCATACACTGGGTGGAAGTCTTCCAGAGTGTTCTTTCGTCACTATGCGAAGCAAGTGGAGCAACTAAAGAGATCTGTGGTAGCAGTGGGTTGCGTCGTTAACCCTGCTGTTTAACTCTGCGAGGAACAGTGGTTTTAATTGGGACGATTAATTCCAGGGTGAGTGTGTAGTTACATACTGTGCTACAAACTAAGTGAGGGCACCGAGTTGCCCACGTTGACTGTTCCACTTCCAAAGGTGAACCTAGCATAAGTGCAGACATGTGTGCCGAGCGTTTCTAACGCTAATGTCACTGATTAGTAATACAGACTTTGATACCTCGGTATGTTAAGAGTGGCACTAATGTTTTTCTTTCAGATAAACAAGTTTCTGTTTACTATCATACTTTTGCTTAAAGTTTTGGTTATCCTCCTCTTATATATATATATACAGTGAACCCTCGTTTATCGCGGTAGATAGGTTCCAGACGCGGGCGCAATAGGTGAAAATCCGCGAAGTAGTGACATCATATTTACCTATTTATTTAACATGTATATTCGGACTTTTAAAACCTTCCCTTGTACGTAGTACTGTTAACAAACCACCCTTTAATGTACAGAACACTTAATGCATGTACTACAGCACCCTAAACTAAAACAGGCACAAATATTAAAGGCGATTTTATATCATGCGTTTCCTAAACACCTAAAAAGCACGATAAAAAATGGCAACCAATGTTTTGTTTACGTTCATCTCTGATCATAATGAAGACACAAACTCATTTAGTGTACACATATATGTATAGGTTAGTTTTTGCATCGATTATATTGATTATACAGTACTGTATGTTGATTTTTTTATTACCAATGTTTTAGTTTACGTATTTTTCTTAGGACTTCCAAATGAAATCTTTTTCTTTATGACGCCGCCTGAAACGACGGCGTGTACGCTCAGTAAACAACCACGCTCAGAACAAACAAGGCATTTAACGCGCATGATGATAGTGATAAATAATGATACAGTACATACAGTATTTACAGTAAAAGCATTTACAAATTATGTTACCTTACAAATATAAATTATACAGTATTGTACGTAGCAAAGAAGGAAAACAATTTACGAGAGAGAGAGAGAGAGAGAGAGAGAGAGAGAGAGAGAGAGAGAGAGAGAGAGAGAGAGAGAGAGAGAGAGAGAGAGAGAGAGAGATTGTTTTACGTACGTAAATGTAAATTTTAAACAAAAAAAATATGATAGGTTACAACATGTAGACTTTTAAAACCTTCCCTTTAACTTAATGCATACAGTACGTACATTACTAAACTATAAAACAGGCAGTAAGAATATTAAAGTAAAAAATAAAGATTGTTACTGTACTCACCACGAAAGAAGTTGAAGAAAAACTTGAATGGTGATGGCGATGAATTTGCTGCACAGTAGAAATGATGATGATGAAGCTGATGATGTGTTCTACTGTGCAGTCAATGATAGTATTTTACGTCTCTTCAGACGGAGGTGTCTTTTCCTGGGACACCTCTTCAACTTCTTCCTGGGAAACTTCTTCAATTTCTTTCGAAGGCGTACTAGCAGGAGGAACTGGCTCTTTTTTGCGAGGTTGGAAGAACATTGTGATCGGAAGTTGTTGCCGCTGCTTCTTTTTTCGATCCAAGAGCATCCTGTAGGGAGTCATGATGTCATCGACCTTGTTGGAGAATTGCATCGAGCGAACCATATCCTCGTCCCACTCTTGTAACATTTCTTTCGCCTCCTTGATATGGTTGCGGAACTTGGCAAGCCGTTCTAATGTTAAGCCCGTTTCTTCGACATTTTCTTGGGTCTCTTCCTGGGTATCACTCTCTTCCTCACTTGCCGATTTCGTCAGGTCTTCGAGGTCTGCGTCAGTTAGGGGCTGGGAATGGCAGTCCAACAACTCGTCGACGTCTTCAGTCGTCATGTCGCCAAACCCGTCACCTCCAATTATGGCAGCCAACTGCACAGATTTGCGTATTGCAGAGTGTTGGATTTCCGACGGAGTAAATCCCTTGTCGTCGTAAACAATATCGGGCCACAACTTCTTCCAGCTCGCATTCACGGTTGCAGGTTTCATCTCTTGAAGTGCCTTCTGAATATTCTGCAGGCACGTGGCTATGGTGTACTGCCGCCAGTACGCCTTCAAGTTGAAATCTTCATCCTCGTCATCTTGGGCAGCATCCACACACGCAACGAGGTCCGCCAAGGTATTCTTCGTGTAGAGGGCCTTGAACGCCCTGATAACCCCCTGGTCCATCGGTTGAATTAATGACGTGGTGTTGAGTGGCAGGAACTCAACCTGAATGCCCTCATGCGACAGGTCAGTTGCGTGTCCACCAGCGTTATCCATAAGGAGAAGGATCTTGAATGGCAAGCCCTTCTCTACGAGATATTTGCTGACTTGCGGGATAAAACACTGGTGGAACCAGTTGGAGGTCAGCATCTTCGTAATCCATGCTTTTTGATTATGCATCCAGTACACGGGAAGGAGATTCTTATTTTTATTTTTCAAAGCGCGAGGATTTTTTGACTTATAAATAAGCCCCGGCTTTAACAAAAATCCAGCAGCATTGCCACACATCACGAGGGTAACGCGATCCTTGAATGCCTTAAAGCCAGAGGCTTTGGCTTCCTCTTTGAACAGGAAAGTTCGCGACGGCATTCTCTTCCAAAACAAGCCAGTCTCATCCATATTAAAGACTTGTTCCGGCTTGTATCCACCTTCGGCGATAATATTCTTGAACGTCTGGTTCACGTAAGTTTCAGCAGCGGCAGTGTCAGCGGAAGCAGACTCCCCATGCAGGGAAACGCTTTTCAGGGCGAAGCGTTTCTGAAACTTCGCGAACCATCCTTTGCTTGCGGAAAAACGTTTCTGAGGCTGGGAATCAGTGGATGTCCCTGGTTGAGGATCATCTGCATCATCATCATCTTCAGCATGGTTGCCGTCGTCGTCTTTAGGTTCCTTTGCAGCAAAATTCTCATATAAACTCAAAGCCTTTGTTTGGATGGTGTTCGTATCCAACGCTATGTTCTTCTTCCGGCAGTCGGCAATCCACACAGCTAAAGCACCTTCCATGCGTACGATCGTTTTATTACGCGTTGTAACGACTCGCTTCGCTGATCTGCTAAAGGTGATTGCAGCCGTCTTTCTAATGTTCGCCTCGTCCTTTTTGATATAGCGAACGGTGGATTCGTTGATGCCAAAATGGCGGCCGGCGGCCGCGTAACTTCTACCATCTTTTAACATGTCGAGAAGCGTAACCTTCTCAGCTATCGTCATCATCCTTCGGTGGCGTTTAGGCTCACTACCAGCCTTAAGAGAAGCAGAACGCTTGGGAGCCATTACAGTAGGATTTACGTACAGTACTGTAACAAAAAGTTCAACTTAAAAAGGTCGCACACAGCACAGATTAAACTTCACAAACTTAAGAACGTCTACTCAGCGATACGCGGTAAGAGAAAGTGAACGATCCAGCCCCGCGAGAACTTTGATGCTGCGGGTAGAAGATGCGGGCAAAACACCAATCACAGGCTAGATAACAAAACTTGAGTTCTGATTCGTCATCTATCAGCGCTTGAACCAATCACAACCCGTCTTACAGTACTATGATGCGTTGGTTACTCATAGAAGATGCCCCGCGCATACTGAACGTACGTAGATTAAGTACAATACCATAATAATAATAAATAATGATAATAATACTGTACAGTAATAATAATAATAATAATGATAATAATAACAATAATAATTTTATGAACAACAACAACAATAATAATAATAATAACAATAATAATAAAAATTTACGTACGCTATTTTACGCCTCTCTCTCTCTCTCTCTCTCTCTCTCTCGTACGCTTATTCGAAATGTGATTTTTGCAACAAAGAATATTATTGGATGCAGTACTGTACTACGTACGTATACATACAAAAGATTCATGGAAAAGAAGCACATCCATTACAGTACACACCATTCTAATATGGTATGACTGCATCTGATTTGCGTTTCATGTTCGATTTAATTTTACTACGTACTGAATTATCGTATGATTACATTCTCTTTTCGTGTTTTATTTCTTTCTGTGCTGAATTATATATCATATGTAATGCAATGAACAATCAGTAAGAGCAGATATTACTAATTACAGTATTAATGGAATTACAGGTAACAAAATATCGTATTTGGGGGTCTTCAGATTTCGCGGTATTTTCGAATTTTCCGGAAAATCCGCGATATGTATATATATATATGGGTTATGGAAAAACCCCGCGAAGTGGTGAATCCGCGATTGTCGAACCGCGAAGTAGCGAGGGTTCACTGCATATATATATATATATATATATATATATATATATATATATATATATATATATATATATATATATATATATATATATATATATATAATTGTTGTTAACCTGTCTGTTTATTGCCTGTCAATAAACTGGTTCTTGAGAACCTTACGTCTCCTTCACCTGTGTCAATTTATTGGTATAATTGAGCATTCATTCTATGTATATTTATCTGGGATAATTCTAATAGATTGTTCCTTTATGCAAGCTAATGTTGCATTGGTTTATGCTTTCCCTTAGCGGGAGGACTCCATCCCATAAGGGGATGGTGGCGGATTTACAAGTTTCCTCCTAGGCGGATATAAACCTTTGTCCAATACAAGTATGGAGCGGAGAACTGGTCGATATTTCATATTGACGCAGTGGTTCTTTATAAATTATGCTTTACTTAATATAGGGTGAGACCACTATATTGGTTTGCCTGGTATTTATACATAGGTATATGTACTCTTCGAGACTTTTCCAGAGTCTAGTAGGACTCTTCCCTGTAGGGGGCAGGAAGCTCTAACATGGTTTATGGTTAGTTGAAAAGATGTATAACGGTAACATCTTAGGTCTCTAGGTCTAGTCGACCGGGGAAATACTTCCGGGGAGTACGGCACGTTCTGAGAATCCACAGATACAGTAATGCTCTGGTATACTTCCATCAGGACGACATGGCTTGAGCCCAAAAAACGGATTTTGAGCGAAGCGAAAAATCTATTTTTGGGTGAGATGGCCATGTTGTCCTGATGGACCCGCCCTTCCCTTTCTATGAAAGGGCTGTAGGACCCCTCCCTACATACAGTATCTGTAGCACCTCGTGTATCACTACAAGGAATACAGATGGCGCCAGAATCGGCGCAATGCACGCTTACGAAACGGGAGAAGAGAGAGCCTTGCGAGCGGCTCTCCTTTTTCTTTCTCGTTTTCGTTTTCTTGCCAATTGACCCCTTTGAAGTGTTATCTCTGTTCGGGGTGCAGATTGCCATGTGGTGTGTCAAGAATACGTCCTCTGATATTTCGCGATATCCCTGGTACTTTCATTAGGGATATTCACTCCAGGAGTTAGAATTCTGGGTACCTTAAGGTAAATTCTCTGGGAATATCACCGTAGTTGTAATATACCCTAGGAAGCTACCCTATAGGAACTTCCATCAGGACGACATGGCCATCACACCCAAAAATAGATTTTTCGCTTCGCTCAAAATCCATTTATTATTATTATTATTATTATTACTATTATTATTATTATTATTATTATTATTGTTATTAACATCATCATCCTACAGTACAGTATCATGCTATTACTACAATCAAATATAGTATACAGTACTAGTAATTTTTATGAATAGAACTTACCTGGCAGTTATATATATATTGCTGAGTCTGCGACTGCGGCAGAATTTAATCGAAAATCGCGGCAACCGCCTTGTGGTGGTTGTGTGGTTAGATGGTTAACAACCCTTACAGGGTGGTACTTGGAATCATTCCCGTTTTCTGTTCCTCAGATTATCTCTGCCGGGCGGATCGACAACATCGTTGGTCTGCCTTTCAGAGTTTTTCGGATCGCTTTCCCTTCATCGCCTTTTTGGACTTCGTTTTTGGTGAAGTACACTGTTGGGATTTGGCAATCGTGTTGTTTTTTTTGTTTTTTTTTTTCTTTTTTTTCCTTTATTATCATGAGTGAGAAAATTCATTATCGTGTGTGTCCGAATGATATTTGCAAGGTGAGGTTGCCGAAGGTTTCGGTTGACCCTCACACTATCTGTATGGGTTGCAGGGGGTTTGATTGTGCTTTAGATAATAAGTGCAAGGAATGCGAGGTTTTAAGTGATGATGATTGGTTAGCTATGAAGCGCTATGTGCGCAAACTTGAGATTGATAGAGTTAGAAGAGCTAAATCAAAGTCAAAGTCTGCTAGTGAGCCTAGCTTAGATTTATCTATTGACCCTTTGCTTTTAACCCCTTTGGAAGGTATTCCTTCCCCAAATGTAGTGACTCCTGCCCCTTCTACAGGCTCTGTGCCTACGGATGACCCTGGGTATGCTAAATTAGCTGCTGAATTGGAGGCCATTAAAGCACAGTTGGAGGCCTTTAAAGGTAAGGGTGTAGGTGAAATTAGTGCTTGTGAAAGTGCAGTGGAGGTGGCGACTGATCGAATCTGTCATACCCCTAGGTCTAGACCTCTACCAAGCTCCCAGGACCAAGGGAGAAGGTACGTCGAAAGCCGAAAGGGGGTGAGAGGTGCTTATCCTCGGTCAGTCGTCGCCTCAGCCAGTCCTGTTGCAATCTCCCAGGTTGCTCTTGACCGCCGTAGGAAAGGCGTGTCGGATACGTTTGTGTCTTCGCCTGATCGTTCTCCCAGACGTAATTGGCGTTACGAATCAAGACCAAGGAAGAGAGGGTGGAACCAGGACGTGCAGTCTCGCTCTCGCTCTCCCTCTCCCGGTTCGAGTAGCAGAGTAGTAGATGTTCCTGTTAAAAGGGCGAAACAGAGAGTCCTTAGCCCAGTTAATCCTGCTAGACTCCCTGCTTCTTCTGCCAGCGCTCCCAGTCAAGCCGTACGACAACTGCCGTCTTCAGCACCGCGAGAGCCAGCGGAGGCTGCTAAAGCTTTCATGGTTGTTATGCAGGAACAACTTTCATCGTTAGTTAAAGCTTTCAGCCACCCTTCTCAGTCCGTCAGACGTAAGGACGTCTCTTTGCCTGTTAAGAGATCTTCTTCTAAGAGAGATTTTAGTATCTCTCCCAAGAAACCTCTGTGCACTTCGTCGGCCGTACGACAGTGCACACCCTCTTCATTGGCACGCTGCCAGGAATTTCCTTCCCCCCTCTCCCGGCGCCATGACGATACTGCCTCTCGTTCTCGGCGCCGTGACGATTCCGTTTCCCTTTCGAAATGCCTGGACGTTACTGCCTCGTTTCTTAGGAAACAGGATGAATGCAGTCTGCATTTTCAAGGCGACGGCAGCCTGCATCTTCGGTACGCTTCCGTTTCTCGTCATCGTGACGATACTGCCTCTCGTCATCGTGACGATACCGCTTCTCGTCATCGTGACGATACCGCTTCTCGCCGACTGGATGTTAGCGGCGCTCGGCGCCAGGATTCAAACAGCTCTCGCTGCCAGACTGCTGGCAGCCCAACTCTTCGGGATGTTGTCCTTGAGCAGGACCTCGAAGATATTTCGGAAGAGGAAGAAAAACCTGCCGACTCTTCTAGCGATTACAAGGTTCTTTCTCGCTCTCTTTTGGAATTTTATGGGGAGGAATTTCAACCTTCGGCCCCTCGTTCTCCTCAGTCTCAATTTACCAGGAAGAAAGCTACTAAGTCTTCGACCTTCATTAAAATGAAACTTTCAATTTCGGCCAGGAAAGCTCTCGCTAAAGTGGATGATTGGATGAAGGAATGGAGACAAGCTGTCAAGACCACCTTTTCTTTTCCACCGTCTTGGCTCGCTTCCAAGGCCGGTATGTGGTATGAGACAGGGGAACCCTTGGGGTTAGGAGTGCCTTCCTCCTCCCAAGGTGACTTCTGGGCTCTTGTGGACTCGGCAAGAAGGCATGCTTTAAACTCTGCCAAGGTGATGTGGTCCATGTCGGAGCTTGATCACCTCGTCAAGGGAATTTTCAGGGTTTTCGAGGTTTTCAGCTTCCTGGACTGGTCTCTCGGGACTCTGGCCAGGAAGTCTGAACTCCTGGAGGACACGAAGGACCTGACGAGTATCATGTCCTGCATGGACAAAGCTCTAAGGGATGGAGCTAATGAATTGGCTTCCCTTTTCTCAGCAGGGGTCTTAAAGAAGAGGGCACTTTTGTGCTCCTTCACCTCTAGATCTGTGACTGTTGCCCAGAAGTCGGAGCTACTTTACGCCCCTTGTTCACGTCATCTTTTTCCTGAAGCTCTGGTCACAGATATCTCCCTTTTTCTGGCTCAGAAGGCTACTCAGGACCTTTTGTCTCAGTCGGCTAGAAAGACCTTACCTGTTGCTCCTGCTCCTCTGAAGAAGGAGGAGAAGAAGTTTCAACAGCCCTTTCGGGGCAGGATCTTCTCGAGAGCGGATTTTAGGGGGAGAAGACAAGAGTCAGGGCCAAGGACCAGCAGGGGTGTGTTTAGGCCCCGGTCCAAAAAATGAGATGGAAGTCCTCCAGACACCAGTAGGGGCAAGACTGTCTCGTTTTTGGCAGTCTTGGGAAAGGAGAGGGGCGGACACCTGGTCCCTCTCAGTCGTCAAGGAAGGTTACAAGATCCCCTTTTTAAAGAAACCACCTCTCTCAGACTCTCCCCTAGCCTTAGTGGCTCAGTACACCGACGCGGGGAAACGAGAGGCTCTTCTGGAGCTAGTCGACCAGATGTTGGTCAAGGGAGCAATAGAGCCAGTTCAAGACCTCGCCTCCCCAGGCTTTTACAATTGCCTGTTTCTGGTTCCCAAGAACTTGGGTGGATGGAGACCAGTCCTAGATGTCAGCTCTCTGAACGCCTTCGTGGAGAAAACAAAGTTCTCCATGGAGACGACTCAGTCAGTGCTGGCTGCAGTTCGTCCAGGAGACTGGATGATTTCTCTCGACCTGCAGGACGCTTATTTTCACGTCCCCATTCATCCGTCTTTGAGGAGATATCTGAGGTTTGTGTTCCAGGGCAAGTGCTTCCAGTTCAGGGCACTTTGCTTCGGTCTCAGCACAGCTCCCCAAGTTTTCACCAGACTAATGGCGAATGTGGCAGGCTGGTTGCACCAGGAGGGGATAAGGGTCTCCTTCTATCTAGACGACTGGCTGATCCGGTCACAGTCGAAAGAGAAATGTCTGGAGGACCTAATGAAAACTTATACGATCACTCAGGACCTGGGACTCATCGTCAACTGGGGGAAGTCTCAGACCGAGCCGAATCAGACTATTCTCTATTTGGGGATAGTTCTGAATTCAGTTCTTTTTCAGGCTTCTCCCTCCCAGGAGAGGCAGACCAGGTGCCTGGACAAAGTCAAAGACTTTTTGAGGAAGCAGGAATGCTCAGCGAAGGAGTGGATGAGTCTGCTGGGAACTCTATCCTCCCTGGAGCAGTTTGTCC
This sequence comes from Palaemon carinicauda, assembly GCF_036898095.1. Lineage (NCBI taxonomy): Eukaryota > Metazoa > Arthropoda > Malacostraca > Decapoda > Palaemonidae > Palaemon > Palaemon carinicauda. The sequence goes on from NC_090734.1 coordinate 15,404,133, forward strand.
CTTTGGGGAGACTGCACCTAAGGCCTCTGCAACACTTCTTCAGTTTGTCCCTTTGGGGAGACTGCACCTAAGGCCTCTGCAACACTTCTTCGCAAAGGTTTGGAACAGAAAGATCCAGGAGGACACTTTTTCTTTTCCCACTCCGACAGAGATCAAGGATCTTTTAATGTGGTGGCTGGACCCAGCTCTGTTGGGAAAAGGGATCTCCTTGTTCTCAAGAAGAACCCCGACCTAGTGTTATTCTCAGACGCGTCCGAGTCAGGCTGGGGAGCAACACTAGGGAACAAAGAGGTCTCAGGTATTTGGGAAGGGAGTCAAGTCAGTTGGCATATCAACAGGAAGGAATTGATGGCCATTTTGTTAGGGCTCAAGGCCTTCAAAACCTCGGTGTCGGGAAAGACTGTGGTGATCAATTCCGACAACACCACAGCTCTCGCGTACATAAGGAAGCAAGGGGGAACTCACTCCCTCTCTCTGTTCTCAACTGCGAGAGAGCTTCTCCTCTGGGCGAACGAGAACGAGACCCAGTTGTTGACAAGGTTTGTTCAAGGGCAGAGAAACATCAGGGCAGACGTGCTCAGCAGGAGGGGACAGGTCCTTCCTACAGAGTGGACTCTCAACCCGCATGTCTGTCGGAGCCTCTGGAAGTTGTGGGGCAAACCAGTAATAGACCTTTTCGCCTCCAGTCTAAACAAGAGGATCCCCAACTACTGCTCCCTAGTCCCGGACGAGGAAGCTGTTGCAGTGGACGCCTTCTTGATGGATTGGACGGGGCTGGACATGTATGCCTTTCCCCCGTTCAAGATCATCAATCTGGTTGTCAGGAAGTTCGCTCTCCTCGATTCGGGACGAATGATCCTAGTGGCTCCATTCTGGCCTGCGAGGGAATGGTTCACCGAAGTGGTAGGGTTGCTGATGAACTTTCCAAGAAGACTCCTGGCAAGTCCAGATCTTCTCAGACAACCCCACTTTGAGAGATTTCACCAAAACCCCCTCGCTCTCAATCTGATTGCCTTCAGACTGTCGAGAAGCTCGTTAGATCTCGAGGCTTTTCGGCACAAGCGGCGAAAGCTATTGCCAGGGCAAGGAGGATCTCTTCACAAAGAGTCTACCAGTCAAAGTGGGAGACCTTTAGAGCTTGGTGCAGGAGGCGCAAGGTTTCCTCGTCCTCTACCTCTCTAAGCCAGATTGCAGACTTTCTTTTGTACCTCAGGCAGGATGCTAAGCTGGCTGTATCTACCATTAAAGGATACAGGAGCATGCTCTCAACCGTCTTTAGGCATAAAGGCTTAGAGTTATCTCAGAATAAGGACTTGCAGGACCTCATTAGGTCTTTTGAGACAACGAAGCAGGTGCACTTAAGACCCCCGTCTTGGAACCTGGATGTGGTGCTTAAGTTTTTGTGCTCCAGGAAGTTTGAGCCTATCTCGCAAGCTTCTCTGCGAGATGTGACTTAGAAAACCCTCTTCCTTTTGTCTCTAGCGACTGCCAGGAGGATCAGCGAGGTCCAGGCAATCGAGAAGCGTATAGGCTTCACCCTAAATGGAGCGGTTTGTTCCTTGAGGTTCGACTTTCTCGCCAAGAATGAGAACCCCTCGAAACCCTGGCCTAGGACTTTTGAAGTCCCTAACCTCTTGAATCTAGTAGGTCAGGAACAGGAAAGCCTCCTCTGCCCAGTTAGGGCTCTCAAGGCTTATTTGGCCCACACTAAGAGCGTGAGGGGTGCTTCCAACTCCTTATGGTGTTCAGTGAAGGATCCTCAAAAACCCCTGTCAAAGAACGCTTTGTCCTTTTTCCTGAGGGAAACTATTAGGGAAGCCCACCTCTTTTGTGAGGAAGAAAACTTCGCCCTGTTAAAAGTACGGGCTCACGAAGTAAGGGCCATTGCTGCTTCGCTGGCATACCGGAAAAATATGTCAGTTAAGCAGATCATGGACGCAACGTTCTGGAGGAGCAACTCTGTCTTCGCTTCTCATTACCTCAGAGAGGTAAGAGTGGACTATGACAAGTGTTATACCTTGGGCCCATACGTAGCTGCAGCTTCTGTATTAGGCAAAGGAGTTACTACCCCCACTCAACCTTAGTTTATGTACTTGTATATGGGTTTGTGTTTTTTATGGTTGTCTGAGGTCCTCGTCTTGTGGTACGGTTCCCTCAGTCCAGATAGATAGTTTATATCTATTTCTGCAGGGTTAGATGGTTAGCTTTAGTAAGGTTGCAGGTTTTTTATATGGGAAGGTAGTTTTCTGAAGTCTAGTCAAGTTGTTGGTGCTACCCCTTTGACAGACTCGATTGAGTTGTTTGCAGCGTAGCAGGTCTACTCCTGGCTGAACACTCCTAAGGGAAAGCGACTCTAGAGGCAGTTACCTTTGAAGTCAGCTACCTTAGCAGGTAAGGAATCAAGGTGTTTGTTCTCCTACAACTCTTTTGTTGTTTCCCCAACTATGTTTTTCTGTGTGTTTCCCTCCTCCAAATGTGTGAATCAGCTATATATATATAACTGCCAGGTAAGTTCTATTCATAAAAATGGAGTTTTTATGATAAAACAAAGTTTTATGAATACTTACCTGGCAGTTATATATATATTTTAAAGCCCACCCACCTCCCCTCAGGAGACAGGTCGGGCAAAGATAATCTGAGGAACAGAAAACGGGAATGATTCCAAGTACCACCCTGTAAGGGTTGTTAACCATCTAACCACACAACCACCACAAGGCGGTTGCCGCGATTTTCGATTAAATTGTGCCGCAGTCGGAGACTCAGCAATATATATATAACTGCCAGGTAAGTATTCATAAAACTTTGTTTTATCATAAAAACTCCATTTTTTAATTCAGCAGTCTATTGTATTATGCTACATTAAAAGATTTATACATTCTTGAGAGAGAGAGAGAGAGAGATGCCCTGCACTATGAATGATGGTCCATATTATTATTATCATTACTAGCCAAGCTACAACCCTAGTTGGAAAAGCAAGATGCTATAAGCCCAGGGGCTCCAACAGGGAAAAATAGCCCAGTGAGGAAAGGAAATAAATAAATGAAGAGAACAAATTAACAATAAATCATTCTAAAATAAGTAACAACATCAAAACTGACATGTCATATATAAACTATTAACAACATCAAAAACAAATATATCATAAATAAACTATAAAAAGACTCATGTCCGGCTGGTCAACAAAAAAACATTTGCTCCAACTTTGAACTTTTGAAGTTCTACTGATTCAACCACCCGATTAGGAAGATCATTCCACAACTTGGTAACAGGTGGAATAAAACTTCTAGAGTATTGCGTAGTATTGAGCCTCGTGATGGAGAAGGCCTGGCTATTAGAATTAACTGCCTGCCTAGTATTACGAACAGGATAGAATTGTCCAGGGAGATCTGAATGTAAAGGATGGTCAGAGTTATGAAAAATCTTATGCAACATGCATAATGAACTAATTGAACGACGGTGCCAGAGATTAATATCTAGATCAGGAATAAGAAATTTAATAGACCGTAAGTTTCTGTCCAACAAATTAATATGAGAATCAGCAGCTGAAGACCAGACAGGAGAACAATACTCAAAACAAGGTAGAATGAAAGAATTAAAACACTTCTTCAGAATAGATTGATCACCAAAAATCTTGAAAGACTTTCTCAATAAGCCTATTTTTTTTGCAATTGAAGAAGACACAGACCTCATATGTTTCTCAAAAGTAAATTTTCTGTCGAGAATCACACCTAAAATTTTGAAAGAGTCATACATATTTAAAGAAACATTGAATTTAAGTGTATGGCCTCCCTGTAGTTGCACACGCCTGTCTATTGACAGATGTTGTCTCAAAAGGGTTATATGTAGAATAATGTGGAAGTTGATGTTGTCGTATGATTTTAAGTGTTTAAATGCTTTCTAAGGTTAGGTTGGTTAATGGTTCTTTTTGTGATTCTTTTTGCTTTCACTGTATATTTATTTTTTGTCAGATAGATTTCTTAATTAACATTTGATTTTTAAGAGAATGAAAACGTCCATATATGAGTTGGTCTCTCAGAAGATTTAGTTTTAAATAATGCACGTTTCCTTTTCTCACTGGGCTATTTTCCCTGTTGGAGCCTCTGGGCTTATAGCATCCTGCTTTTCCAACTAGGGTTTTAGTTGCAAGTAATAATAATAATGATAATAATAATCGACCCCACATAAAAGTGGGAAAAGATGCAGACAAAGAAGAAGAATAATTTTAATAATAATGATACTGAATTAAAGGTTTTTTTCTTTTTATAGGAGACATGGTCATGTTACCAAAAACTGATGCTGGGAGTGACGATGAAGGAGGAGGTAATGATGAAGGAAAAATTCCATCATTTTGTGTGTTATTACATGGAGGATTAAAGGTGAGGTCATTGTAGATAGGTGATCTTTAATTAAGATTTTTTGGATTTTATTTTCCAAACCCATTTGCTGCTGTAATATATCTTTAAATATTGAAAAATGGTCTTGTATTTGGCAGATTTGTACTGTTGATGTTTCTGATGTTTGTTAATTTTTTTTTTTTTCAATATTTAACTTAGCCGGTGATTATATAGCTGCAACTCTGTTGCTCGACAGACAACTCTACGGTAAAAACTCGCCAGCGATCGCTACACAGGTTGCGGGTGTGCCCAACAGCGCCATCTGTCGACCAGATACCCAGTTCTCAATGTAAACAAAGACTCAATTTTCTCTCTGTCGAGGTGTCGACAAGACGGACTTTACTCGCTGTTGCTAAACTGGAGTTTTTCACATCTAATTGGTGAAGTACTTTATTCTAGTTTTGAGCTTTCGCTGTGCAGGGTTTCTCTTCACACAAATCCTTGAACTCTTTTTGATAACGGATTCTTTGTTGATGACTTTTTGATAGTTTTTGGAATTTCCCTTGACCAATTCAAAATGGCTGACCCTTCACAAGTCCCCAAATTTAGGAAGTGCAATGCTAGGGACTGTTCAAGGCGTCTTCCGAAGGCTTCTATCGACCCTCACACTGTTTGTTCCAATTGTCGGGATAAAACCTGTCAATTGGAAGATCGGTGTGAGGAGTGCGTTGGCCTTTCGGAATTCGATTTTATCGAATTTCAAAAGTATACATGTAGGCTAGAGAGAGATAGAGTTAGGAGAAGTTCTTCTCGTTCTATTGATATATCCTCTCCTCATGCCCCACAACCTATTCCTTCCCCTGTAGTGGTTGCTCCTAACCCCCCTCCTGGCACTCAGGAACCATCGATGGCTGATATGATGCGTGCCATCCAGGCTCTGGGTGAGAGAGTTGAGTCCCTTGCTAGTGACCGTAATCAGCTCATGGCGGATGTGAAGGAGCTTAAGTGCAAAAGTGCAGTGGGAAGTGCTAAAGTGCCGAGTGATAGTGTTGTGGATAGTGTTGCGCTTGAGGGTTCGTCTGTTCGTGCCTGTCGTCCTCCTAGTCCGGGACCTCTTGCAAGCTCCCAAGTCCAGGGGAGAAGCAATGTCGTACGACACATGGGTTCGAGAGGCTTTAATCAGCGAACAGACGTTCCCTCCGTGGTATCGGGCGTATCTACCCAAGATCGCTCCTACCTAACAAAGACGAGAGAGCCCATTTATACCTCGTCTTCTGAAGGTGTTTCTCGCAAGAAACCTTGGACCAAGGTCTCGCGACCGTTAAAACGCAAGTCGGTCCCTTCAGCACAAGTCCAACGGCCCGGTTGTACCCACTGGGTCAGTTCGGACTCGCTGCCGTCATCCGATGACTGCTCACCGCCTAAGAGAGGCAAAGCGGTACCGCTTCAGACAGTAACACCGTCTGTCGCCGCACCTGCTCCCGTAGACCCTAAGTGGTCTCTACTGCAAGACATGCAGTCTAAACTGACGTCTCTAATGCAGGACTTTCGTGCGGAGAAGGTTGCTGCCGCACCAGCTAGTGCAGTACCTAGCCTACAACCTTCCACACGATCGGTTGTGCGTCCTGTGGACGCTGAGGTAACCTTCTCACGCACACCAGTTGAGAGAGTTCCTCCACCCATGCGTTCCAGTGTGATCTGCCAGCCGCATGTTGACGTTAAGCGACGCACGGAGGTTGCCGTTGATGTTCTGGAGGTTCAACAACCGTCAGAGTTGCTTTGTTTTGACGCGGTGCGTCAACCTCCGCAACCCAGTGTGGTTTCCACTGCGCACCCACATCAGTCCAGACAGTCTGGAGTAGACGCTGTGCGTCCCCGCGCTGCCATGGTTGTTGCCAGCTCACAGACTGGGCAGCAGTTCCATGACGTTGCGTCCGGCTCAGTCACGCATGCACCAGTGCGACCGGACTCAGCGAACCAGCCGTTACCCACTCCGTTGCCGTTTCCTCATCAGTTGTCGGATGAGGAACTTTCTGATGATGATGTTGCTGCACACATAGATGAACCACAATCAGATTTGGACGAGCCTAAGTCTACTCAACCCTCTTTGGACTTTAGAAAAGTTTTGGCCATTTTCAAAGAGCTGTTTCCGGACCAGTTTGTTTCTGTGGCTCCGCGTTCTCCGCCGTCAGAGTTTGTGTTAGGCATGCCGTCTACCACTCCTGCCTTTACTAGACTCGTCCTCGCACGCTCGTCCAAGAGAGCTTTGCGGGTGATAGGAGAATGGTTGCAGTCCAAGAAGAGTTTAGGGAAGACAGCCTTTGCGTTTCCCCCTGCTAGACTCTCTTCTAGATCGAGCGTCTGGTATGCCACGGGAGAAGTTCTCGGCTTGGGAGTTCCTGCCTCTGTCCAGGGCGACTTCTCAAGTCTTGTAGACTCTCCCCGCCGCCTTGCCATGAGACGCTCAAAGATATGTTGGTCATCTTCGGACCTGGACCACCTTTTGAAAGGTATCTTTAGGGCCTTCGAAGTTTTTAACTTCTTAGACTGGTGTCTAGGAGCCCTAAGCAGAAAGATCTCTCCGACAGAGAAAGAGACTTCCTTGCTCATTATGTCCTGCATGGACAAGGCCGTACATGATGGGTCTAATGAGCTTGCTGCATCATTTGTGTCCGGAGTCCTTAAAAAGCGTGAAAACCTCTGCTCATTCCTTTCAGCTGGAGTTACACCGTGCCAGAGATCTGAGCTTCTCTTTGCTCCTCTTTCCAAGTGCCTTTTTCCAGAAGTCCTGATTAAGGAAATAGCCGCTTCATTGGTGCAGAAGGACAATCACGATCTTGTTGCGTCCTCCGCTCGCAAAGCTCCCCCTTTGCCTACCTTGTCAGCTAGACCAAGGATGGACACTCCAGCGTCCCGTTATATTCCGCCCTTTCGTGGCAGAGCCTCCAGCAGAGGAGGTGCTCGTGCCGAAGGGAAACGAGGAAAGAAGAAAGGATCCAAGTCCTATAAGGGCAGAGTCTGACTGCCCGCATCTTCAGACAGCAGTGGGAGCCAGACTCAAGAACTTCTGGCAGACCTGGGAGAAGAGAGGCGCAGATGCACAATCTGTGAAGTTGCTCAGAGAGGGGTACAAGATCCCTTTTGTACGGAAACCCCCTCTAGCGTCTCCCATCGATCTCTCTCCCAGGTACAGAGAGGAAGACAAGAGACGAGCCTTGAAACGGGAAGTGTCTCTTTTACTAGAGAAGGGAGCGGTGGTCAAAGTCTCGGACCTTCAATCTCCGGGATTCTACAACCGCCTCTTCTTGGTGTCAAAGAAGACAGGAGGGTGGAGGCCGGTGCTAGACGTCAGTGCTCTGAATGTCTTTGTCACAAAGCAGACGTTCTCCATGGAGACCACAAAGTCAGTCTTAGCAGCGGTCAGAAGGGAAGACTGGATGGTCTCTTTAGACCTAAGGGACGCCTACTTCCACGTCCCCATCCACCCGGACTCCCAACCTTTTCTGAGATTCGTTTTCGAAAAGGTTGTCTACCAGTTTCAAGCCCTGTGCTTTGGCCTAAGCACAGCTCCTCTTGTGTTTACGAGGCTGATGAGGAATGTAGCCAAATTCCTTCATTTATCGGACATCCGAGCCTCCCTCTATTTGGACGACTGGCTTCTCAGAGCCTCTTCCAGTCGTCGCTGTCTGAAGGATCTAAAGTGGACTCTAGATCTGACCAAGGAATTGGGTCTCCTTGTCAATATGGAAAGGTCACAACTGGTCCCATCCCAAACTATTGTGTATTTAGGGATGGAGATTCACAGTCTAGCTTTTCGGGCTTTTCCGTCGGCCCCCAGAATAAGCCAAGCCCAGTTATGCATCCAGAACATGCTGAAGAAGGAACAATGCTCAGTCAGGAAGTGGATGAGTCTGGTAGGGACGCTATCATCCCTGGAACAATTTGTGTCATTAGGAAGACTACACCTCCGTCCTCTTCAATACCATCTAGCTTTTCACTGGAAAAAGGACAAGACGCTAGAAGCGGTCTCGATCCCCATTTCCGAAAAGATGAAGTCTTGCCTGACTTGGTGGAAGGACAGTATCAACCTAAGAGAGGGTCTTCCCCTGGCTGTTCAGACTCCCAACCACGTTCTCTTCTCGGACGCATCGGACGTAGGCTGGGGCGCGACATTAGACGGTCGGGAATGTTCAGGACTGTGGAACCCGAGTCAATGGATCATGCATATCAACTGCAAGGAGCTGCTGGCAGTACATCTGGCCTTGAAAAGTCTCTCCTTCGAGGCAAAGTGGTGGAAGTGAACTCGGACAACACCACTGCCTTGGCGTACATCTCCAAGCAAGGAGGGACCCACTCACTGACGTTGTACGAGATCGCAAGGGACCTGCTCATCTGGTCAAAAGGTCAAAACATATCACTAGTAACGAGGTTCATCCAAGGCAACTTGAATGTCATGGCAGATTGTCTCAGTCAGAAAGGGCAAGTAATTCCAACGGAATGGACCCTCCACAAGGATGTATGCAAGAGACTTTGGGCCACTTGGGGCCAACCAACCATAGATCTCTTTGCAACCTCGATGACCAAGAGGCTCCCAATATATTGCTCACCAGTCCCGGACCCAGCAGCAATACATATAGATGCCTTTCTCCTAGATTGGTCGCATCTAGATCTATACGCATTCCCACCGTTCAAGATTGTCAACAAGGTACTGCAGAAGTTCGCCTCTCACGAAGGGACAAGGTTGACGCTAGTTACTCCCCTCTGGCCCGCGAGAGAATGGTCCACCGAGGTACTTCGATGGCTAGTAGACGTTCCCAGAAGTCTTCCTCTAAGGGTGGACCTTCTACGTCAGCCACACGTAAAGAAGGTACACCAAAGCCTCCACGCTCTTCGTCTGACTGCCTTCAGACTATCGAAAGACTCTCGAGAGCTAGAGGCTTTTCGAAGGAGGCAGCCAGTGCGATTGCTAGAGCAAGGAGAACATCCACCCTTAGAGTCTACCAATCGAAGTGGGAAGTCTTCCGAAACTGGTGCAAGTCAGTATCTGTATCCTCGACCAGTACCTCTGTAGCTCAAATAGCTGACTTTCTCTTATACCTGAGAAAAGGACGATCCCTTTCAGCTCCCACTATCAAGGGCTACAGAAGCATGTTGGCATCGGTCTTCCGGCATATAGGCTTAGATCTTTCCAACAATAAAGATCTTCAGGACCTCCTTAAGTCTTTTGAGACCACGAAGGAGCGTCGTTTGGTTACACTTGGTTGGAATTTAGACGTGGTACTAAGATTCCTCATGTCAGACAGGTTTGAGCCGCTACAATCAGCCTCCCTGAAAGATCTCACTTTAAAGACACTTTTCCTGGTATGCTTAGCCACAGCTAAAAGAGTCAGTGAGATTCATGCCTTCAGCAAGAACATCGGATTTTCGTCAGAAAAAGCTACATGTTCGCTACAACTTGGTTTTCTAGCCAAAAATGAGCTGCCTTCTCGACCTTGGCCGAAATCGTTCGATATTCCCAGCTTATCGAATATGGTAGGCAATGAACTAGAAAGAGTCTTATGCCCTGTGAGAGCTCTTAAGTTCTATTTAAAGCGAACTAAACCTTTACGAGGCCAATCTGAAGCTTTATGGTGTTCAGTTAAGAAACCATCTTTGCCTATATCAAAGAATGCTTTATCCTACTTTATCAGACTGTTAATACGAGAAGCTCATTCACATCTGAGTGAGGAAGACCAAGCATTGCTTAGGGTGAGGACACACGAAGTTAGAGCTGTCGCAACTTCCGTGGCCTTTAAGCAAAATAGATCTCTGCGAAGTATAATGGACGCAACCTATTGGAGAAGCAAGTCAGTGTTTGCATCTTTTTATCTAAAGGATGTCCAGTCTCTTTACGAGGACTGCTACACACTGGGACCATTCGTAGCAGCGAGTGCAGTAGTGGGTGAGGGCTCAACCACTACAATTCCCTAATTCCATACCCTTTTAATCTTTCTCTTGAACTGTTTTTATTGTTGTTTTTTGGGTTGTCCGGAAGGCTAAGAAGCCTTTCGCATCCTGGTTGATTTGGCGGGTGGTCAAAGTCATTTCTTGAGAGCGCCTAGATTAGGGGTTTTGATGAGGTCCTGTTGTATGGGTTGCAACCCTTGATACTTCAGATCCTAGGGGTCGATCAGCATCCTAAGAGGATCGCAAGGCTCCGTAAGGAAGACGTACTTAAAAGGCAGAGTAATTGTTCAAGTCGACTTCCTTACCAGGTACCTATTTATTTTGTTTTTGTTATTTTGATAACTTCTAAAATGAAATAAAAACTCTTAGCTCATAAAAGTGTAAACATATATTGCTGGTCTCTACCCACCACCCTGGGTGTGAATCAGCTATATAATCACCGGCTAAGTTAAATATTGAAAAATGTTATTTTGATTATAAAATAAATTTTTGAATATACTTACCCGGTGATTATAAATTAAATGACCCTCCCACCCGGTGATTATAAATTAAATGACCCTCCCTTCCTCCCCAATAGAGACGCAGTGGGACGAGGAGAAAATTGAGTCTTTGTTTACATTGAGAACTGGGTATCTGGTCGACAGATGGCGCTGTTGGGCACACCCGCAACCTGTGTAGCGATCGCTGGCGAGTTTTTACCGTAGAGTTGTCTGTCGAGCAACAGAGTTGCAGCTATATAATCACCGGGTAAGTATATTCAAAAATTTATTTTATAATCAAAATAACATTTTTCAGAGGGAGAATATGGTTGCCCTTTGTCAGATTGGAGAGAATTGGTTTGGTATTTTGTATTCTTGGGCCGATAATAAGAAAAAGTCTAACTTGATGCTCTCCATATTTGTGCCTGGTGAGTATAACAGGTGTGCTGTCTGTGAAGTTGTCTTCATTCATAAGTTAGTAGGATAATAGTAAATGGGGAGAACGTTTCATAAAAAAGTTACTTTGTACTTGTGTAGTTAGTTAGTTATGGAGGCTATCCTCAATCTTTCATTACCGACTTTTCATAACGATATATACTGTAGAATAGGCATTTTCTGGATAAATCATGTTTAGTTTCTTTTTTTTTTTTATTTATGCACTTTAATAGTAGTTTTGAATTCAAGTTAAAAAAATTATTGCATACTTAGTATCTGTAATTATTTTTTCTTAACATTTTACTTTTTTTTTTTTTTATTAGGAACTGATATAATTCCATGGATGGGTAAGTTAAGCAGTCTAGGACCAGCTTCTATGTTACCTGTCAACCCTTATGGACCATCTCCAAATGCTTCACCATTCCCATTAAAAGTGAGTTTATTGTCTTATTTCCCAATATGGGATATACTGTACTGTATAATTTCTCACTTGTCAGTGGGTTTCCAACTTATCTATGCAGTTAGGTTAAAAGATATAAAATGTGTAATTTTAGTTTCAAAATTAAATTTTATTAAAATTTATTTCCATATGCATGGTATTCATAATTCTTCTTTGGAAGTTTGGTGTTTGGTTCTATTGACATTCACCTTGAAAAGAAGATAGTTTCCCTTTTTTTATTAAAAGACTTTTAGCTCTAGTAAAGTATTGAGACAATCTAGTGGTTAATGACATGAAGCAAAACTGGGCAATATGCAAGAGGAGATATAATTTGAAAAACAAAACACAGAATGATTATGATCAGTGAATGCAGAGCCAGCAGTGGTGTATCCCGCAAATTTGAAAATAAAGATTAAACATGGAAAAAACAATGCCTGGCATGTCTTCAATTGCAACCAGACTGTGGCTTTAGGAGGAAAAATGCCTAGCAGAACTTACATGTAACAAGACTGTCTAACAGGTTCTTCGGTTCAAAATGTAGAAGGATTTGCTAACCTTAGTTCTTTGTGGCAATGTAGTGGGCCACATGATAAGGCCAAAGAAAACAGGATGGGAATTTCCTGTAATACCAACAGATAATTAGGGCCCATTGATCTGTATTCCCCTCCCAGGCACATGTGTACTCCAAATGGGTTTTAAAAGTGAACTTACAATTTGTTCAACAATCTCCTCAATTACATCCATTTCTCAAAATACATGCATACATATACCAAGGCACTTCCCTCAATTTTGGGGGGTAGCCGACAAAAAAAAAAGGGGGGGGGACCTCTACTCTCTACGTTCCTCCCAGCCTAACAAGGGACTCAACCGAGTTCAGCTGGTACTGCTAGGGTGCCACAGCCCACCACAGATGAAGCTTCATAATGCTGAATCCCCTACTGCTGCTACCTCTACGGTCATCTAAGGCATCGGAGGAAGCAGCATGGCCTACCGGAACTGCGTCACAATCGCTCGCCATTCATTCCTATATCTAGCACTCTCTCTTGCCTCTCTCACATCTATCCTCCTATCACCCAGAGCTTCCTTCACTCCATCCATCCACCCAAACCTTGGCCTTCCTCTTGTACTTCTTCCATCAACTCTTGCATTCCTCACCTTCTTTAGCAGACAACCATTTTCCATTGTCTCAACATGGCCAAACCACCTGAACACTTTCATATCCACTCTAGCTGCTAACTCATTTCTTACACCCGTTCTCATTCTCACCACTTCGTTCCTAACCCTATCTACTCGAGATACACCAGCCATACTCCTTAGACACTTCATCTCAAACACATTCAATTTCTGTCTCTCCATCACTTTCATTCCCCACAACTCCGATCCATACATCACAGTTGGTACAATCACTTTCTCATATAGAACTCTCTTTACATTCATGCCCAACCCTCTTTTTTACTACTCCCTTAAATGCCCCCAACACTTTGCAACCTTCATTCACTCACTGACGTACATCTGCTTCCACTCCACCATTTGCTGCAACAACAGACCCCAAGTACTTAAACTGATCCACCTCCTCAAGTAACTCTCCATTCAACATGACATTCAACCTTGCACCACCTTCCCTTCTCGTACATCTCATAACCTTACTCTTACCCACATTAACTCTCAACTTCCTTCTCTCACACACTCTTACAAATTCTGTCACTAATCGGCCAAGCTTCTCTTCTGTGTCTGCAACCAGTACAGTATCATTCGCATACAACAACTGATTTACCTCCCATTCATGGTCATTCTCGTCTACCAGTTTTAATCCTCGTCCAAGTACTCGAGCATTCACCTCTCTCACCACTCCATCAACATACAAGTTAAACAACCATGGCGACATCACACATCCCTGTCTCAGCCCCACTCTCACCGGAAACCAATCACTCACTTCATTTCCTATCCTAACACATGCTTTACTACCTTTGTAGAAACTTTTCACTGCTTGCAACAACCTTCCACCAACTCCATATAACCTCATCACATTCCACATTGCTTCTCTATCAACTCTCTCATACGCTTTCTCCAGATCCATAAACGCAACATACACCTCCTTACCTTTTGCTAAATATTTCTTGCATATCTGCTTTACTGTAAAAATCTGATTCATACAACCCCTACCTCTTCTAAAACCACCCTGTACTTCTAAGATTGCATTCTCTGTTTTATCCTTGATCCTATTAATTATTACTCTACCATACACTTTTCCAACTACACTTAACAAACTAATACCTCTTGAATTACAACAGTCACGCACATCTCCCTTACCCTTATATAGTGGTACAATACATGCACAAACCCAATCTACTGGTACCATTGACATCACAAAACACATATTACAGTAAACAATCTCACCAACCATTCAAGTACAGTCACACCCCCTTCCTTCATCATCTCAGCTCTCACACCATCCATACCAGACGCTTTTCCTACTCTCGTTTCATCTAGTGCTCTCCTCACTTCATCTATTGTAATCTCTCTCTCATTCTCATCTCCCATCACTGGCACCTCAACACCTGCAACAGCAATTATATCTGCCTCCCTATTATCCTCAACATTCAGTAAACTTTCAAAATATTCCGCCCATCTTTTCCTTGCTTCCTCTCCATTTAACTACCTTCCATTTCCATCTTTCACTGTCTCTTCAATTCTTGAGCCAGCCTTCCTTACTCTCTTCACTTCTTTCCAAAACTTTTTCTTATTCTCTTCATATGAATGACCCAATCCCTGACCCCACCTCAGGTCAGCTGCCCTCTTTGCCTCACGTACCTTGCGTTTTATTCCACATTTTTCTCTTTATATTTTTCATACTTCTCTATACTATTACTCTGCAGCCATTCTTCAAAAGCCCTCTTTTTCTCTTCCACTTTTACCTTCACTCCTTCATTCCACCATTCACTGCCCTTCCTCATGCTGCCCCCAACAACCTTCTTTCCACACACATCACTTGCAATCCCAACAAAATTTTCTTTTACTAACTTCCACTCCTCCTCTAAATTGCTAGTTTCTCTTACTTTCACCTCGTCATATGTCATTTTCAACCTTTCCTGATATTTACTTTTTACCCCCGGTTTTATTAGCTCTTCAACCCTCACTACCTCCGTTTTACATCCACCTACTCTATTCCCCCACTCTTTTGGTACAACTAATTTTCCTTCCACCAAAAATATCAAAAGATAATTATCTCTTTCGGTAGGAAAATATTAAGTTGTTGAGAAGTAAAAGTATACTGTACATAAGTATTATTTTCCTCAGTGAACTTTGCTTGGGATGGCTAGACTATCAGGTAATTAGTACAGAGAACCTTGTTCTTTATTAGAGATTGATTATAGTTACAAATTTTTGTCTGAAGGTCTCTCACAGTTCTGCCTCTCAGGCTGTTGTGTTTGAAGTGAAGTAACCTTTTGTAGTCATATCCTCTACTACAGACTAAGATAAGTTTATTTGGTAGAGATTTGAAATGCTAGACATCTAGGATGAAGGAGTTTATATCCTTTTGTAAAGTCTTTAGAGTGGACCTTTGACTATCCCTCATGGTTCATCACCATTCCAAAATACTCACTAATATATAAATCAGCCATTTGAATATTGGCTAATATCTAGACACACTAATTTTCAGTAGAATGTATTATTTAAATAGGTTCCTACCATATATTCAAATCAATTATCAACCTCATCCCCACATCTAGTGTACCAAAAATAGTAGTGCCATAAGTGAAGCTTCAATACCGGAGTACTCTGTTCTATCTGATGTTGTGGTTCTTCTTGGTATCTTCCTTTAGACTTTTGCAAAGAACCAAGATTACTGATTTTTTTAATGTTTATTTCAGGAGCTTACACTTCAGAACATATAAGTTGAATGTTGGGCAAGTATTGAAAAGATAAACTTTATTTTAAGAATTTTTTCAACTTATTGGAAAAATTCCAGTGATTATCACTGATATTAAATACTTTAAATAATGAAAATTTTAATACTCAAGTATGGGAACACTTTATATATTCTTATCATATTCTACTGTATTGACTTTTCATGAAGAAAATGTAATTTCTACTAGAGGGTATTTGACCCATTGTGTGATTAGGGCAATTTTTTTTTTTTTTTTTTAAATACACTACATTACAGTACTGTACTTGTAAAATATTCACCTTATATTTACAGGTACATGAGAAGAAGAGTTATGGGCTTAACTGTGTGGTTTGGGTAAGGCAGGGTGGCTTGCAGTCGGACATTCAGAAGATTCTGCGTCATGCACGCAAGCTTCCTGACAAAACACAAAGCTTCTACAAGGTAAGATTCAAGTATATGGCAGATTACTAAGTAATGTGAGGAATATGGAGAGTTCTATGAAATGAAATAGAATGTGGATCATTGTGAAATAAAAAGTATTGATTGAAATAGCAGTGCAAAGTGAAATAGTAATTGATTTAAGTGAACCATCCCTGGTATTCTTATTGCTTCTCTTTAGAAGCTTGGTATTATTGTCATTTACCCCCAAAACGAAGAAACTTTCCATTTTCTGTTCCATTCAATACACTTACAGTATGCCTTAGGTAAAAGTAGTGAGACAGTCTAGCAATTTGTGCCAACTACTGATGGCTAGTACAAACCACATCACCTTTGATTTTTTCAAATATCAGTCTCTTGAGTCTACTTTGGGTTGTCGATAGACTCAATCTCTACATTCTTTAAATTTAGGTTTGCTCCTACATGTAATACAAACCCTTGACCTCTATTATAAGTATAACTTCAGCTAAGCTGGAACAGTCGTTAAGCTTTTGACAAGGTAGACATAGTTGCCTGTTGGGTGGCTGATAGGCCCCACCAACCTGGTAGGTTTAACAACCTTCACTTTGCCTTCTGTTGCAGTGGTATACTGACATACAGTACTTCCCTGCGTCTTGCTTTGGTAGTTTAATGCTTTTATACTTTTTCTCTTAAGAGTATCTGGTTACCTTTCTGTTTCTTGGTAATGTAGGCTCCTTGGGAAGACATGAGGCTTTGCCCCCTGGTAAGCTTGCGGTACATGGAGCAAGATTGATGTTGATCCACATCAAATGTGCAGCTTCTGCAGAGAGAATGACTGCATGCAGTCGTGCCCCTTTGACGAGCGTAGGGAGTGGCCTCCGGTGCAGTCGAGGGAGTACTCGAAGAGGAGGAGGGAGAAGTATAAGATGGATTCATCGACATCAGACTTTGCAATGCTCAAGCTGATGCTTAAGAAACTCTTCAGCTCCATCCTTAGATTTCTTACTGGCCCAGATCCGCTGAGGAATTTGAAAGGGGAAGGGAGACCCTGCCGTATGCTCGTGGAGTCCTTTAAGCATGACAGGAGTATTGCCTTTCACCAGCGAAGGTTATAATCATATGCCTCCCTCTTAAAGTACAGATCTCACTATGCCTGATGTTTTTGACCCGTGTAAGAATCATGATCTTGGTATGCTGGGACCTGCCTTGGGTATTGATGGTATGATGGTACCTTCTCAGCGGAGAAACTTTTCGAGGTGCTAAAGGGCCCTAGTTCCCAGAAGTCTTCTGGCTGCTTCCCCTTTTCCAGCTGTACCTGCAGAGGAGAGTTGTGATGCAGCACCCTGTGATGTGTCCTTGCCTTCTGCTACAGAGTCATTGTCTGCTGTGGAGTGATCACCAACATCCCGGAAATCCTAGACTTCGGTGAATAGGGATTGGAAGTTCGCTTGAACTCCCTTTCCCCTGTCACCTCTTCTGTTCCTGTGCCTTCTTCACCTGGTGATCCTTTAGAGGATATGTTTGCCACCTTAGGAAATATCCTCAGAAGGGTCTGAAGCGTCACTGGCCGTCAGTCACCGATTTCCCCTGCTTTCAGGTTCTGGTGGAACAAGAAATGAGGTATGATTTTTCAAGGTGGCTGAAAACCTCATTAGGGGGAGGCCCATTCTAGTCTCCACCTCCATGATGTTGGAAGAGGGGTGGAGCACACATCTGAGGAACCAGAACGTATCAGGATTGTGATCCCAAGGACAATCTGCACATCAACCTGTTGGAGTTGGGGTGACCAGTTGTAGCCCTGCAAACTTTCAAAGAGAGTTTGAGAGTGCACTCGGCAGCATTGACGAACTATAATGCTACTGTAGGAATCATGTCTTGGTCCCTCTGCTGGCACACACTTGGGCATTCAAGAATGCTGTAAAGCTGTCAGTAAGGCATTCAAGGAAAGAGGATTGTACTAGCATACACACTCAACCATTGGGGCCTATGGTAGGGCCAGGGTGGTCCTTATTACGAAAGGTTACCGTTGGGGTTCTGGTTCTCCATCGATTGGCTCGTTCACCACTCGGCTTAACAAAAAGCTTCCAGTGTTTTGCTCAGCGATTCCAGACCTGTCAGCGGTGATGGAGGACACCTTCCAACATCTGTGGTATAAACTGGATGCTATGCCTTTCCACCCTCCTCCCAGTTATGTTGCATAATCAATTGACTGTTAACGACCCTGACCATCAGGGTGATCATGGTGGCTACCAAGTGACCACACAGTGAATGGTTTCCAGGTATGTTGATGTTCCTCTTAGATGTACCTAGAGAACTACCCCCCATGGCCCAATTCTCTCCGTTAAACCCATCTGCAGAGGTACCACAACTCTGTGCCAATGCTGTCAATGCTATCCAGCATCTCCTCTGAGTGAAGGGCTTTTTGTGGTGATGCCTACACAGGATATCTGGTAAGGCAATCTATACAGACAGACAGACAGACTGGATAATCTGCAACTGAGAAAGTGAACCATCTTCTGCAATTGGTGTCATAGATGGGACACTTCTCCGGTCAGAGCTTCACTGCAGAGAGAGGCTATCGCTTAGTCTTGAGCCAGATCTTCAGACTGAAAGGCCTGGAACTTCCTCAAAGTGGGAATGGTTCATGCTTATGAGAGGCTTTGAATAATCTTGTCCTGCCAGAGATCTCAAACCTCCAACTATCTCTTTTCCTCACTGGTGTCCCACCACTAATATGAACGTCAGGGGAAGTTCAGAGAAATAATCAGAATTCAAATAAAATTTATTTTTATTTTTATACTCGCTTGATGTTCATATACATGCTTGCCCTCTTTCTCACTGACCTGAGGTGTCAAGAGGATAGGGAATAGTTTCAATTTTGAGACTGAAATGACTAAAGATCTGTGGCTTGACAAGCCCCATTACCCGCTACATTCTCATCATTTTACTAGAGGCCTAAGTCTCTTGAAAGGAAAGAAAATTAAATTTTTTAGCTTAAGTGGTAAATGTCAATAAAACCAAGGCTCCAGAAAGAAGCAATATGAACAACAGGCGAGTATAGTATGGAAATAACACGATCTTATTAGATATTTTTTTTTTTTCTAATTTTGCTATGAAATCAAAAATTTTAAGTAATTTTTATTTTTCCTAACATACTTACCGAGAACTACTTTCTTTTGGAGTCACTTGTGATCTCTCTTTCTCGACCAAGGTTTTTCCCGCCGTTACCCCCCTACTCCGCTTTCTACATAAACCTACCCCCGCCGCCAAGGAATGCGCCCCGAGGGCAGGATTAGGGCAGGTCACTGCTTCTCTGGGTCATTCTCCTCATTAAGTTCGTCATATAGCCCAACTTGGCACTGGAAGGATGGCACTCGGGGACGGAAGGGAGGGCCATTACCCGAAAGTAGTTCTCGGTAAGTATGTTAGGAAAAATAAAAATTACTTAAAATTTTTTATTTGTTCCAACACAAAATACTTACCGAGAACTACTTTCTTTTGGAGACTTATACTTTAGGAGGCGGGAGTGCTATTCTGACACTTGACTCGGCACGTAGGGCCTAGAGGGCTATGGAATGCGGGGGCCTATCAGAGTGCGGGAGTGAGGGTAACTGCGCAACCTTACGCTATTATCTAAGACTTACCTCTTAAAAACTTCTTCTGACGATTTCCTCCGGATGTAGTCGCGATGAATGTGTTCATCGTTGGGGACAGCCTCTGGCCTTACCGCTACACAGCTTGGAGGGCGGAAATGACTGTCCCAATGGAGAACCCGTCCAAGGATTTCCTTGAATAATCCTTGAGGTAGTGGGCAGTAAAGGTTGACTGGTGCGACCAAGTGCCTGCCTGTAGGATCTGCCCCACCGCCATGTTTCTCTCAAAGGCCAAGGAGGTGCTCAGACCCCTGATGTCATGGGGCCGGGGAGTGCCTGGCACTGCCATTTTATCCTCTTCATAGGTTCTAGCAATGACTTGTCTCAGCCAGAAGGAAATGGTGTTCTTGGAAACTTGCTTCCTATTAACACCTGTGGAAACGAAGAGGTTCTTGATACCTGGTCGGAGATGAGCTGTCCTTTCCAGGTATTTTCTGAGCGTCCGTACTGGGCATAACTTCAAGTCCTCCGTAATGCCCGTCTTGGGAATGGCCGGAATTGAGAAACCTTCAAACCTCGGGTCCCAGACTGCTGGGTTCTGAGTCTTAGCCACAAAGGAGGGCACGAACCTGAAGGACACTTCCTTCCACCCTTTGGAGTGCGAAACGTCGTAAGACAGACCATGGATCTCGCCCACTCTCTTAGCCGAAGCTAAGGCTAGCAAGAAGACGGTCTTGAGGGTGAGATCCTTGTCCCCGATATCTTTCAGGGGTTCAAAGGGGGGACGACTTAGCATCTTCAAGACCTTGGCTAGGTCCCACCTGGGCACTCTCCTAGCTTGAGGGGGGCAGGATTGCTCGAAACTCCTGATCAGCATCACTATGTGTCTCGAGGTCCCCCAGGTCGATGCCCTTCAGGAGGAAGACTTGGCCTAAGGCGGCTCGAACTCCTTTAATGGCTGGAATTGACATTCCCACTTTATCTCTAAGATACAGTACACCAGAAACTCCGCTATGTCCGGGACCGAAGCTTTAAGAGGTCTAATGTGTTTCTCCGAGCACCACTTCGTGAAGGAGGCCCACTTCGCCTGGTATACCGCGGTCGAGGATCTCCTCAGGTATAGGGACATTCTCTTAGCTGTGGTGGTGGAGTACCCCTCCTTCTTCAGGAGCCGCTCAATAGTCTCCAGGCGTGAAGGCGAAGAGAGAGAGGGTTGTCGTGGAGCCTGAAGAAGTGCGGTTGGTGCAGGAGGTCTGATCTGGCGGGCAGAGGCCAAGGTGGTTGGCTCGCTAGGTCTTTTAGGTCCGCGAACCACTCTCTCTCCGGCCACCAGGGCGCTACCAAAGTCACCTTCAGGTTTCGGGAGGCCCTTACTCTGTTGAGTACCTGTCTTATCAACGTGAAGGGGGGGAAAGCGTACACATCCAGGTTGTCCAACTTGTGCTGGAAGGCGTCTTCTAGGGCTGCATTTTGGTCTGGGACCGGGGAGCAATAGACCGGTAGTTGGGCGTTGAGCTTTGTTGCAAAGAGGTCCATCACCGGGGAGCCCCAGCGTTGAATGATGAGTCTGGCTACTTCTGGGTGTAGAGACCACTCTGTCCCCACTATTTGACCCATTCTGCTGAGGCCGTCGGCCAGAACGTTTTTCTTCCCGGGGATGAACCTTGCCAGCAGCACCACATGCTGTTCGTCTGCCCAACTTAGGATGTCTATGGTGAGGTCGCACAGTTCCTTCGATCTCATGCCCCCTTGCTTCTTTATGTAGGCCACTACCGTGGCGTTGTCGCACATTAACGCCACGGTGTTTCCCTTTAGACGACTTGCAAAGTGAAGACATGCCTTCTGGACTGCTCTTAGTTCTAGGACATTGATGTGTAGACGCTTTTCGCTCTCCGACCAGGTACCTCGTGCTGTCTCTTCCAGAAGGTGGGCCCCCCACCCTTGGTTGGAGGCGTCTGTGAACAGGAGGTACTCGGGGGGACTGGACCCGAGGGGCATCCCCTTGAGGGAGTTCGACTGGCAGTGCCACCATTCCAGGGAGGTTCTCGTGTCCGGAAGGACTGGAATTAACGCTTTCCGCGAGTCCGTCTGGGACCAGAGGCTCTTGAGGTTCCATTGAATGGGTCTGAGCCTCATCCTCCCTTGGGGAACCAGTTTCTCCAATGAGACCAGGTGACCTATCAGTCTCTGCCAGTCTCCAGCCCTCCTGGAATGTTCTGACAGGAACGGTTGAATGTGTTTGAGGTTCCGTATCCTGTCCTCCGAGGGGAAAACCTTCCCCTGCACGGTATCCAACGTCATCCCCAAGTATCCCATTCTGTTGGATGGGGTTAAGTTTGACTTTTCCAGATTGATTACGATTCCCAGATTCCTGCAAAACTGGAGGAGGTTTCTCCCTTGTTCCTCCAAGAGGGCCCTTGAGGTGGAAAGGAGCAACCAGTCGTCCAGGTATCTGATGAGACGGATACCCCGTTCGTGAGCCCACACTGAGACTGTCGCGAAGACCCTCGTGAACACTTGAGGGGCCGTCGACAGACCGAAGCAAAGGGTCTTGAACTGCAGGATCTGGGAACCCCATTTCACCCGGAGGAACTTCCGACTCGACGGGTGGACAGGGATCTGGAAGTATGCGTCCTTGAGGTCGACAGTCATCATATAATCTTTCTCCCTCAAGGACAGCTGGACGGATTTTGGGGTGTCCATCTTGAAGTCCGTCTTCTTGACGAACTTGTTGAGGGCCGACAGGTCTATCACGGGTCTCCACCCCCCCGTTGCTTTCTCTACCAGAAACAGGCGGCTGTAGAAGCCTGGGCCTGGGAGAAGGACCTCTTCCATGGCACCCTTCTCCAACATGGAGGAAATCTCCTCTTGAAGGGCAGCCCTTTTCATCGGGTCCCTGGGGGCCAACCATTCTGTCTGGCTGGCTGAAATAAGAGGGGGTGGATCCGCTAGGAAGGGGAGCCTGTAGCCCTCCTTCAGGACGGACACCGTCCAAGGATCCGCTCCTTGTGCCTTCCATGCTTGCCAATGTGGTCTGAGGCATCCCCCAACCCGAGGCTTGGGCGGGAGTAGGGGGCCTCTCCCTCTACCTTCTCCTAGAGGGGCGGCCTGATCTGCCTCTCCTAGAGGAGGAGTAACCCGACCTGAAGGAGCTGGAAGAAGCTGGTGCTCCTCTGCGGGAGGGTTGAGGAGTTGTTGCCCTCCTCGAAGTGATGGGGGCGGCCTGAGATGTCACGGCGCTATCTGAGGCGGCCCTCCTGTATGGAGGCCTTTTAGACGACGCAGGTCTGGGGACGTTGGCCTCCTTCTTCTTAGACACTTTCTCCATCAGGTTCTCCAGTTCCTTTAATGGGAATAGTGACTCACCCCACAAGGGAAGGCTACGTACGGCTCGGGCCTCTCTGTCCGGAATCCTCCTAGATACCTTAGCTAGGACCGTGTCTCGTTTCCGTAGGACCCAGTTGGCCGTAAGGGCGAGTGCCTGGTACGAGAGAAACTTAAGTGTTTTTCCCCCGGAGGTGAGAAGGTCCGTCAGGAGGCTTTGCTGTTCAGGATCTTCGGGGTCGACGGAGGCTTGTACGTTTACTAACGTGGAGGCCCACCAGTCCAGCCATGAGGAGACGTTAACTAGGTCCCGCGACATCTCCTCCATCATGGCGACTTCCGTAGGAGAGAAGGAAACTGGGGCTGAAGAGGCCCTTTCGTCTGAGCCGCCTTGTCCTAGGATGTCCAAGGCCTGGTCCACTCTACAGGGGCCTGGGCGATGCCCTTCCGGAATGTATACTTTACCCTGCGATTTGAGGCCCTGGAGCAGTTTCGAGGCACTCTGGGTCTTGGGGGCCTCTGCATTGCTGGCCACCAAGTTGTCTATGTACTCCTGCCCTAGTACCAGGTCTGGGGCAAGAGGAAGGGCCAAGGAAGACTTCGGAAGGGTGGCGTGATGGGTAATCCTCAGGCTTGACCTCCAGGAATCCCCCTTCGGAGCCGAGGGTTCCGTAATCCCATGGTGCCTCCTGATGAGGCCCACCACTCTTCTATATGCGGAGTCCTCCGACGGGGAAGCTTTGCCTCCGTCAGCCGAGGCCTCGGCCTGGAGTGGGGGCGCTGGGTTGCTGGTTCGGCAGACCGTCGTCCAGCCCTTGGGTCCAGGGGGGCCGTCCTGTAACTGTAGTGAGCTCCGTAAGAGGGTGGATCCCGCTGCAAGGTGGGTACCGCCGGCTCAGGGAGGGCCCTCGGTTCCCCTAAGGCTCTGGAAGCGGAGGTCACGGTCCCGGTGGGCTGACCCGACAACGGGAACTGTTCCTTCCTACTCGATGACCGCACCAGCTGGGCTGGTTCGGCCAGGCTGCCTGCTAAGAAGCGCGTTTCTCCCCGCAGGGTGGGGTGAACCGGAGGCCTCGAGGACTTATGCCTCTTCGAGAGGTCTTTCCTGCGTGCCAGATCGCGCGGTTCTAGGCTGTGCATAGAGAGCGGCAGCCTAGACGCACGTTCGCTGGATCGAGGGTCTGGTGAATGAAGCATCTTGGACTCTCCTGAAGGTACGTAGACCCAGGCGCCTCCGGGAGAAACATTTCTCCTATACTTACGAGATTGGGAGCGGGAGCGCTTCTTGCTAGGCCGCGACCTTGACCTAGAGCGGGAATGTTCGCTCTCGGATAGTTCTCTTCTCCTGCGACGCTTCCCCCTGACTTCCTCCTCGGAAGATGAGTCTACTTCCGACGAGTCCGACGACGCCACGTTTCTCGCGTAACGGCTGTTAGCGTGATCCACAGGGGAATTTCCCCGACGCCGGGTGCCCGAGATCGAAGGCTGGAGAAAGTCCTCGGGAACCGCCGTGGAGATCGTCGGCACAGAGTCCAATCTTTCCATGCTAGGGGGCCAGGGGTCCAGGGTCACGTCCATCCTCAGCGGTGACCTCCCTGGCGTCTTCGGTAGCTTCCATCCGAAGGCATCGCTACTCGGACGGCGAACTCTAGTTTGGTTGTCCCCTGGCGGGGTAGAGCCCGACGCACCGGCCCACGAGGGCGGCGGGGACTCTGAGACTACAACACTGCCCCATAAGGGGTCTTCAGAGGACGCGTGGCCCCCCATCACAAGGCCTGACTCACCCGAAGCACTACCGGGCCCTTCGTTAGCCCTAGAGGGGCCCGCCCTTGGTTCTTCCCTCGCACTGGATTCCCTGGGAAGAACGCCTTGACCTTCTACAACACTAGAGGCTTCTTGCCCTCTCCTCTGCGAAGGAGACGGAGAAGCCGAGGCTTCGTCGGACCGATCACTGGCCGACGGTAACGAAGATACGACACTAATCTTCCTGGGGGAACGCTTCGAAGATTTCTTCTTTTTAGTACCGTAGCGTACCCACTGAATATCATCCCAACTTACGCACTCCGGACACGTGTCCGCGGAGGAGCAAACTTTCCCCCTACACGTGGAACAAAGGGAGTGAGGATCTACCTCTGGCTTTGAGAGGAAAGCCCCACACGACTTTCCGGCTCTAGGCCCATTGCAACGGCACACGTGATCCATCGTTCGCACACGAATGGCACAACACTAAGTGAGCTATACGTACACTGGGGATACACACAGGGTGAACGCACTGTAACACTTGAGAATAACGCACTGCGAAAAAACACAAGTTACACACAGGGTGAACGCACTGTAACACTTGAGAATAACGCACTGCGAAAAAACACAAGTCCCCATGCTGGAAACACGTGGAACACTAACGCCCACAAAGGATCGAGAGAGACGAGAGTGAGCTGTGAACAGCTCACGACCAAGGAACTTAAGGAAGAGAATGACCCAGAGAAGCAGTGACCTGCCCTAATCCTGCCCTCGGGGCGCGTTCCTTGGCGGCGGGGTAGGCCTATGTAGAGAGCGGAGTAGGGGGGTAACGGCGGGAAAAACCTTGGTCGAGAAAGAGAGATCACAAGTGACTCCAAAAGAAAGTAGTTCTCGGTAAGTATTTTGTGTTGGAACAAATATTATTTTCTGAATTTAATTTGGGTTACCTATTTATATCTAAAATGAGCTCTAGCATAACTTGTATATGGTGTAAACAAACCTAGGTAATGATCATTTGTAATGCAAGAAGTGTAACGAAGGATTTCTTTTTATGACAAATTATGCTCAATTTTCAATTTTATGGCTAGGCGCCTTCAGAAAATTAGATGTTATTCTTGACTATTTTGTGGAATTTCCAAATACGTACTTCTAAATGCATTCTTTTTTAGTTATGACTATAAAACCTTTTTTTCTGTTATAACAGGAGTTGAATAGAGTTCGTAGAGCAGCACTTGCATATGGCTTCGGTGAATTACTGGAAGGTTTAGCCAATGTATTGGAGCGTGAATGCACTCTCTTACCTTCAACTGCACATCCCGATGCTGCCATCCAGCTGCAACATGCTTACGAAGCACTTCGAAATCATGATAAGAAGGACTTTAGACAGAACATTGCTCCTTTAAAAACTACATTCTCAGCGAACGACTGAGGTATTGACCATCCTCACTTTAACTGCTTTTTAAACTGCTCAAAGATCAAAGAAATGAAAAAATATGGAAATAAAGGTTTTGATGTGGTTCCATTGTTCAATATGTAAATTCTCTTTATTTTCTGTATTGCTGACAGAGCAAAATATAAAACTTAAAAGTATCATCTTCAAATATTGCATTAAATGTTTTTACCTTTGCAGTCTAGTATTGTGACTATATTTGTCTTTAATTCAAATATTTGCTTTTGTTCACTGCTATTCTGGAACTATTATTTAGGTATCACATTATTTGAAAACTGCAAAAGGCAAGACTAGAAAACACAATATTCAACTTGTGACCTTGTTGAAACAGACTCTCAATGGGTTGTCTTTAACCTCTACCCAGCAAGGGTTCCAGCACTAAGCAATGGATCAACAGGCAAGTACTTACATTAGATGCAAGTATTTGATTTGAAACTAATGCTTGGAGCTGAAAAAGTGCCCGTCACCCTTTCCTTAGGGTATAATACTGATTACCGTATATACTCGTGTAATGTTCGACTTCGTGTAATGTTCGACCCCCCTATTTTGCCTTCAAAATCATGAATTCATCATATACCTCATGTAATGTTCGAGTCTTGATTTTGGCAGTAGGCTAGAGGTCTTGTATCTCCAGCATACCATAATTATCAACAAAGTAAGGGTTATGTCTAAGTGCGACAAACAAATGTATAAAACAAATCGGAACAACACCTAAATGCTAACATCTGTTTACAATAACAATTGAATATTCAGCGTACATTTTCTAGCGAACACTTTAGTTGCAAACAGCCGATTATCATCACCGCCTAATAGCTTTCAAAAACAAGCAAACACTAAAAGTAGCAAACAAAATTAGTTCATCGTTTTGAGTAACAAATTACCATTACCGGTAATTGCAGGTAATTACGGTGATTATAATTACCCGTTATGCTAATCCTTTTTTTCCTCACAATATATAGGAATAAGAATTTACTCATAACCCATCAAGATGTCTACCAAGAAATATAAAAAATTTACTGCAAAATTCAAGCTTCAAGTTATTGCAGCCGCTGTCCGCTGAAACGACAAATAACTTTCAATCCGTAAAAATGTTTGGAGTTACCGAAAATAGCATTTGAACTTGGAGAAAAAAAATGTGGATTTAATTAAGAAAATTTTTTTGCGGTTTATTATTAATATCAATTAATATACCATACCAAGTAAAATAAAATGAGCCTAATTTTTTCATTAACCATATCACGTTATAACATACGCAACCCGACTGTTTGCTAGCTTCATACCTGCTGCGTTATGGTAAAGTCATTACTCGTAGCGGAAAAAAACTATTTATGATGGTTTAGGAAATAAAATCCATGCTAATAATATGCCTGGTGTTAAATGAACATTGTTAGTACTGTATATATAGGCCTAGCTTATGTTTACCTACCGGTAGGTAACCTTATATACGTGTAAGCATAGCCTACGATTACCTACCGGTAGGTAGCATAGCCTAGGGTAATGTTCGCATAGGCCTAGCTAAAGTTTACCTATCGGTAGGCGAGAAATTTTTACTTTTTCAAATATATATCTCGTGTAATGTTCGACCCTTACTTTTTTAACTGAAAAATAGGCCTTCAAAAATCGAACATTACACGAGTATATACGGTATTTTATGATTAGCCAAATTAAAATTGCTGAAGATTCGGATAACAACTTACTTTAATGTATGTATTATGTTAGGCAGTAATGAGTAAGGTTAAAGATGATGAAATAACTATTTATATATCATAAAAATGTACATATATATTTATAAGGAAGAAATTGATCGATTTTATAACTCATATCCATGCTATACTGTACTTTCTTAAGGAATTATATACAGTATATAATTTTTGTCTTGAATTTAAAAACCCAAGTTCAGTGTTTTTTTATCAGGTTCTATGATACATTGCTTTTCATAAAAGTTTTGAATGTGTACATGGATGTTCCGCTGTAAATTATCAAAAAGAATGTTGTTGTGAGAAGGATACAATGTAAAAAAAAGTAAAGTAATTGTTTAACTTTATATATATTTTTTAAAATTTTACATTTTAGTTGTGTATTTTTCACAAAGCATTTAAATACACAGCTTATAAGACAAAAACAATTTTGAACCTATCATGTAAAGTTATACCAACTTTTATTTTTTATAAGCCTGAATTATTTGTGTATGGAGATATTGAAAAACAAAGAATGTTTAGAAAAAGTTCAGGGCAAGGAAGTGTGCCAACATCGGCTGCCCTACCCTAAATGAGCTTTCTTCATATAAACCCATATGGAGTACCTCCTTCCGGGCTTGCATACAGTACAGGAATGTCCCTTCCAGCCTTGCATACAGGACAGTACCTGACATTCCAGAGGTAATATGAAGCAAAACTCATTTGACAAACAAAATCTATTATTAATTGGTTTTTATTCAGACACGGAAACAAACCTTTTGACCTTTAAATAGGAGTATGATTTCAGCGTAAGCTGGAACAGCCATTAACTCATTAAAAACTGTTACAATTACCGACAGGTGATGCAGAAAAACCCTGTCCACTTGTTTGTCAGCTAGATTAGTTACGTTTAACCTCGTCCGTAAGCAGTATGTACTCTTGATGCCTCTTCAAATTTCATCATATTAATGTTTTCCTTTTAACTTCTTTGCAGTGTATATCTGCTACTGTGATTGAAACCTGCAAAATGAGATTTTTCCTTGTTAAGGGAAAGAGGCCATGTGGAAGATTCACGTCCCAGTTTGCTCTTGATCCCTGTTGTTTTTATTCACTTTGCAGGGGGCATGACTATTTGCAGTCGTCTCCGTGTAGCGAGTGCTGTTTGTTACTGCCTCTGGAGTGGCAAGAGTTCTGTTAAAAGAAATAAAAACTTGAGAAAAATTCTTTGTAGTTAACTTTGAGAGACCTAAAGTTAATGCTGAGAACTCTACTTGCGTGCCCCATCCGAGACCTAGAAGTTTATCAGACTGGTATCCGACTCTAGAGACGTCCAGCTAGCCTTGGCTATGATAAGATAAGATGGGAGACTTCATGGTATTTTGTATGTGAGTACATTCAGAAGTGTATGAGGTAACTTTAGTGCCTAAGTTCGTGGCCAGAACACGGAACCCCACACAGTGCACAATACCAGTTTCGATTCCTTTTTCGTCTTCACTAGAATAAATTTCCAGAAGTAATCAAGATGAGTTGCTTCTCCGTCCTGTAAGGATGTTGGCGGTGCTAACTTTGAAGAACTCAACACTTGAGGCCTGAGCACCAGAGAATTTTTCTTTTAAAAGGCAAGGTCAAGAAATGAAAAAAAGTTTTTTTCTGGCTTCGTAAGGCCACCAGGCAAGCATATCCCTCAACTGGTGAAGGGGTTGCGTCCAGCTCGGGCGAGAGCTCATGATTTCACAGGTGTCAGCTCCACACTAGCCATTAGGAAGAACCTGTCAGTAATGTAGGTAGTGAAGGCAGGAAATTGGAAATGCCAGACAATCTTCACCTCCCACTATGGGAGTATATAACCATAAGTTACTTAGATACCTTGGCCCTGTGTTGGCTGCTCAACAAGTTGTGTAGCAAACTTGGCTCCCTCGCTGGACAAGATGCATCTCGTGTAAGATAATGATTATCGCACAAGTCTGAGAATGAAAATACTAGGTGACTGGCTCCTATTATTTTTACTTCCCCTTCCCTTTGGGGGGAACAGCAATAGGGCCATTATTTGGTGGACTGTACAAGGATGCAGGTAAGCTTCGTAATAAAGCATCCTTTCTTTTCAGACAAGATCTGTGGAAAAGTATTTTCCCCCTACCTCTAATGATGGACAAATGTTTGCCAAACTCATTGCTTGTCTTGAGCTGCCAGTGCAATTTGACTGTCTCCCATAAAGGATATAGATTCCTCCATTGATCAGAGACCAGAAAATGTTCAAGTACAGCCCTAACCTAAGGCTTTTTATCTTCCCCCTACCTCTAATGATGGACAAATGTTTGCCAAATTCATTGCTTGTCTTGAGCTGCCAGTGCAATTTGACTGTCTCCCAAAAAGGATATAGATTCCTCCATTGATCAGAGACCAGAAAATGTATAAGTACAGCCCTAACCTAAGGCTTTTTATCTTCCCCCTACCTCTAATGATGGACAAATGTTTGCCAAATTCATTGCTTGTCTTGAGCTGCCAGTGCAATTTGACTGTCTCCCAAAAAGGATATAGATTCCTCCAATGATCAGAGACCAGAAAAATGTTATTTTGATAATAAAATAAATTTTTGAATATACTTACCCGGTGATTATAATAGCTGCAACTCTGTTGCCCGACAGACAACTCTACGGTAAAAACTCGCCAGCGATCGCTACACAGGTTGCGGGTGTGCCCAACAGCGCCATCTGTCGTCCAGATACCCAGTACTCAATGTAAACAAAGAACTCAATTTTCTCCTCGTCCCACTGCGTCTCTATTGGGGAGGAAGGGAGGGTCCTTTAATTTATAATCACCGGGTAAGTATATTCAAAAATTTATTTTATTATCAAAATAACATTTTTCAATATTTAACTTAGCCGGTGATTATAATAGCTGATTCACACCCAGGGGGGTGGGTAGAGACCAGCAATATATGTTTACATTATTATGAGCTAAGAGTTTTTATTTCATTTTAGAAGTTATCAAAATAACAAAAACAAAATAAATAGGTACCTGGTAAGGAAGTCGACTTGAACAATTACTCTGCCTTTTTAAGTACGTCTTCCTTACGGAGCCTCGCGATCCTCTTAGGATGCTGATCGACCCCTAGGATCTGAAGTATCAAGGGTTGCAACCCATACAACAGGACCTCATCAAAACCCCTAATCTAGGCGCTCTCAAGAAATGACTTTGACCACCCGCCAAATCAACCAGGATGCGAAAGGCTTCTTAGCCTTCCGGACAACCCAAAAAACAACAATAAAAACATTTCAAGAGAAAGATTAAAAGGGTATGGAATTAGGGAATTGTAGTGGTTGAGCCCTCACCCACTACTGCACTCGCTGCTACGAATGGTCCCAGTGTGTAGCAGTTCTTGTAAAGAGACTGGACATCTTTCAAGTAAAATGACGCGAACACTGACTTGCTTCTCCAATAGGTTGCGTCCATTATACTTTGCAGAGATATATTTTGCTTAAAGGCCACGGAAGTTGTTACAGCTCTAACTTCGTGCGTCTTCACCTTAAGCAAAGTTCGGTCTTCCTCACTCAGATGTGAATGAGCTTCTTGTATTAACAATCTGATAAAGTCTGACCAAGCATTCTTTGACAAAGGCAAGGATGGTTTCTTAACTGAACACCATAAAGCTTCAGATTGGCCTTGTAAAGGTTTAGTACGCTTTAAATAGAACTTAAGAGCTCTAACAGGGCATAAGACTCTTTCTAGTTCATTGCCTACGATCTCCGATAAGCTGGGGATATCGAAAGATTTAGGCCAAGGCCGAGAAGGCAGCTCATTTTTGGCTAGAAAACCAAGTTGTAGCGAACAAGTGGCTTTTTCTGACGAAAATCCTATGTTCTTGCTGAAGGCATGAATCTCACTGACTCTTTTAGCCGAGGCTAAGCATACCAGGAAAAGAGTCTTAAGAGTGAGATCTTTCAGGGAGGCTGATAGTAACGGCTCCAACCTGTCTGATATGAAGAATCTTAGTACCACGTCTAAATTCCATCCAGGGGTAGCCAAACGACGCTCCTTGATGGTCTCAAAAGACTTAAGGAGGTCTTGCAGATCTTTATGTTTGGAAAGATCTAAGCCTCTATGCCGGAAGACCGATGCCAACATGCTTCTGTAGCCCTTGATAGTGGGAGCTGAAAGGGATCGTCCTTTTCTCAGGTATAAGAGAAAAACAGCTATTTGAGCTACAGAGGTACTGGTCGAGGATACAGAAACTGACTTGCACCAGTCTCGGAAGACTTCCCACTTCGATTGGTAGACTCTAATGGAAGAAGCTCTCCTTGCTCTAGCAATCGCACTGGCTGCTTCC
This sequence comes from Palaemon carinicauda, assembly GCF_036898095.1. Classification (NCBI taxonomy): domain Eukaryota; kingdom Metazoa; phylum Arthropoda; class Malacostraca; order Decapoda; family Palaemonidae; genus Palaemon; species Palaemon carinicauda. The sequence continues at coordinate 15,436,164 of NC_090734.1, forward strand.
TTCGAAAAGCCTCTAGTTCTAGAAAGTCTTTCGATAGTCTGAAGGCAGTCAGACGAAGAGCGTGGAGGCTTTGGAGTACCTTCTTTACGTGTGGCTGACGTAGAAGGTCTACCCTTAGAGGAAGACTACTGGGAAGGTCTACTAACCATCGAAGTATCTCGGTGAACCATTCTCTCGCGGGCCAGAGGGAAGCAACTAACGTCAACCTTGTCCCTTCGTGAGAGGCGAACTTCTGCAGTACCTTGTTGACAATCTTGAACGGTGGGAATGCGTAGAGATCCAGATGTGACCAATCTAGGAGGAAAGCATCTATATGTATTGCTGCTGGGTCCGGGACTGGAGAGCAATAGATTGGAAGCCTCTTGGTCAGCGAGGTTGCAAAGAGATCTATGGATGGTTTTACCCCAAGTGGCCCAAAGTCTCTTGCACACATCCTTGTGGAGGGTCCATTCGGTTGGAATTACTTGCCCTTTCCGACTGAGACAATCTGCTATGACGTTCAAGTCGCCTTGGATGAACCTCGTTACTAGGGAGATGTCTTGACCTTTTGACCAGATGAGCAGGTCCCTTGTGATCTCGTGCAACGTCAGTGAGTGGGTACCTCCTTGTTTGGAGATGTACGCCAAGGCCGTGGTGATGTCCGAGTTAACTTCCACCACTTTGCCTCGAAGGAGAGACTTGAAGCTTTTCAAGGCCAGATGTACTGCCAACAGCTCCTTGCAGTTGATATGCATGCTCCTCTGACTCGAGTTCCACAGTCCTGAGCATTCCCAACCGTCTAGTGTCGCGCCCCAGCCCACGTCCGATGCGTCCGAGAAGAGAACGTGGTTGGGAGTCTGAACAGCCAGGGGAAGACCCTCTCTTAGGTTGATATTGTCCTTCCACCAAGTCAGACAAGACTTTATCTTTTCGGAAACCGGGATCGAGACCGCTTCTAGCGTCTTGTCCTTTTTCCAGTGAAAAGCTAGATGGTATTGAAGAGGACGGAGGTGTAGTCTTCCTAGTGACACAAATTGTTCCACGGATGACAGCGTCCCTACCAGACTCATCCACAGCCTGACTGAGCAGCGTTCCTTCTTCAGCATCTTCTGGATGGATAGCAGGGCTTGATCTATTCTGGGGGCTGATCGTCTTGTTGTTCAGCAACGTCCTCATCAGAGGGTTCCTCATCCGAAAACTGATGAGGAAACGGCAACGGAGTGGGCAACGTCTGGCTCGCTGAGTCCGGTCGCACTGGTGGATGCGTGACGGAGCCGGACGCAATATCATGGAACTGCTGCACAGTCTGTGAACTGTCAACAACCATGGGTGCGCGAGGAAGCACAGCGTCAACCCGAGACTGTCTAGACCATCTGGGTTGTGCAGTCAACACCCTACCGGGTTGCTGAGGTTGACGCACTGCGTCAAAACAAGTCACCTCTGCTGGTTGTTGAACGTCCTGAACGTCAACAACCACCTCCGAGCGTCGCTTAACGTCAACGTGCGGCTGGCAACCCACACTGGGTCGCATCGGTGGAGGGACCACCTCAACTGGCAGACGCGAGTAGGTTACCTCAGCGTCAACAGGGCGCACAACCGACCGGTTGGAAGGTTGTTGGCCAGAAGGTTCGGTAGCAACCTTCTCAGCATTAAAGTCCTCTAACAAGGACGCAAGCTTGGACTGCATGTCTTGCAGCAAAGCCCATTTAGGGTCTACGGGAGCAGGTGTGGCAACAGACGGGGTTAGCGACTGAGGCGGTACCGTTTACCATCCCTGAAAGCCTTGTTATGCGTGACATAATTGTACAGCAAAACTTCAAAGGCTCGAAAACAGCTGTGAAGTTGACCTGTAAACAACTTGGAGCGTCTCCTGGCCAGGCGCCAGGGAGAGTCTACGAGAATTGAGAAGTCTATCTGGGCAGAGGCATGAACTCCCAAGCCGAGAACTTCTCTCGTGTCATATCAGACTCTCGCTCTATAAACCAGTTTAAAAGAAGGGAAAGCAAAGGCTGTATCCCCCAAACTTCTCCTGGTGAAAAACCAGTCGCCTAGCCAACGTAACGCTCTCTAGGAGAGCGAGAGAGCACTAGCTTAAAAACAACGGCTTCGAAGTAGCTAGGCCTAGTGTAAGCTCTGACGTTTAGGCGAACGAGGAGCAGCAGTTACAAAAGATCCGGACAAAGATCCTTAAAAAAAATCATCATGATTTGATTAAAGTCCATAGGAGGCTAAGCAGCTTTAGGCTCCTCTCCATCTGACAGAGTCCTCAAGGGAATATCAGTAGGAGGGAGAACAGCAACTTCCTCATCTACAGGAACCTTGTCCGATAAAAGCTGAGTCTCAAGCAAGGGAGAGACCTACCGTGGTGGCAATGCTTTACAAGCAGAGTCCACACTCATTGGTGCATTAGTAGCGGATCAGAACGAAACGTCATGTAACTGCTTGACAGTCTGTGAACTGTCAACAACTGAACTGTCAACCACAACAGGTGCGTGAGGACGCACAGCGTCCACTCGAGACTGCTTTGACTGCCTAGACTGAGCAGTCAAAACAACTCTACAGTATAATGCGGAGGTTGACGCACAGCGTCAAAACAAGTCAACTCCGATTGTTAGTGAACGTCTTGAACGTCAACAGGAGCATCAGCAAGTGGCCTAACGTCCAAATGCGGCTGAAAAACTACACTAGACCGCATCGAGTGTGGTTCTAAACAACCTGACTGACGTGACTAAGCTACGCCAACGTCAACAGTAAGCACAAAGGAACGTTAGGTTGGCTGAAAGCCAGGATATCGATGAGATAGACGGCTAGACTCAACGGACTAATCGGCAGAATAGTCTTCCATAAGGGAGGCAAGCATATACTGCATATCTTGCCATACAACCCATTAAGGATCAACGGAAATGGTTGTGGTAAGAGACGAGGGTAACGTCTGTGACCGCAACACTTTGCCTACAAAAAAAGACTCTCGGAGTCTGTGTTACGCTTTTGTTAGGCGGCGAGCAGTTATCCGATGACTGCATAGGGTCAGAGCTGTCCTAATGGTTGTAACCAGGACGCTGGACCTGTCCTGAAAGGACTGACTTTCGCTTAAGGGCTTCGAAACCTTGTGACAGGTTTCTTATGCGAAAAGCCTTCGGATGACGAGGAGAAACAACGTCTCTCTTGTCTTATGGTAGGGGAGATCTTGGTAAGATACACCCGATACCATAGAGGGAAAACGTCTGTTCGTTGGTCAAGGCCTCTCGAACCCATAAGTCGTTTGACATTACTTCTCCCCTGGGCTTGGGAGCATGTAAGAGGTCCCGGACTAGGTGAACGACAGGCACGAACAGACGAATCCTCGGACGCAACACTGTAACACTTTGCGCCTCGGACGCAACACTGTAACACTTTGCGCATATCACTTTATCACTTCGATTTTCAGTTTTGCACTTATTTCTACCTGAAACACGCAATTCTACCCTTCATTAAAAGGTAGTAATTGCGAAATCAGTCGTATAATGCAAGCTCATTAATACCAGCAAAAAACAGAAAACATATTTTAAGATAAAAAATTCAGTGGCTGGGGAAGACTAAACACTAGTTCATATAAACTACGTTTTCAATCTCTCACCACACATAGCCTGGGGACGAGAATAAAAACCTAAAAACGTTTTATCCTTCCTCCCCGTACAGCGACTAGGGACGCGAGTAACACGAGAACAACGTTACCCGCTTGAACGGAACGTTTTCTTTCCTCTCTCTCCCTCCGTCTCTATCTCTCTCTCTCTTTCTCTCTTGATTTCGCACCTAAGAGAAGAGCCCAATTATATTTCGTCAAAAAAACATGTTATTTGACTAAAGGAAAAAACTGAAAGGTTTTTCAAATAAAAAGTTCCTTTAAATTAGAATTTAAAACATTTAAGCTAAGAAAGAATGAACAAAACGTCAGAATCGATTTACTCTTACGGCAAAGTGAAACCGTGATACACTCTCTCTCTATCGTAACGATAGAGCGCATGTTGAACGTCCTGAACGTCAACAACTGCGTAGCATAAATAAACTAAACGTTAGTTCATCTTTGAAAACAGTACGAAGACTATCAAAGAAATTCTTCCATAAAATATTACATTTAAAAAGTTTTAAATCCTTAGCTCTTTAAAAGCTAATTACGATATAAAGGGCTCAACGTTGATTAACTTCGGTTTCCAAGTTAGGACCGCCTACTCTCAGGAAAGGTCTATATAAACAAAACATTAAAATGTTATTTTTATTAATAAAATAAATTTTTGAATATACTTACCCGGTGATTATATAAGCTGCAGCTCTGCTGCCCGACAGAAAAACTCTACGTTCAAAATACGCCAGCGATCGCTATGCAGGTAGGGGGTGTACATCAACAGCGCCATCTGTCGAGCAGGTACTCAGTACTCAATGTAAACACAGAACCAATTTTCTCCTCGGTCCACTGGGTCTCTATTGGGGAGGAAGGGAGGGTCCTTTAATATATAATCACCGGGTAAGTATATTCAAAAATTTATTTTATTAATAAAAATAACATTTTTCAATATTAAACTTAGCCGGTGATTATATAAGCTGATTCACACCCAGGGGGGTGGGTAGAGACCAGCATTACTTGTTTACATTATTATGAGCTAAGTATTTTGTATTTCATTTTAGCAGTTATTCAAAATAACAAACATAAAATAAATAAGTACCTGGTAAGGAAGTCGACTTGAACAATTACTCTGCCTTTTTAAGTACGTCTTCCTTACTGAGCCTCGCGATCCTCTTAGGATGCTGAGCGACTCCTAGGAGCTGAAGTATCAAGGGTTGCTACCCATACTAAAGGACCTCATCAAAACCTCTAATCTAGGCGCTTCTCAAGAAAAGAATTTGACCACCCGCCAAATCAACCAGGATGCGAAAGGCTTCTTAGCCTTCCGGACAACCCAAAAAACAACAATAAAAAACATTTCAAGAGAAAGATTAAAAAAGGTTATGGAATTAGGGGAATGTAGTGGTTGAGCCCTCACCCACTACTGCACTCGCTGCTACGAATGGTCCCAGGGTGTAGCAGTTCTCGTAAACAGACTGGACATCTTTAAGATAAAAAGACGCGAACACTGACTTGCTTCTCCAATAGGTTGCGTCCATTATACTCTGCAGAGATCTATTTTGTTTAAAGGCCACTGAAGTTGCGACAGCTCTAACTTCATGTGTCCTTACCTTCAGCAAAGCATGGTCTTCCTCATTCAGATGGGAATGAGCTTCTCGTATCAACAGTCTGATATAATAGGAAACTGCATTCTTTGACATAGGTAAAGAAGGTTTCTTAATAGCACACCATAAAGCTTCTGACTGTCCTCGTAAAGGTTTAGTTCGTCTTAAATAGAACTTAAGAGCTCTAACAGGGCCCAAGACTCTTTCTAGTTCATTTCCAACCAAATTAGAAAGGCTTGGAATATCGAACGATTTCGGCCAAGGACGAGAAGGTAGTTCGTTTTTGGCTAGAAAACCAAGCTATAAAGAACATGTAGCCGTTTCAGATGAAAATCCGATGTTCCTGCTGAAGGCGTGTATCTCACTGACTCTTTTAGCTGTTGCTAAGCAAACGAGGAAAAGAGTCTTTAAAGTGAGATCTTTAAAGGAGGCTGATTGTAGTGGCTCGAACCTTTCTGACATAAGGAATCTTAGTACCACGTCTAAATTCCAACCTGGTGTAGCCAAACGACGCTCCTTCGAGGTCTCAAAAGACTTAAGGAGGTCCTGTAGATCTTTGTTGTTAGAAAGATCTAAGCCTCTGTGACGGAAGACTGTTGCCAACATGCTTCTGTAACCTTTGATTGTGGAAGCTGAAAGAGATCTTTCCTTCCTCAGGTATAATAGGAAGTCAGCTATTTGGGTTACAGAGGTACTGGTTGAGGATACTGATACCGACTTGCACCAGCTTCGGAAGACTTCCCACTTCGACTGGTAGACTCTAAGAGTGGATGTCCTCCTTGCTCTAGCAATCGCCCTGGCTGCCTCCTTCGAAAAGCCTCTAGCTCTCGAGAGTCTTTCGATAGTCTGAAGGCAGTCAGACGAAGAGCGTGGAGGCTTGGGTGTACCTTCTTTACGTGTGGCTGACGTAGAAGGTCCACTCTTAGAGGAAGAGATCTGGGAACGTCCACCAGCCATTGAAGTACCTCGGTGAACCATTCTCTCGCGGGCCAGAGGGGAGCAACTAACGTCAACCTTGTCCCTTCGTGAGAGGCGAACTTCTGCAGTACCTTGTTGACAATCTTGAACGGGGGGAATGCATAAAGGTCTAGATGGGACCAATCCAGTAGAAAGGCATCTATATGAACTGCTGCTGGGTCCGGGATTGGCGAGCAATAATTTGGGAGCCTCTTGGTCATCGAGGTTGCAAAGAGATCTATGGTAGGTTGGCCCCATGTGGCCCATAGTCTCTTGCACACATCCTTGTGTAGGGTCCATTCTGTTGGGATGATTTGGCCCTTCCGACTGAGGCAGTCCGCCATGACATTCATGTTGCCTTGAATGAACCTCGTTACTAGAGAAAGGTTTAGATCTCTTGACCAAGTGAGGAGGTCCCTTGCGATCTCGTACAACGTCATAGAATGGGTCCCTCCTTGTTTGGAGATGTACGCCAAGGCCGTGGTGTTGTCTGAGTTCACCTCCACCACCTTGCCTAGAAGGAGGGACTTGAAGCTTTTCAAGGCCAGATGAACTGCCAGTAGCTCCTTGCAGTTGATATGTAACGTTCTTTGATTCGAGTTCCAAGTTCCCGAGCATTCCCGACCGTCTAATGTCGCACCCCAGCCCGTGTCCGATGCGTCCGAGAAGAGAACGTGGTTGGGGGTCTGAACAGCCAGGGGCAGACCCTCTCTGAGGTGGATGTTGTCCTTCCACCAAGTCAGTGATGACTTTATCTTCTCGGAAATGGGGATCGAGACCGCTTCTAGCGTCTTGTCCTTTTTCCACTGCACAGCTAGGTGAAATTGAAGGGGACGGAGGTGCAGTCTCCCTAACGCGATGAACTGTTCCAGGGATGAAAGCGTCCCTATCAGACTCATCCACTGTCTGACTGAACATCGGTCCTTCTTTAGCATGTTCTGGATGCATCCTTGGGCTTGACTTGTTCTGGGGGCCGACGGAAAAGCCCGAAAAGCTAGACTGTGAGTCTCCATCCCTAAGTACACTATAGTTTGGGATGGGACCAGTTGGGACTTTTCCATATTGACCAGGAGACCCAATTCCTTGGTCAGATCTAGAGTCCACTTTAGATTCTCCAGACAGCGACGACTTGAAGCAGCTCTTAGAAGCCAGTCGTCCAAATAGAGGGAGGCTCTGATGTCCGCTAAATGCAGGAATTTGGCAATATTCCTCATCAGTTTCGTAAAGACAAGAGGAGCCGTGCTTAGGCCAAAGCACAGGGCTTGAAATTGGTAGACAACCTTCCCGTAAACGAACCTTAGAAAAGGTTGGGAATCTGGGTGGATGGGGACGTGAAAGTAAGCGTCCCTTAGGTCTAAAGAGACCATCCAGTCTTCCTTCCTGACTGCTGCTAGAACAGACTTTGTCGTCTCCATGGCGAACGTCTGCTTTGTGACAAAGACATTCAGAGCACTGACGTCTAGCACCGGCCTCCACCCTCCTGTCTTCTTTACCACTAAGAAGAGACGGTTGTAGAAGCCCGGGGATTGATGGTCCCGGACTTTGACTACCGCTCCCTTTTCTAGTAAGAGGGACACCTCTTGCTTCAAAGCTAGTCTCTTGTCCTCCTCTCTGTACCTGGGAGAGAGGTCGATGGGAGACGTTGCTAGAGGGGGTTTGCGTACAAACGGGATCTTGTACCCTTCTCTGAGCAACTTCACAGATTGTGCATCTGCGCCCCTTTTCTCCCAGGACTGCCAGAAGTTCTTGAGTCTGGCTCCCACTGCTGTCTGAAGAATGTGGCAGTCAGACTCTGCCCTTAAAGGACTTGGTACCTTTCTTCTTATTCCCACGTCTCCCTTCGGCACGAGCACCTCCTCTGCTGGAGGCTCTGCCACGAAAGGGCGGAATGAACCTGGACGCTGGAGTGTCCATCCTGGGTCTAGACACGGTAGGCAAAGGGGTGGCTTTGCGGGCAGATGACGCAACCAGGTCATGCGTGTCTTTTTTAATCAAGGAGGCAGCAATCTCCTTTATCAACTCTTCTGGGAAAAGGCACTTTGAGAGAGGAGCAAACATAAGTTCCGATCTCTGACACTGTGTTACTCCAGCTGACAAGAAGGAGCAAAGGTTTTCCCGTTTCTTGAGGACCCCGGAAACGAACGAAGCCGCAAGCTCACTGGAACCGTCCCGTATGGCCTTGTCCATGCAGGACATAATGAGCATGAAAGTTTCATTGTCAGAAGGGGAGATCTTCCTGCTCAACGCTCCCAAACACCAGTCCAAAAAGTTAAAAACCTCGAAGGCTCTGAACACTCCTTTCATCAGATGGTCTAAGTATGAAGGAGTCCAACAAATCTTGGAGCGTCTCATGGCTAGCCTGCGGGGAGAGTCTACTAGGCTTGAGAAGTCGCCCTGGGCAGAGGCAGGAACTCCCAAGCCGAGAACTTCTCCCGTGGCATACCAGACGCTCGATCTGGAAGAGAGTTTCGCAGGGGGAAACGTGAATGCTGTCTTCCCAAGGTGCTTTTTTGGACTGCATCCATTCTCCCAACACTCTTAAAGCTCTCTTAGACGAGCGGGCGAGGACGAGCTTCGTAAAGGCAGGCGCGGATGACTGCGTGCCTAAAGCGAACTCAGATGGAGGTGAGCGTGGGGCCGCAGAAACAAACTGATCAGGATACATCTCCCTGAACAGTGCAAGAACTTTCCTAAAGTCCAAGGAGGGTTGCGTGGTCTTGGGTTCGTCGATGTCCGTATGCGGGTCGTCAATGTGTGCAGCGTCGTCATCATCAGAGAGTCCATCATCTGAATACTGAGGAGGAAGCGGCAAAGGAGTAGGAGTTGGCTGGTCAGCTGAGTCCGGCAGCACGGGTGCATGCGTGACTGCACCGGACGCAACGTCATGGAACTGTTGCCCAGTCTGTGAGCTGGCAACTACCATAGCAGCGCGGGGGCGCAAAGCGTCTACTCCTGACTGTCTAGTCTGCTGTGGGCGAGTAGTGGTAACCACACTGGGTTGCGGAGGTTGACGCACCGCGTCAAAACAAAACAACTTAGGTTGTTGTTGTAACTCGCGAACGTCATCGGAAGGTTCCGTGCGTCGCTGAACGTCAACATGCGGCTGGCAGGGTACACTGGAACGCATGGGTGGCGGGACTCTCACAGCTGGAGTGCGGGAGAAGGTAGCCTCAGCGTCCACTGGACGCACAACCGTGGGTGGTTGTAGGCTAGCGGTTGGTGCAGCGTCAACCTTCTCCGCACGAAAGTCCTGCATTAATGACGTCAACTGAGTCTGCATGGTCTGCAGCAAAGACCACTTAGGGTCTACAGTAGCAGGTGCGGCAACAGACGGTGTTAATGCCTGATGCGGTACCGCTTTGCCTCTCTTAGGAGGTGTGCAGTCATCGGAAGACTGCAGCGAGTCCGAACTGACCCAGTGGCTACAACTGGGCCGTTGGACTTGCGCGGAAGGGACCGACTTGCGTTTAAGAGGCCGTGAGACCTTGGTCCATTGTTTCTTTCGAGAAACATCTTCCGCAGACGAGGAATAAATGGGCTCTCTCGTCTTCTTGTGGGTGGGACGATCTTGGATAGATACGTCCGAAACCACGGAGGGAACGTCTGTTCGCTGATTAAAGCCTCTCGAACCCTTTGGTCGTACGACATTGCTTCTCCCATGGGCTTGGGAGCTTGCAAGAGGTCCCGGACTAGAAGGACGACAGGCACGAACAGACGAACCCTCAAGCGCAACACTATCCACAACACTTTCCACAACACTACCACTCACTTTGTCACTACCCACTGCACTCTTACCCTTCAACTCCTTGACGTCTGCCATGAGTTGGTTACGGTCACTCGCCAATGACTCGACTCTCTCACCCAGAGCCTGGATGGCACGCATCATATCTGCCATCGAAGGTTGTTGAGTGCTAGAAGGGGGGTCAGGAGCAACCACTACAGGGGAAGGAAAAGGTTGTGGGGCATGAGGAGAGGAAATATCAACGGAGCGAGATGAACTTCTCCTGAATCTATCTCTCTCTAGCCTACGTGAATATTTCAGGAATTCGAGAAAATCGAATTCCGAAAGCCCAACGCATTCCTCACATCGATCTTCCAATTGACAGGTTTTATCCCGACAATTGGAACAAACGGTGTGCGGATCGATAGAGGCCTTCGGAAGACGCCTTGAACAGTCCCTAGCACTACACTTTCTGTATTTAGGGACTTGAGAAGGGTCAGCCATCTTGAATTAGTCAAAGGGGAATTCAAAATCTATCCAAAGTCGTCAACAAATAATCCAAAATCAATAAAAGAAAGCAAGGATGTATTGAAGATAACCTCTGCAAAGCGAAAGCTAATAACTAGAAATGTGTACTTCACCAAAATCTGTGAAAACCAATCCAGTAAGCAACAGCGAATTTAGTAGGTCTTGCCGGTGGCACGACAGAGAGAAAATTGGTTCTGTGTTTACATTGAGTACTGAGTACCTGCTCGACAGATGGCGCTGTTGATGTACACCCCCTACCTGCATAGCGATCGCTGGCGTATTTTGAACGTAGAGTTTTTCTGTCGGGCAGCAGAGCTGCAGCTTATATAATCACCGGCTAAGTTTAATATTGAAAAATTTATTTTTATATGTTTATAATAAATGGAAAGTTAATCGAAGAGGCCTAATAAAGGCGGAGAGATATAAAATATATAGAGGAAAATCTATAACGTGATAAGATAATTACTAAAAGCCTCAACACACTTCCGTCTAAGGGAAGGGTCGGCCATTTAAAAGTGAAAGAAAGTCCATACTCTCTTTGTCACCATAATTAAATCTATCCAAAACGAGATCAAGATTTAAAATGAAGATAAAACACCTGCATAGCGAAAGCTCAAAACTAGAATAAAGTATTTCACCAATTAGTTGTGAAAAAACTCCAGTTTAGCAACAGCGAGTAAGTACGTCTTGTCGATAGCTCGACAGAGAGAAAATTGAGTTCTTTGTTTACATTGAGTACTGGGTATCTGGACGACAGATGGCGCTGTTGGGCACACCCGCAACCTGTGTAGCGATCGCTGGCGAGTTTTTACCGTAGAGTTGTCTGTCGGGCAACAGAGTTGCAGCTATTATAATCACCGGCTAAGTTAAATATTGAAAATGTATAAGTACAGCCCTAACCTAAGGCTTTTTATCTTCCCCCTACCTCTAATGATGGACAAATGTTTGCCAAACTCATTGCTTGTCTTGAGCTGCCAGTGCAATTTGACTGTCTCCCAAAAAGGATATAGATTCCTCCATTGATCAGAGACCAGAAAATGTATAAGTACAGCCCTAACCTAAGGCTTTTTATCCTCCCCCTACCTCTAATGATGGACAAATGTTTGCCAAATTCATTGCTTGTCTTGAGCTGCCAGTGCAATTTGACTGTCTCCCAAAAAGGATATAGATTCCTCCATTGATCAGAGACCAGAAAATGTATAAGTACAGCCCTAACCTAAGGCTTTTTATCTTCCCCCTACCTCTAATGATGGACAAATGTTTGCCAAATTCATTGCTTGTCTTGAGCTGCCAGTGCAATTTGACTGTCTCCCAAAAAGGATATAGATTCCTCCATTGATCAGAGACCAGAAAAATGCTATTTTTATTAATAAAATAAATTTTTGAATATACTTACCCGGTGATCATATAAGCTGCAACTCTGTTGCTCGACAGAAAAACCTACGGTCAAAATACGCCAGCGATCGCTATGCAGGTGGGGGTGTACATCAACAGCGCCATCTGTCGAGCAGGTACTTAGTACTCCAAGTAAACAAAGAACCAATTTTCTCCTCGGTCCACTGGGTCTCTATTGGGGAGGAAGGGAGGGTCCTTTAATATATGATCACCGGGTAAGTATATTCAAAAATTTATTTTATTAATAAAAATAACATTTTTCAATATTAAACTTAGCCGGTGATCATATAAGCTGATTCACACCCAGGGGGGTGGGTAGAGACCAGCATTACATGTTTACATTATTATGAGCTAAGTATTTTGTATTTCATTTTAGCAGTTATTCAAAATAACAAACATAAAATAAATAAGTACCTGGTAAGGAAGTCGACTTGAACAATTACTCTGCCTTTTTAAGTACGTCTTCCTTACGGAGCCTCGCGATCCTCTTAGGATGCTGAGCGACCCCTAGGATCTGAAGTATCAAGGGTTGCAACCCATACAACAGGACCTCATCAAAACCTCTAATCTAGGCGCTTCTCAAGAAATGACTTTGACCACCCGCCAAATCAAGTAGGATGCGAAAGGCTTCTTAGCCTTCCGGACAACCCAAAAACAATAATAAAACATTTCAAGAGAAAGATTAAAAAGGTTATGGAATTAGGGAATTGTAGTGGTTGAGCCCTCACCCACTACTGCACTCGTTGCTACGAATGGTCCCAGAGTGTAGCAGTTCTCGTAAAGAGACTGGACATTCTTAAGATAAAAAGAAGCGAACACTGATTTGCTTTTCCAATAGGTTGCGTCGATTATACTTTGCAGAGATCTATTTTGTTTAAAGGCCACGGAAGTTGCGACAGCTCTAACTTCGTGTGTCCTTACCTTCAGCAAAGCTTGGTCTTCCTCATTCAGATGGGAATGAGCTTCTCGTATTAACAGTCTGATAAAATAGGATAAAGCATTCTTTGACATAGGCAAAGATGGATTCTTAACTGAACACCATAAAGCTTCAGACGGGCCTCGTAAAGGTTTTTAAATAGAACTTAAGAGCTCTTACAGGACATAAGACTCTTTCTAGTTCATTTCCAACCATACGATAAGTTTGGAATATCGAACGATATTGGTCAAGGCCGAGAAGGCAGCTCGTGTTTGGCTAGAAAACCAAGTTGTAGAACATGTAGCCGTTTCGGATGAGAATCCGATGTTCTTGCTGAAGGCATGAATCTCACTGACTCTTTTAGCTGTGGCTAAGCATATCAGGAAAAGAGTCTTTAAGGTGAGATCTTTCAGGGAGGCTGATTGTAGCGGTTCGAACCTGTCTGACATAAGGAATCTTAGTACCACGTCTAAATTCCAACCAGGTGTAACCAAACGACGCTCCTTCGTGGTCTCAAAAGACTTAAGGAGGTCCTGTAGATCTTTATTGTTGGAAAGATCTAAGCCTCTGTGACGGAAGACTGATGCCAACATGCTTCTGTAACCCTTGATAGTGGGAGCTGAAAGAGATCGTTCTTTCCTCAGATATAAGAGAAAGTCCGCTATTTGAGTTACAGAGGTACTGGTCGAGGATACGGATACTGACTTGCACCAGTTTCGGAAGATTTCCCACTTCGATTGGTAGACTCTAAGGGTGGATGTTCTCCTTGCTCTAGCAATCGCTCTGGCTGCCTCCTTCGAAAAGCCTCTAGCTCTCGAGAGTCTTTCGATAGTCTGAAGGCAGTCAGACGAAGAGCGTGGAGGCCTTGGTGTACCTTCTTTACGCGTGGCTGACGTAGAAGGTCCACCCTTAGGGGAAGTGTTCTGGGAACGTCTACTAGCCATCGAAGTACCTCGGTGAGCCATTCTCTCGCGGGCCAGAGGGAAGCAACTAGCGTCAACCTTGTCCCTTCGTGAGAGGCGAACTTCTGCAGTACCTTGTTGACAATCTTGAACGGAGGGAATGCATATAGATCTAGATGTGACCAATCTAGTAGAAAGGCATCTATATGAACTGCTGCTGGGTCCGGGATTGGTGAGCAAAATATTGGGAGCCTCTTGGTCATCGAGGTTGCGAAGAGATCTATGGTTGGCTGGCCCCAGGTGGCCCAAAGTCTCTTGCATACAGGGGGTCCTCGGGTTACGACGCTGATCCGTTCTTAAGACGCGGTGTAACCCGAATTTCCGTGTAAGTCGGAACACCATAAATATACGTACTGTACTGTACTGTAAAGTATTACTGTATACTGTACTATAATAAAATGTATCAAATGACATAAAAACAATATTAGAAAAAGAGAAAACAATTCCTTACCACATGAATTAAAGTAAATATCAATAAAAAAAGAAAACAATTCCTTACCACATGAATTAAAGTAAATATCAATAAAAAAAGAAAACAATTCCTTACCACATGAATTAAAGTAAATATCAATAAAAAAAAAGAAAACAATTCCTTACCACATGAATTAAAGTAAATATCAATAAAAAAAGAAAACAATTCCTTACCACATGAATTAAAGTAAATATCAATAAAAAAAAAGAAAACAATTCTTTACCACATGAATTAAAGTAAATATCAATAAAAAAAAGAAAACAATTCCTTACCACATGAATTAAAGTAAATATCAATAAAAAAAAGAAAACAATTCCTTACCACATGAATTAAAGTAAATATCAATAAAAAAAAAAAGAGAACAATTCCTTACCTTATTCCTATGGTTGGCTTGCACACTGGAAGGGATGTTGCAAGGGACGGAGAGACTGGTTTATTGTGGAGAGGAAGGTGCAGAAGATGCTGGAGAAACTGGGGCAGGTGAATCAGGATTCTCTGGAAGTGAGACAGAAGATGCTGGAGAAGCTGGGGCAGGCGAGTCTGGAGGTGAAGAGCCTACAAGAGGTGGTGGAGAAGCTGGAGAAGCAGAGGCAGCTGAGGTTGATGGCAGAGGCTCTGTAGCAATAGAGGCAGCTGAGGTTGATGGTAGAGGCTCTGTTGCAGGCAAATCTGGAGTAGTAGAGGCAGCTGATGTAGAGGGTGCAGTTCTCTCTACTTTCTTAAAATACCGCTCCAGGTTAGACTGGACAGAGAGGATCCTCTTCTCATCCAAAATCTCCTTATAACACTGCAGTAAGTTCATGACACCTCTGGAAACCCTGGTGAACCTGTCCATGTTGGGATCTTGAGCCTCGAAAGTTGCCAATGCTTGTTGTATCTCGGCAAAACCTTTTGACAAGCCCTGCCTTGTGAAAGCCTTAGGGTCTGGGGTGGGGGCTTCTTCCTCTTCCTAGATTGATCTGCTTCTCCAGTTGTATCAAGTCCCAAGCAGATAACTCCTCTCCATGAGATTCTAGCAGCTCCGTAACATCATCAACCTCCATCTCCAAATCGGTTTCCTTACTCAGGGCAACAATGTTCTTGATAACATGGTCAACTGTGTCCTCAAACCCATGAAAATCATTAACAAATTGAGGACATAGCTTCCTCCAAACACCATTCATGTTTGTAACCTTCACCTCCTCCCAGGAATCAGCAATGTTCTTAATAGCATCAAGGATGTTGTAGGACTTCCAAAAGTCCTTCAGAGTCAAGTCCTTCTTCGCTTCACCTTGCACTTTAAGATTATGGTAATTGGCCCGAGCCTTAAATCGCATAAACCAACCCCTACTAGCCGAAAACTCTTCACTTTCACTTTCTCCCCCCCTTTCTTTTTTCAATGCTTCAAACAACCTTTTAGCCTTCTCTTGAATAACCATTAAGCTCACTGGAATACGCCGTTGATTTTTATCTTCCAACCAAAGCACTAATAACCTTTCCATTTCGATAATTAAACCACTACGCTGTTTCGTTATCACTGTTGCTTTCATTGGAGCAGATCCTTTTACGTGTTCAACAATGCGCTCCTTATCTTTAAGGATAGTAGCCACGGTCGAACGGCTAAGGCCAAGCGATCGGCCAATGTTCGTTGGCGTTTCACCGTTTTTAGACCGCTTAATAATGTCTAATTTCACTTCCATGGTGATGGCCTTCCTTTTCTTCGATGCACTACCATCAGAAGAATCTGCCTTGCGCTTTGGAGCCATAATGAAGGGCAAAAAGTTCAAAAAAACGATCAAACACGTGAGAGAAAGAACAGGCAATCACAACCAAAAATGGCGTATGAGTGGAACTGAGCGACACCGTCTTCCTCGCCCACAACCACCGCAAAGCGTATTCATCCACCGCGCGCTAGAAACTAGTTCGCAATTGTTTACGTCGCTTACGACGCTAACAGTGTAAGACGGAACGACGCTTAATATTATTTTTATATTTTTATGGGGCGCGTTCGTAACGGCGAAACCGCGTAAGTCGGGACCGTCGTAACCCGAGGACCTACTGTACATTCTTGTGGAGGGTCCATTCTGTTGGAATTATTTGTCCCTTCCGAATGAGACAATCTGCCATGACATTCAAGTTGCCTTGGGTGAACCTCGTTACTAGTGATATGTCTAGACCTTTTGACCAGGTGAGGAGGTCCCTTGCGATCTCGTACAATGTCAGAGAGTAGGTCCCTCCTTGCTTGGAGATGTACGCCAAAGCCGTGGTGTTGTCCGAGTTCACCTCCACCACTTTGCCTTGAAGGAGAGACCTGAAGCTTTTCCAGGTCAGACGTACTGCCAGTAGCTCCTTGCAGTTGAAATGCATTGTCCTTTGACTCGAGTTCCATAATCCCGAGCATTCCCTACCGTCTAATGTCGCACCCCAGCCTACGTCCGATGCGTCCGAGAAGAGAACGTGGTTGGGAGTCTGAACAGTCAGGGGAAGACCCTCTCTAAGGTTGATATAGTCCTTTCACCAAGTCAGACAAGACTTTATCTTTCCGGAAACCGGGATCGAGACCGCTTCTAGCGTCTTGTCCTTTTTCCAGTGAAAAGCTAGATGGTATAGAAGAGGACGGAGGTGTAGTCTTCCTAGTGACACAAATTGATCCACGGATGACAGTGTCCCTACCAGACTCATCCACAGCCTGACTGGGCAGCGTTCCTTCTTCAGCATCTTCTGGATGGATAGCAGGGCTGGGGGCTGATCGTCTTGTTCAGCAACGTCCTCATCAGAGGGTTCCTCATCCGAAACTGATGGGGAAACGGCAACGGAGTGGGCAACGTCTGACTCGCTGAATCCGGTCGCACTGGTGGATGCGTGACGGAGCCGGACGCAATATCATGGCACTGCTGCACAGTCTGTGAACTGTCAACAACCATGGGTGCGCGAGGAAGTACAGCGTCAACCCGAAACTGTCTAGACTGTCTGGGTTGTGCAGTCAACACCCTACCGGGTTGCTGAGGTTGACGCACTGCGTCACAACAAGTCACCTCTGCTGGTTGTTGAACGTCCTGAACGTCAACAACCACCTCCGAGCGTCGCTTAACGTCAACGTGCGACTGGCAACCCACACTGGGTCGCATCGGTGGAGGAACCACCTCAACTGGCAGACGCGAGTAGGTTACCTCAGCGTCAACAGGGCGCACAACCGACCGGTTGGAAGGTTGTTGGCCAGAAGGAGGAACCACCTCAACTGGCAGACGCGAGTAGGTTACCTCAGCGTCAACAGGGCGCACAACCAACCGGTTGGAAGGTTGTTGGCCAGAAGGTTCTTCTCCGCATTTAAGTCCTCTATCAAGGACGCAAGCTTGGACTGCATGTCTTGCAGCAAAGCCCATTAGGGTCTACGGGAGCAGGTGTGGCAACAGACGGGGTTAGCGACTGAGGCGGAACCATTTACCATCCCTGAAAGCCTTGTTATGTGTGACATAATAGTACAGCAAAACTTCAAAGGCTCGACAAAAGTTGAGAAGTTGACCTGTAAACAACTTGGAGCGTCTCCTGGCTAGGCGCCAGGGCGAGTCTACCAGAATTGAGAAGTCTATCTGGGCAGAGGCATGAACTCCCAAGCCGAGAACTTCTCTCGTGTCCTATCAGACTCTCGCTCTATAAGCCAGTTTAAAAGAAGGGAAATCAAAGGCTGTATCCCTAAAACTCCTCCTGGTGCAAAAACCAGTCGCCTAGCCAACGTAACGCTCTCTAGGAGAGCGAGAGAGCACTAGCTTAAAAACAACGGCTTCGAAGTAGCTAGGCCTAGTGTAAGTTCTGACGTTTAGGCGAACGAGGAGCAGCAGTTACAAGATCCGGACGAAGATCCTTAAAAAATCATCATGATTTAATTAAAGTCCATAGGAGGCTAAGCAGCTTAAGGCTCCTCTCCAAATGACAGAGTCCTCAAGGGAATATCAGTAGGAGGGAGAACAGCACTTTCTCATCTACAGGAACCTTGTCCGATAAAAGCTAGGTTATCTCAGTGAGTCTCTCACTGGTGCATTAGTAGCAGACCAGAAGGCAACGTCATGTAACTGCTTGACAGTCTGTGAACTGTCAACAACTGAACTGTCAACCACAACAGGTGCGTGAGGACATACAGCACTGGTGCATTAGTAGCAGACCAGAAGGCAACGTCATGTAACTGCTTGACAGTCTGTGAACTGTCAACAACTGAACTGTCAACCACAACAGGTGCGTGAGGACATACAGTGTTCACTCGAGACTGCTTTGACTGTTTATACTGAGCAGTCAAAACAACTCTAGAATGCGGAGGTTGACGCACCGCGTCAAAACAAAACAACTTAGACTGTTGTTGTACCTCGCGAACGTCAACGGAAGGTTCCGTGCGTTACTGAACGTCAACATGCGGCTGGCAGGGTACACTGGAACGCATGGGTGGCGGGACTCTCTCAGCTGGAGTGCGGCAGAAGGTCGCCTCAGCGTCCACAGGACGCACAACCGTGTTGGTTGTAGGCTAGAGGTTGGTGCAGTGTCAACCTTCTCCGCACGAAAGTCCCGCATCAATGACGTTAACTGAGACTGCATGGTCTGCAGCAAAGACCACTTAGGGTCTACAGGAGCAGGTGCGGCAACAGACGGTGTGACTGCCTGATGCAGTACCGCTTTGCCTCTCTTAGGAGGTGAGCAGTCGTCGGAAGACCGCAGCGAGTCCGAACTGACCCAGTGGCTACAACTGGGCCGTTGGACTTGCGCGGAAGGGACCGACTTGCGCTTAATAAGCTGCGAGACCTTGGTCCATGGTTTCTTACGAGAAACCTCTTCCGCAGACGAGAAATAAATGGGCTCTCTCGTCTTTGTGTGGGTGGGGCGATCTTGGGTAGATACGCCCGAAACCACGGAGGGAAACGTCTGTTCGTTGATCAAGGCCTGACAAACCCATAAGTCGTTCGACATTACTTCTCCCCTGGGCTTGGGAGCTTGCAAGAGGTCCCGGACTAGGTGAACGACAGGCACGAACAGACGAACCCTCGGACGCAACACGGTAACACTTTGCGCATATCACTTTATCACTTCGATTTTCTGTTTTGCACTTATTTCACTGAAATCGAAACTTTTACTGATTTCTACCTGAAACACGCAATTCTATCCTTCATTAAAAGGTAGTAATTGCGAAAACAGTCGTATAATGCAGCTCATTAATACTAGCAAAAAACAGAAAACATATATAAAGATAAAGAATTCAGTGGCTGGGAAAGAGACTAAACACTAGTTCAAATAAACTACGTTTACAATCTCTCACCGTACATAGCCTGGGGACAAGAATAAAACCCTAGAAACGTTTTACCTTCTTCCCCGTACAGCGACTAGGGAGGAGAGTAACACGAGAACAACGTTACCCGCTTGAACGGAACGTTTTTCCTCCTCTCTCTCCCTCCGTCTCTATCTCTCTCTTTCTTTCTCTCTTGATTTCGCACCTAAGAGAAGAGCCCAATTATATATCGTCAAAAAAACATGTTATTTGACTAAAGGAAAAAACTGAAAGGTTTTCCAAATAAAAAGTTCCTTTAATTTAGAATTTAAAACATTTAAGCTAAGAAAGAATGAACGAAACGTCAGAATCGATTTACTCTTACTGCAAAGTGAAACCGTGATACACTCTCTCTCTATCGTAACGATAGAGCGCATGTTGAACGTCCTGAACGTCAACAACTGCGTAGTCTAAAAAACTAAACGTTAGTTCATCTTTGAAAACAGTACGAAGACTATCAAAGATTTTTTCATAAAACATTAAATTTAAAAAGTTTTAAATTCTTTAAAGGCTAAATACGATATAACGGGCTCAACGTTGATTAACTTCGGTTCCAAGTTAGGACCGCCTACTATCAGGAAAGGTCTTATATAAACAAAACATAAAAATTTATTTTTATGTGTTTATAATAAATGGAAAGTTAATCGAAGAGGCCTAATAAAGGCGGAGAGATATAAAATATATAGATCTATAACGTGTTAAGCAAAATTACTAAACACACTTCCGTCTAAGGGAAGGATCGGCCATTTAAAAGTGAAAGAGAGTCCATACTCTCTTTGTCACCATAATTAAATCTATCCAAAACGAGTTCAAGTTTTGAGATGAAGATAAAACACCTGCATAGCGAAAGCTCAAAACTAGAATAGTGTACTTCACCAAATAGTTGTGAAAACAAATCCAGTTAGTAACAGCGTATTAGTAGGTCTTGCCGGTAGCCCGACAGAGAGAAAATTGGTTCTTTGTTTACTTGGAGTACTAAGTACCTGCTCGACAGATGGCGCTGTTGATGTACACCCCCACCTGCATAGCGATCGCTGGCGTATTTTGACCGTAGGTTTTTCTGTCGAGCAACAGAGTTGCAGCTTATATGATCACCGGCTAAGTTTAATATTGAAAATGTATAAGTACAGCCCTAACCTAAGGCTTTTTATCTTCCCCCTACCTCTAATGATGGACAAATGTTTGCCAAATTCATTGCTTGTCTTGAGCTGCCAGTGCAATTTGACTGTCTCCCAAAAAGGATATAGATTCCTCCATTGATCAGAGACCAGAAAATGTATAAGTACAGCCCTAACCTAAGGCTTTTTATCTTCCCCCTACCTCTAATGATGGACAAATGTTTGCCAAATTCATTGCTTGTCTTGAGCTGCCAGTGCAATTTGACTGTCTCCCAAAAAGGATATAGATTCCTCCATTGATCAGAGACCAGAAAATGTATAAGTACAGCCCTAACCTAAGGCTTTTTATCCTCCCCCTACCTCTAATGATGGACAAATGTTTGCCAAATTCATTGCTTGTCTTGAGCTGCCAGTGCAATTTGACTGTCTCCCAAAAAGGATATAGATTCCTCCATTGATCAGAGACCAGAAAATGTATAAGTACAGCCCTAACCTAAGGCTTTTTATCTTCCCCCTACCTCTAATGATGGACAAATGTTTGCCAAATTCATTGCTTGTCTTGAGCTGCCAGTGCAATTTGACTGTCTCCCAAAAAGGATATAGATTCCTCCAATGATCAGAGACCAGAAAATATATAAGTACAGCCCTAACCTAAGGCTTTTTATCTTCCCCTACCTCTAATGATGGACAAATGTTTGCCAAATTCATTGCTTGTCTTGAGCTGCCAGTGCAATTTGACTGTCTCCCAAAAAGGATATAGATTACTCCATTGATCAATGTACAGGTACAGCCCTAACCTAAGGCTTTTGCCTCCCCATGCGTAAGCTGTGAGGAGGTTGCCATCATCCTTGCTCCTTTTCAGGACCAGGCATTTTGACATTTCTAGGGAGATGAACTACCTAGAATTTGATTACTAGGGACTGCCTCCCACCAAAAGGTAAGTCTCCTATTTAAAGAATGAAAGGTTTGTTTTCATGTCAGAACAAATCACAAATTTTTTAAGTAATTTTTATTTTCTCAAACTATACGAACCAAGAGTCCCACTTTAACCATCCCTCTCAGACCCAGGTCAAAAGTCTAGCTTTTTACTGACAGGTTGAGGGGGGGCATACCTTTCATTTTAAGGGAGATTGTCTTAACTTCCATTTCAATGGTGGTTGTTATAACATTTACTATTATAATGATTTATTGGCAATTCTAGCTTTGTTGAACCATATTTCTATTTAAAGGACACATTTGTAAAGTTATGAAAAAATAAATTACTTAAATTTGTGAAGTTTTGATTTACACAGTTCGTAAAAAAGCTAAAAAGAAGACATCTTCAATACCAAAAAAAAAATACAATGGAATTTAAATATATAATAACACTGACTGAAGAGATACAGAAAATAAAGAATATGTGATCATATCACATTCTCATTATATACATAAAAGTCTTAAGAATATCCTATTTAAGAAAAAAATTGTTAATTATGAGTAAAAAGACGGATCTTTTTAAGCAATAACAATAAAACATATCAAAATAAATATTTGATCATTATATGATTGTTCTTTTGTACAACACACTAAACTAATATTAATCTAATGCAAGGTTTGAACATTATTTATGAATGATGAACAACTAGCTCAAAACCAAATTCGTGCAACTATGTTGCAACCTGAAGAGCCGAACTAAAGATGAAGCGAGTTCTCTAATAGAACCATCTTGGACAAACTATGGGTCACACCTTCCCTGAACTTAACCTTGGACATTTAGCATCTGGCAAGCCCATAGTAATCTCACTGTCTTCAACTCCATTTTCAAGGCTCCTTTTCTTCACGTTGTTGCTGTTTTCCAGATCTTGTATTCTATTCTTCAAATTTTCATCCTGAAGGAATGATCAGATTTTAGATGTCTTATTATAAATTGACAGAATTGCGTAAATTGCAAATTCAGTTGAATGTGCCAGAATTTTTTTTTTTTTTTTTAAATATCAATATTAATATTTCCTAACATGAAATCTACACTGAAGACAATTACAGGTACAGAATACAGTATAGGAAGAATCAGAGATAAATACCGATGTCAATCATGGATTTGTAAAGTCACTGTTAATGAGTATCTATTCACAAGTATATTTAATAAAGTGCAAAACAGACCCTGATGATAAAGACAAAAGGCCATTAAAGTATTGAGAAAGAGCTTGAAAATCCACTCGTATATCACTATGTCTCGACCCACTCTCCACAGTTATAAAACTAAGTATGTTGTGCTCAATGTGGTTTTGTTTGTTATAGCTAAGGTATAGGTTTAATTGATAAAATTACAAGATTAACAATAAAATTCTACACTAGAAATCAACAATACAATATGCTACACAGAACCAAATAAACCTCTTACCTACAGTATAATGTATATGTATGCAAGTGGGTAGATGAGTTATTTAATTTCCCCCTTATTTTCAGCAGTAAAAAAGGTAAAATACATTGGAAAAGACATGACGGAAGACCTAGACACTGGGAAATTAGGCAGAAAACATCCTATACAGGGTAGTGAAAGTAACTAATTTTAATTTCTAACTTAAAAAAAAAAAATGTTATATCAATGCTGATGAAATACCTGAAGCCACGGGTGATTCAGTGTGTCTGTGGCACTCAGTCTACTTTCTGGATCCTTAACCATCAACTTCTTGATCAGATCTTTAGCTTCATCAGAGATTGATGTCCATATTTTGTGGTTGAAGTTGTAGACTGCATTCTTTATCTGGTACCTCAGTTTGGCATCATCACTTAGATTAAAAGGGGGATACCCAACTAAACTAAAAAGAAAAGAAGAAATAAAAAAACATTAGTTTTCTGTAAAAACAAAATTCAAGTTTTCTTAGAGTATATTTTAAATATTCAAGAATGTCACCTTATATTTACACTAGCGAAAACTTCAAAATAAAAATTCCCAATTCTGAATTTCATGAAAATATCAAGACGATGCTTCTCTACAGACAAAAGAAGTATGGTTTTGTGCTCTCTGGTTCTCCAAGAACCTCATTAACCTAACCACAAGTCATAACATTCTCATACAAGGGATAACAGCCATACCTTACAAAAAGTAAAACGCCTAGGCTCCACATATCAACTTTGTTTGTGTACGAGAGCTGTCCAAAATCTAAGAGTTCAGGAGCTATGTATGTTGGTGTGCCACAAAATGTGGTCATCTGTGAGGTATCAGCTGCCAGTTTGGATAATCCGAAGTCAGTTAATTTAACAAGCGTCAATTCTTTATCTGTAGCTAAAAGGACGTTTTCTGGCTGAAAAGTTCAAATACCATGATAGAATAGATAAGGAAATTTCTGTATATCACCTATAATATAAAACAAAATAAATATTCAATTCCTGATTCTGAGTAATAGAAACTTTTAATATAATTTAACTAAACTTTAGCAGATAAAAAACATCCATTAGGGGCTAAAAAAATATCAAAGTGCTTTCAAACATTTGTATGCCTCTTCCTTAGTATGTAATTCTGATAGCATACAACAATATTTATATATCAGGGATCTTGATATTCTTTGGTAAAGAGCACAAAATACATATTACAATACTTCAAACAAATAATGAAAACCTACATAAGAACAAACCTTAATGTCTCTGTGAGTGATGTTCTTCATGTGTAAATACTGAATAGCTGAAACCAACTGATAGAAGTAAAACTTAACAGTCATCTCTGGGAGTCTTCTTTGAGTCACCAACCGGTCAAAGAGTTCTCCTCCTTCTGCCACTTCCATTACGATAAATATCTTCTCTGGGGTGTCGATGACATCCACAAGTCTTATGATGTTTGGCTGCGAAGAAGTCAAGCTTATCAAAATCAATAATTTATGTCTAAAATACATTAAAGAAAAGTTTATTTGACTTTTAAATGATGGTTGTGAATTTAGTTACACAGCAATGCTTCATAATATCTGCAGGACTTGGGGGTTAATGGCACTTGGGGGAAAAGCTAGTAGCCCTAAAAGGTAAAAAAATCAAACAATAGGCTGAAGAAAAAGTTATGAAACTTCTCTAAAGTTATACTCATACTCCTACTAAACGAGACATATAATACTATCATAGACTATTACTAAAATCGATCAAACCACACAGACACTGTGAAAGGAACACAAAATGGAAGAGCTGCTTGGGCTACGTGTTGATGCTACCGATGACCAAGAGAGAATGGCCCAAAAAAAAACAAGGGTAGCCAAAGCAATTGCCCGATAAGGTGGCAGCTTCTCACAACGGAAAAACTACAAAGAGCAGAGTATCTTACCAATAAGAAGGGCTGCTAAATTTGACTTACAATTTAGGAGTAGAATATGCCCTATCCAGAGAAGAAATATCAATGAACTATGGGAAGATTCACTGAAATAATGCACACGCCTGAATGTTAAAACACTGTGTACAAGGGTAAGTGAAATGTTTATTATGTCTGGTTGATTCTGCTATATTTTCCAACTATAATTTCTGTGGCCTATGATGTACATACAGTAACAACTAGCCTGAACAATTGTTATATAGATCATGACAATAATATTCCAAAGTTAACATATAATTGGTCCAATGGCCACCCTACTGTTTAATTTACTACAGTTGTAATGACAAGAAAGGTTGAAAATGGCATATGATGAAGTGAAAGTAAGAGAAAAATGATATTTTAATTATAAAATAAATTTTTGAATATACTTACCCGGTGAATATATAATAGCTGCTACTCAGTGGCTCGACAGAAAACATACTCAAAAAACTCGCGAGCGATCGCTATGAAGGTTGCGGGTGTGCCCACCAGCGCCAACTACCGGCCAGATACCACTCTTGCATGTAAACAAACCCTTCAATTCTTCTCGTCCCGCTGCGTCTCTATTGGGGAGGAAGGGAGGGCCTTTAATTTATACAGTGGAACCTCTACATCCGAATTTTCCAACATCCGAAGTAAAATTCGAGCAAATTTTTGACTCTACACCCGAATTTTATTTCGACACACGAAGTAAACATTAGGCCATTGAGCGTCGAGTGCTCAGTTCTCTGTTCTTGTGTGTATCATGTGGTTGTCCTCTGATTTGGTCTGTTATTAACAGTGCTTATTTCATTCTTTTCTCACATTTCCTTTTGGATTTTACCTATAATCATGGTGCCTAAGAAGCTAAGTTTCAGTACAGGAAGAAGGCAATTCTTTCATTAGAATTGAAGCAAGAAATTATAGAAAAAAATGAGAGCAGTGTGCGTGTGAGTGATACTGTATGGCTAAACAATATGGCCGGAATAGGCCTATGATCTCGAGGATCATCAAGCTGAAGGCAGCCATTAAAGCAAATAACCATCGAAGGGGATCACCATTATTACAAGACATCATAGCAATACCCTGGAAGAGATAGAGCGCCTTTTATTGATAGGGATAAAGGACAAAGAGATTGTTGGCAACGATCATTTGTGAGAAGGGCCAGCGTGATGAACAGAAAGAAAGAAAAAAGTGAAGCAAAGAAAACCAAGATAGCATTAACAAGCTCTTTTAAATAAGACTTCTCTCTTTTTCTGTTTCTCTCTAAACATAGCATTAACATGTTCTTTAAATAAAATCTCTCTCTCTCTCTCTCGTTCTTCTTCCCTGTTGTAGTGTTAAATACGTCTACGTCTATTATTTTTTTCCCGGAAGAGAGAGAGAGAGAGAGAGAGAGAGAGAGAGAGAGAGAGAGAGAGAGAGAGAGAGAGAGAGAGAGAGATAAAATGGGTTTAGAGTACATGTGATTTTTAACAGCGTCAACGAGTTGAAAAACAATTAAATGAAACTAAGAAAGTAATAACAGCTAATCTGAATTCCTTTATTAACTAAAACAAATATTGATACAAACACACTCGTGTGCGTATGCACAAACACACACACACAGGTGCAAGAATTTTGCTACGCAGTAAGAGAGACGGTCAGGGAGGAGGTAGAGATGGTGACTGCGATAACATACCGTAACTCGTCACTGAAAGTGATGAAAATAAACAATCAAAAGAAAAAAATTTTAAAAATATGAAATATAAAAATAAAATAAAAAAATAAATAAGCTTAGTTAGATTAAAATTTCCATAGTGTAAGTTACAGTATGTTATCGCAGGCACCATCTCTACCTCCTTACCGATCGTGTCTCCTTGTGCGTGTGTGTGTGTTTGCGCATACGCACACGAAGTGTGTTTGTATCAATATTTGTTTTAGTTAATAAAGGAATTCAGATTCGCTAATATTGTTTTTTTAGTTACATTTAACTGTCTTTCAACTCGTTAACGCTGTTAAAAAATCATATGTACACAACACATTTTTGTTTAATCTCTCTCTCTCTCTCTCTCTCTCTCTCTCTCTCTCTCTCTCTCTCAGAAAAAAAGATTAATAGGCGTCTCTAACACTAACAGTGATAAAGAACAGAGAGAGAGAGAGAGAGAGAGAGAGAGAGAGAGAGAGAGAGAGAGAGAGAGAGAGAGAGAGAGTATTTATTTAAAGAACATGTTAACACCATGTCTACCTTCTCGCCGATCGTCCGTCTCCTCCTGGGTAGCAAATCCTACACCTGCGTTGGCCTGTCTCTAAGGTAAAGTGGCAATAAAACACATTTTTTATTCATTATTTCTTTATAAT
Organism: Palaemon carinicauda; assembly: GCF_036898095.1. Taxonomy (NCBI): domain Eukaryota; kingdom Metazoa; phylum Arthropoda; class Malacostraca; order Decapoda; family Palaemonidae; genus Palaemon; species Palaemon carinicauda. Next base: position 15,463,332 of record NC_090734.1, read on the forward strand.
TATCTTTTTTACATGCTTCTTTCATATTATGCAGTTATGTTATTGTTATGTGTAATTATGTGTAGCCATTTATTAAGGATTTATCATGGGTTTTTAGGCTGAGGAACGAATTAAATGAATTACCATGTATTCTTATGGGAAAATTCGTTTCGACATCCGAACATTTTCTACATCCGAAGTTGGTTCTGGAACGGATTAAATTCGTATGTAGAGGTTCCACTGTATATTCACCGGGTAAGTATATTCAAAAATTTATTTTATAATTAAAATATCATTTTTAAATATTTAACTTAGCCGGTGAATATATAATGGCTGATTCACACCCAAGGCGGTGGGTAGAGACCAGAGTTAATTAAGTTTACAGCGTATGAGCTAAGAGTTTTTTTGACAGTTATCAATATAACAAAACCAAAATATATAGGTACCTGGTAAGGAAGCTGACTTAAGACGATTACTCTGCCTTGTAAGTCTGTCTTCCTCACGGAGCCCAGCGATCCTCTTAGGATGCTGAGAGACTCCCAGGAGCTGAAGTATCAAGGGCTGCAACCCATACAACAGGACCTCATCAAACCCCTAATCTGGGCGCTCTCAAGAAATGACTTTGACCACCCGCCAAATCAACCAGGATGCGAAAGGCTTCTTAGCCTTCCGTACAACCCAAAAAACAATATTAAAAAACATTTCAAGAGACAGATTAAAAAGGGTATTGGAATTAGGGTAATGTAGTGGTAGAACCCTCACCCACTACTGCACTCGCTGCAACGAATGGACCCAGTGTGTAGCAGTCCTCGTAAAGAGTCTGGACATCTTTTAAGTAAAACTGACTTGCTTCTCCAAAAAGTCGCGTCCATAATACTTTGCAGAGATTTATTTTGCTTGAAGGCCACGGAGGTTGCTATATCTCTAACTTCGTGCGTCTTAACCTTAAGCAAACATCGGTCTTTCTCATTCAAGTGAGAATGAGCTTCTCGTATTACAAAAATCTGATAAAATATGACAAAGCATTCTTTGACATAGGCAATGAAGGTTTCTTAACTGAGCACCATAATGCCTCAGATTTACCTCGTAATGACTTAGTACGAGCTAAATAGAACTTAAGAGCTCTAACAGGACATAATACTCTTTCCAGTTCGTTGCCTACGATCTCTGATAAGCAAGGAATATCAAAAGATTTAGGCCAAGGACGAGAAGGCAGTTCATTTTTGGCCAGGAAACCAAGTTGAAGTGAACAAGTGGCTTTTTTCTGTAGAAAAGCCGATGTTCTTACTCAAGGCATGAAGTTCACTGACCCTTTTAGCCGAAGCCAAGCACACTAGGAAAAGTGTCTTGAGGGTGAGATCCTTCAGGGAGGCTGAATGTAATGGCTCAAACCTGTCTGACATGAGGAACCTTAGGACCACGTCTAAGTTCCATCCAGGAGTTGCCAAACGACGTTCCTTAGAGGTCTCGAAAGACTTAAGGAGATCTTGGAGATCTTTATTGTTGGAAAGATCTAAGCCTCTATGTCGAAAGACCGAAGACAACATGCTCCTGTAGCCCTTAATCGTGGGAGCTGAAAGGGAGCGAACCTTTCTCAGATGTAAACGAAAATCTGCGATTTGGGCTACAGAGGTACTGGACGAGGACACAGATGCTGACTTGCACCAGTCTCGAAAGACTTCCCACTTCGACTGGTATACTCTAATGGTAGAAGCTCTCCTAGCTCTTGCAATCGCACTGGCTGCGTCCTTCGAAAAGCCTCGAGCTCTTGAGAGTCTTTCGATAGTCTGAAGGAAGTCAGACGAAGAGCGGGGAGGCTTTGATGGACATTCTTTACGTGGGGCTGACGTAACAGATCTACCCTTAGAGGAAGACTTCTTGGAAAGTCTACCAGCCATTGAAGTACCTCGGTGAACCACTCTCTCGCGGGCCAGAGGGTAGCAACCAACGTCAACCTTGTCCCTTCGTGAGAGGCGAACTTCTGCAGTACCTTGTTGACTATCTTGAATGGTGGGAATGCATATAAGTCCAGAAAAGACCAATCCAGTAGAAACGCGTCTATGTAGATTGCTTCTGTATCTAGGACTGGAGAGCAATAGATTGGTAACCTTCTGGTCAACGAGGAGGCAAAGAGGTCTATGGTGGGTTGACCCCAAGTAGCCCAAAGACTCTTGCCCACGTCCTTGTGGAGGGTCCATTCCGTGGGTATCACCTGACCCCTCCGACTGAGACAGTCTGCCAAGACGTTCAAGTCCCCCTGGATGAATCTCGTCAACAGGGAGATGCCTCGAATTCTTGACCATAAGAGAAGGTCCCTTGCGATCTCGAGCAGCGTGAAGGAGTGTGTGCCTCCTTGCTTGGAGATGTACGCCAAAGCTGTGGTGTTGTCTGAGTTGACCTCTACCACTTAGTTTCGAAGAAGCTTTCGAATATCATCAAGGCCAAGTGGACTGCTAATAGCTCCTTGCCGTTGATGTGCATGCTCTTCTGACTTGAGGTCCACAGACCCGAGCATTCCCGACCGTCCAGGGTCGCAACCTCAACCCAAATCCGACGCGTCGGAGAACAACGCGTGGTTTGGGTTCTTGACTGCTAGGGATAGTCCTTCTCTCAGACTGATATTGCTGTCCCACCATTTAGGGCATGCCTTCACTGGTTCGGAGACTGGGAATGATACCATCTCTAACGTCTTGTCCTAGTTCTAGTGAGAGGCTAGATGGAACCGGAGAGGCAGAAGGTGTAGTCTCCCTAGTGAGACAAACTGCTCCAGGGATGAGAGAGTCCCTACGAGACTGTTCCAACTCCTGACTGAACAAACGTTATCTTTTCAGCATTAGTTGGACTTCGAGCAGGGCTTGTTCTAATCGGTGGCAGACGGAAAAGCCCGAAAAAAAAAACTGGACTGCGAATCTCCATCCCCAAATATAGAATAATCTGGGATGGGATCAGTAGGGACTTTTAGGTTGACCAAAAGTCCCAACTCCCTGGCCAGACTCAACGTCCAATGTAGATCCTGCAGACAGCGAAGACTGGACGATGCTCTGAGAAGTCAGTCGTCCAAGTACAGGGAGGCTCGGATCCCCGATAGATGGAGGGATTTTGCCACATTCCTCATGAGCCTTGTGAACACGAGAGGAGCAGGACTGAGGCCAAAGCACAGGGCTCGAAACTGGTACCCCACATTCCTGTAAACAAACCTCAGAAACGATTGGGAATCCGGGTGTATAGGAATGTGGAAGTATGCCTCCTGAAGGTCGAGAGAGACCATCCAGCCGCCTTCCATTAATGCTGTCAAGACAGCCTGGTAGACTTCATCGTGAAGTTTGTCTTGACAATGAACACATTGAGCGCACTTGCCTCTTACGTACTCCTGCAGTGAACATGGCTGCCAGATCATTGGAGCCATCCCTGAGGAACTTGTTCCTGCAGAGAACGTGGCTGTCAGATCATTGGAGCCATCCCAGAAAGCCTTGTTTATGCATGACATAATTGTACAGCAAAACTTCAAACGCTCGAAAAAAGACTCCTAACAGGAGATGGTCTAGCTCTGAAGTCGACCATAAAATCTAGTAGCGTCTCATGGCCAGGTGCCAGGGAGAGTCTATGAGTGTCATATCAGACTCTCGCTCTATAAGCCAGCTTAAAAGTAGGGAAAGCAAAGGCTGTCTCCCCCAAACTCCTCCTGGTGATAAACCAGTCGCCTAGCAAACGTAAAGCTCTCTTAGAAGAGCTAGAGAGCACTAGCTTATAAAAACAACGGCTTCGAAGTAGCTAGGCCTAGTGTAAACTCTGACGTTTAGGCGAACGAGGAGCAGCAGTTACAAAAAGATCCGGACAAAGATCCTTAAAAATCAGTATGATTTATTTAAAGTCCATAGAGAGCTAAGCAGCTTTAGGCTCCTCTCCGTCTGACAGAGTCCTCAAGGGAATATCAGTAGGAGGGGGAACAGCAACTTCCTCATCTGAAGGAATCTTGTCCGACAATAGCCGAGTCTCAAGCAAGGGAGAGACCTGCCGTGGTGGCAATGCTTGACAAGCAGAGTCCACACGCACTGGTGCATTAGTAGCGGACCAGGACGCAACGTCTTGTAACTGCTTAACAGTCTGTGCACTGTCAACAACAACAGGTGCGGTAGGACGCTGGGCGTCCACTCGAGACTGTTTTGACTACCTAGCCTGAGCAGTCAAAACAACTCTAGACTGCGGTAGTTGACGCTCAGCGTCAAAACAAGTCAACTCCGCTGGTTGGCGAACGTCCTGAACGTCAACAGGAGCATTAGGAAGCAGCCTAACGTCCAAATGCGGCTGAAAGCCAACACGTGACCGCATCGAGTGAGGCTCTACATATCGTGACTGACGTGACTTAGCTACGCCAACGTCAACAGGACGCACAAAGGTTCGTTTGGGCGGCTGAAGGCCAGGATCTCGATGAGATAAACGGCTAGGATCAACGTGAACCTTATCGGCAGAATAGTCTTCCATAAGAGAGGCAAGCTTATTCTGCATGTCTTGCCGTACAACTCATTTAGGAACAACGGGAATGGTTGCGGTAAGAGACGAGGGTAACGTCTGTGACTGCAAAACCTTGCCTACAAAAAGACTCTCGGAGCCTGTGTTACGTTTTTGTTTAGGCGGCGAGCAGTCTTCCGATGACTGCATAGTGTCAGAGCTGTCCTAATAGTTAAAACCAGGACGCTGGACCTGTCCTGAAAGGACTGACTTTCGCTTAAAGGGCCTCGAAACCTTGTTCCACGGTTTCTTATGCGAAAAGCCTTCGGATGACGAGGAGAATATCGTCTCTCTCGTCTAATGGTAGGGGCGATCTTGGTGAGATACACCTGATACCATAGAGGGAACGTCTGTTCGCTGATCAAGGCCTCTCGAACCCATAAGTCGTACGACATTACTTCTTCCCTGGGCTTGGGAGCTTGCAAGAGGTCCCGGACTAGGCGAACGACAGGCACGAACAGACGAACCCTCGGTCGCAACACTGATAACACTTTGCGCAATATCACTTTATCACTACGATTTTCTGTTTTGCACTTATTTCACTGAAATCGAATTTTTTAACAATTCACATTAGGTATGAATAAAACTGATTTCTACCTGAAGCACGCAATTCTACCCTCATCAAAAGGTTATAATTGTGAAATCAGTCGTATAATGTAAGCACATTAAAACAAGCAAAAAAAAAAAAAATGAGTAAACATATTTTAAGATAAAAAGATCAGTGGCTGGGAAGGAGACTAAACACTAGTTCATTCAAAACTACGTTTTCAATCTCTCACCGTACAGTGCCTTGGGACGAGAATAAAAACTAAAAACGTTTTATCCTTTCTCCCCGTACAGAGACTAGGGACGAGAGTAAAAAGCTGACTCGAGAACAACGTTACTCGCTTGGGACGAGAATAAAGATCGGAACGTTCTCTCTCCCTCTCTCCCCCCGTCTCTATCTCTCTCTCTCTCTCTCTCTTGATTTCGCCCGAAGAGAAGAGCCCACTTACCTTTCGTCAATAAACAGGTTATTTGACCAAAGGAAAAACTGAAAGGTTTTTCAATTAAAAAGTTCCTTTAAAATAGTCTTTAAAACATTTAAGCTTTGAAAGAAAAATGAACAAAACGTCAGAATCGATTTACTCTTTCTGCAAAGTGAAACCGTGATACTCTCTCTCTCTATCGTAACGATAGAGCGCAAACTGCGTAGCATAAATAAACTAAACGTTAGTTCATCTTTGAAACAGTACGAAGACTATTCAAAGAAAAAAAAACTTTCATAAAATATTTACTAAAAAAATTTCATTTAATAAGTTTTAAATCATTAGCTCTGTAAAAGTTATTTACGATTGAAAAGGGCTCAACGTTGTTTAACTTCGGTTTCCAAGTTAGGACCGCCTACTCTCAGGAAAGGTCGCATATAAACAAATCATTAAAATTTATTTTGATGTTTATTATAAATGGAAAGCTAATCGAAGAGGCCTAATAAAGGCGGTTGAGATATAAAATATATAGAGGAAAATCTATAATTAATTTATAACGTGATAAGATAATTGCTAAAAGCCTAAAACACACTTCCGTCTAAGGGAAGGGTCGGCCATTTAAAAGTCGAAGAAAGTCCATACTCTCTCTCTTGTCATCAAAAATTAAATCTATCCAAAAACGAGTTCAAGATTTAAGATGAAGATAAAACACCTGCACTGCGAAAGCTCAAACCAAAATAAAGTACTTCACCAAATATGTTGAGAAAACTCCAGGTTCTACAGCGAGTATTGATACGTCTTGTCGTCAACGTCGACAGAGAAGAATTGAAGGGTTTGTTTACATGCAAGAGTGGTATCTGGCCGGTAGTTGGCGCTGGTGGGCACACCCGCAACCTTCATAGCGATCGCTCGCGAGTTTTTTGAGTATGTTTTCTGTCGAGCCGCTGAGTAGCAGCTATTATATATTCACCGGCTAAGTTAAATATTTAAAATGGTAATTTAGAGGAGGAGTGGAAGTTAGTAAAAGAAAATTTTGTTGGGATTGCAAGTGATGTGTGTGGCAAGAAGTTTGTTGGAGGCAGCATGAGGAAGGGCAGTGAATGGTGGACTGAAGGAGTGAAGGTAAAAGTGGAGGAGAAAAAGAGGGCTTTTGAAGAATGGCTGCAGAGTAATAGAGTAGAGAAGTTTGAAAGATATAGAGAGAAAAATGAGGAAGTAAAGCACAATGTAAGTGAGGCAGAGGGCAGCTGACCTGAGGTGGGGTTAGGGATTGGGTCATTCATATGAAGAGAATAAGAAGTAGTTTTGGAAAGAAGTGAAGAGAGTAAGGAAGGCTGTTTCAAGAATTGAAGAGACAGTGAAAGATGGAAATGGAAGGTTGTTAAAAGGGGAGGATACAAGGAAAAGGTGGGCGGAATATTTTGAAAGCTTACTGAATGTTGAGGATAATAGGGAGGCAGATATAATTGCTGTTGCAGGTGTTGAGGTGCTAGTGATAAGAGATGAGAATGAGAGAGAGATTACAAGAGAGGAAGTGAGGAGAGCACTAGATGAAACGAGAGTAGGAAAAGCATCTGGTATGGATGGTGTGAGAGCTGAGATGCTGAAGGAGGGGGGTGTGACTGTACTTGAATGGTTGGTGAGATTGTTTAATATGTGTTTTGTGTTGTCAATGGTACCAGTAGATTGGGTTTGTGCATGTATTGTACCACTATATAAGGGTAAGGGAGATGTGCATGAGTGTTGTAATTCAAGAGGTATTAGTTTGTTAAGTGTAGTTGGAAAAGTGTATGGTAGAGTACTGAATAATAGGATTAAGGATAAAACAGAGAATGCAATCTTAGAAGTACAGAGTGGTTTTAGAAGAGGTAGAGGTTGTATGAATCAGATTTTTACAGTTAGGCAGATATGCGAGAAATATCTAGTTCCCGTAGGCCCCGCTGCTTCTTCCGGTGCCTTGGATGACCGCGGAGATAGCAGCAGTAGGGGATTCAGCGTTATGAAGCTTCATATGAGATGGATAACGGGGGAGGGTGGGCTGTGGCACCCTAGCAGTACCAGCCGAACTCGGTTGAGTCCCTTGTCAGGCTGGGAGGAACTTAGAGAGGAGAGGTCCCCTTTTTTGTTTCATTTGTTTGATGTCGGCTAGCCCCCAAAATTGGGTGGAAGTGCCTTGGTATATGTATGTATGTATGTAATGACAAGATAGTATATTCAACAATCAATTTCCTTAACATTTGAAGTCTAACAAACTAAGGTTCGTAACTTATCACCATAAAATGAAAAGGGAAACCTTATGTGTATCAGCCCAATAACCTTCAAATAAAGCCCCTATGAAGATGTTGAAAACTTATGATGGTAAATGCTTGACCATAATGCTAGAAAATGCTGTACAGTATTAAGATTCATAGAGAAATCATAATTATCAAGTAACTTTAAACATGAGACAAGTAAATAAATGTTTAAAATGCAAACTAGGTTTCTAATTATTCATAAAATCATACCTCATGAATTTCAGTAGATATCTTCAAGGAAAAACAGTGCCAGCTAAGTATTATTTTTTTCAAAACAAAATAATTACTTTGTCTTATTCTCATATAATGATGAGCAAGAAATATTTTATTTGCATTAAATACTTAGCAAATAATTCAGCTAGAGAAACACAAATTTCCCTAAAATATGCTGAAAAATATCTAGATAAACAGGGCCAACATAAACCTAACGCTGAAAATATTTTGATTATTTAATGGTACTACTCACGTAATAAGCATATATTAGGAACCTGAGCAGTTGGCATTAACAATAATTGTAACTTACATGATTGACAGACTGTAATAGCTTTATTTCATTCTCAATTTGTTTTACGTTATTCAGTAGCAGCTGGCTCCCCTTCTTTTTAAGTATCTTCACAGCAACTCTCTCCAGGGTTCCCTGTTAAACAAAAAATATTCATTATAATTTCTCCCAATATTTGACTTTCACTCCCATGCTTTTCACAGAGTCAGCTTACAGTATCAGTGGACTTTTTCTTTACTTTCATAATACAGCAAGGTCTCAAGAGAAGGGGATAAAAAAAATAACCATATAAAAAATTGATACGCCATTTTTTGGAACTAAACATATTTAATCAACTTGTCATTTTTAAAAGGTAAGTATAATTATGAATGTTCTATTTAACATCAAAGTTCAGAATAAAAGTAACATTTTGTTACCATAAAAGCATGAAAATGTTTTACACATGAGCCTACATAAATATTTTTGATGCGGTAAAGAGAGAGATAGGACATTGCATGTTATAAAAATCATAAATTTTGGAAGAATTTTATATTTTTCTTGACCAAACAAGCCTGAGACAATCAATAGGCTGTAACTTTTGGAGTACTTAAGTAACTTAAAGGACTCAAGTTTATATACTTAGGGAAAATACAAATCTTTGACCTTTAAAAAGAGACACATCCTTAGGGCAGAGGAAAGCCCTAAAACCAATCTGACTGGTTTATCAAACTGGGAAACATCAATGCACTTTTGTCTTGGAGAAGCGCAAAAGCGTTGGCTACTTTCAACCTCCTAACTACCTGAGCATGAAGATGAAGCAGCTATATGGGAAGGTCCCTACCAAGAGATTGGTAGGCAGTTGTAGAAGAACCCATGTCCACAAGGATATGGTGTCTGAGTATATGGTCATTTTGAGAAATTATAGGTTGCATATATTTCATCCATCCTCCCCCTCATCTGGGAGGATGGGGGGAGATGTTTCAATTTAAAACTTACCTGTAAAGAAATGTCCTTTAGTCATGAGGTGCGCTTGCATCTAGAATCAAATCCAGCATATAAATGAACAACTGCTTCACACCAAAGAGAGCATAAAAGAAAAAAAAAAAAAAAAAGGAGAGATATTCTACCTCTCCTTCTAGATTTATGTCATAACAACTATCTTAGTTGAGAAGCTGCTTGTCCCGTGTGGGCAGCGAAGATTGTCTGTCATACCAGAATCCTACCTTCAGGACTAGTGCCTCTAACAGGTTCTTCCTGGCGTAATGGTTCATAAGGAGGTCTCTTGAAAGACCTGAGAACTCGAACCAGGTTCCATGGGGGGAAGTCTCACTTCTGACTGGGGGCAGGTAAGTTCATAACTCCGTATGAGTAAAGAAAGTTCTAGCGATGAAGAAATGTCCATTCCTTTCAGTCTCAAGGTGAGGCTTAAGGCTGAGCAATAGCCTTTCACTGCCGAGACTGATAGGCGCATATCTTCATGCAAATACACGAAGAACTTCGCTATTGCTGGAATAGTGGCATCGAGTGGAGAGATACTCCTTCCACGACACCAACCATAGAAGACTTTCCACTTTGCCTGGTAGACTGCTGCTGATGCCATCCTAATCGCAACTTGTTGCGAAAATCCTCTCAGAGAGATGTTGGATAGTCTCCAGGCGTGAAGTCGTAGCGAAGCTACGGCTTGGTGGAATGTGTTGGCATGTGGTTGTTTGAGTAGATTGTGTCGTGGAGGGAGTTCTCTTGGGGGCTCTGTTAGGAACTGCAGAAGGTCCGGAAACCATTCTGCGTGATGCCATAGCTCCTGATAGATGTTCTGGTCTTGTTGAGTACCCTCCTCATCAGGCAGAACGGGGGAAAGGCGTAAACGTTGATGTTGTCCAACCGTTGTTGGAAAGCATCTTGCCCGAGAGCCTTGGGGTCCGGGACTGGAGAACAATACAGTGAGAGCCTGAAGTTCAGGGCCGTTGTGAAGAGGTCCACAGTCGGAGAACCACATAAAGTCAGGACTTTGTTAGCTACTAGATGATCCAAAGACCACTCGGTACTCACTATTTGAGATGCTCTGCTCAGGTTGTCGGCGAGCACATTCCTTTTGCCAGGAATGAAGCGTGCCGATAGTGGTATCAAGGGGATTTCGGCCCATCTCAGTGTGTCTACTGCTAGATGGGATAGCTGCTGCGAAAAAGTACCTCCTTGCTTGTTGATGTAAGCCACTACTGTGGCGTTGTCGCTCATCACCACCACTGAGTGGCCTGCCAGGAACTGTTGGAACTGTAGAAGGGCCAGAAAGACGGCCTTCATCTCTAAGAGATTTATGTGGAGGTACTTTTCTGACTCTGACCAGAGGCCTGACGTCATGTGGTGCAGCACGTCGGGCCCCACCCTTTTTATGAAGCGTCTGACAACAGCATCAAATCCGGGGGGAGGACGAGAAGGTCCACTCCCTTTCGTAGATTCTTGTCTGTCACCCACCACTGGAGGTCTGTCAGTTCCGCTGATCCCATGGGGATCCGGATGTCCGGGCAGTTGTGAGCTTGATTCCACCAGGACTTGAGTTGCCACTGGAGGGATCTCTCATCCTGAGGCGACCATTGGGAACTAGACGGGCCAGCGATGAATGGTGACCGAGGAGACGTAACCATGTTTGGGCTGGAAGTTCTTCTCGTCTGAGAAAAGGTCTTGCGACCTTTCTCAGTCTTGTTATCCTGTCGTCTGATGGGAAGGCTTTGTGGAGATTGGTGTCTATGATCAAGCCTAAGTATACCAGTCTCTGTGTAGGAAGCAGAGATGACGTCTCAGAAGTTTGTCTCGGTGTTGAAGAAGGGTTGACACCGAGTCTGCGAGGATTAGCCAGTCGTCCAGATAACGGATGCCAATCCTGTGTTCCCAAGATGACACTAGGGCAAACACTGGTGAAAACTTGATGTTCTGTGGAAAGACCAAAGCACAGCACCTTGAACTGGTACTTTCTGTTGTCTAGGCTGAATCTTAAGTACTTCCTTAAGGCGGATGGACTAGGATCTGGAAGTATGCGTCCTTTAGGTCCAGTGTACACATGAAGACTTGAGGTCTTACTGCTAGTCTGACCGTATCTACCGTCTCCCTGCTGAACGGAGTTTGTTTGACAAACTTGTTCAGGGCTAAGAGGTCGATGACTGGTCTCCAGCCTCCAGACGCCTTTCTTACAAGAAAGAGTTGATTGAAGAAGCCTGGGGACCCGTCAAGGACCTCTTGGAGAGCGCCCTTCTTCAACAGTGCTTGCCCCCTTGCCGATCCCATGGCAAGGGAGTCTAATGACACTGGATTCCTGGTCAGGGGAGGTAGAGATGTTATGAACGGGATGCGATATCCTAGATGGATCATGGAGATTGTCCAGGAATCGGCCCCCGAGTTGCTTCCACCTGTCTAAGCAACTTTGTAGGCATCACCTCCGGTGGAAATGCAGGGGGAGTGCCTATCCTAGCGTTTGTGGCCTCGGCTGCTCCCTCTAGGATTCTTTCCTCCCCTGGAGAACTTTTTGCCTGGGCTTAGACACCACTGTCTTCGCTGCTGTTTTCGTCGTCGCTGTCATGGTTGGACGGGACTGCTGGGGTGCTGGAAGTTTATAGGGCTTAGTTGTTAAAGCCCTATGGAGGAGGGAGTCTCGATGAGACTTCCTCCACTTCTCAGCAGCAAGTTCCATGTCCTTAGGCTCAAACAGATGGGCCCCCTCTAGGGAGGAATGTCTGAGCCTATTTATCTCGACGCTTGGGATTTCCTGGACTTTGTAGATGAAGTCTTCTACTAGTTCTTCTTCAGAGGTCGTTGCAAAGACTCAGTGAAGATAAGGCTGGGGAAAAGGAATAACTTTAACCTCGTCTTCTCTGGAGTCGTGCAGGTCAAGGATGACGCTCTCTCGGGGGAAGACCACAATAATACTACCAAGTGATATGTCCTTAGCACCTTCTGGGATTGGCAGACTTGGAAAGAAAGAAGGGGGCACCCGTTCCCTTCCCATTTGACAGCGTCTTCCAATGCAGCAACAGCGATGATAAAGGAAAACTAACTTCCTTAGGGTCACCACATCACGTCTGGGTACGTAGCCTTAATGTATACCATAGTTCCTCCAGTAATATGATATTTTAATTATAAAATAAATTTTTGAATATACTTACCCGGTGAATATATAGCTGCAACTCTGTTGCTCGACAGACAAAAAACTGTACAAAAAAACTCGCCAGCGATCGCTATACAGGTTGCGGGTGTGCTCATCAGCGCCAACTGTCGGCCAGATACCAAACTCCATGTAAACAAAGACTCAATTTTCTCCTCATCCCACTGCGTCTCTATTGGGGAGGAAGGGAGGGTCGTTTAATTTATATTCACCGGGTAAGTATATTCAAAAATTTATTTTATAATTAAAATATCATTTTTAAATATTTAACTTAGCCGGTAAATATATAGCTGATTCACACCCAGGGTGGTGGGTAGAGACCAGTTAAATATGTTTACATCTTATGAGCTAAGAGTTTTTATTTCATTTTAGAAGTTATCAAAATAACAAAAACAAAATAAATAGGTACCTGGTAAGGAAGTCGACTTAGACGATTACTCTGCCTTATAAGTACGTCTTCCTTACGGAGCCTCGCGATCCTCTTAGGATGCTGACAGACCCCTAGGAGCTGAAGTATCAAGGGCTGCAACCCATACAACAGGACCTCATCAAACCCCTAATCTGGGCGCTCTCAAGAAATGATTTTGACCACCCGCCAAATCAACCAGGATGCGAAAGGCTTCTTAGCCTTCCGGACAACCCATAAAAAACAACATTTCAAGAGACAGATTAAAAGGATATGGAATTAGGGAATTGTAGTGGTTGAGACCTCACCCACTACTGCACTCGCTGCTACGAATGGTCCCAGTGTGTAGCAGTTCTCGTAAAGAGACTGGACACCTTTCAAGTAAAATGACGCGAACACTGACTTGCTTTTCCAATAGGTTGCGTCCATTATACTTTGCAGAGATATATTTTGCTTAAAGGCCACGGAAGTTGTTACAGCTCTAACTTCGTGCGTCTTCACCTTAAGCAAAGTTCGGTCTTCCTCACTCAGATGTGAATGAGCTTCTCGTATTAATAATCTGATAAAGTCTGACCAAGCATTCTTTGACATAGGCAAGGATGGTTTCTTAACTGAACACCATAAAGCTTCAGATTGGCCTCGTAAAGGTTTAGTACGCTTTAAATAGAACTTAATAGCTCTAACAGGGCATAAGACTCTTTCTAGTTCATTGCCTACAATCTCCGATAAGCTGGGAATATCGAAAGATTTAGGCCAAGGCCGAGAAGGCAGCTCATTTTTGGCTAGAAAACCAAGTTGCAGCGAACAAGTGGCTTTTTCCGACGAAAATCCGATGTTCTTGCTGAAGGCATGAATCTCACTGACTCTTTTAGCCGAGGCTAAGCATACCAGGAAAAGAGTCTTAAGAGTGAGATCTTTCAGGGAGGCTGATTGTAACGGCTCCAACCTGTCTGACATGAGGAATCTTAGTACCACGTCTAAATTCCATCCAGGGGTAGCCAAACGACGCTCCTTGGTGGTCTCAAAAGACTTAAGGAGGTCTTGCAGATCTTTATGTTGGAAAGATCTAAGCCTCTATGCCGGAAGACCGATGCCAACATGCTTCTGTAGCCCTTGATAGTGGGAGCTGAAAGGGATCGTCCTTTTCTCAGGTATAAGAGAAAATCAGCTATTTGAGCTACAGAGGTACTGGTCGAGGATACAGAAACTGACTTGCACCAGTCTCGGAAGACTTCCCACTTCGATTGGTAGACTCTAATGGAAGACGCTCTCCTTGCTCTAGCAATCGCACTGGCTGCCTCCTTCGAAAAGCCTCTAGCTCTCGAGAGTCTTTCGATAGTCTGAAGGCAGTCAGACGAAGAGCGGAGGCTTTGGAGTACCTTCTTTACGTGTGGCTGACGTAGAAGGTCTACCCTTAGAGGAAGACTTCTGGGAACGTCTACTAACCATCGAAGTATCTCGGTGAACCATTCTCTCGCGGGCCAGAGGGGAGCAACTAACGTCAACCTTGTCCCTTCGTGAGAGGCGAACTTCTGCAGTACCTTGTTGACAATCTTGAACGGTGGGAATGCGTAGAGATCCAGATGTGACCAATCTAGGAGGAAAGCATCTATATGTATTGCTGCTGGGTCCGGGACTGGAGAGCAATAGATTGGAAGCCTCTTGGTCAGCGAGGTTGCAAAGAGATCTATGGATGGTTTACCCCAAGTGGCCCAAAGTCTCTTGCACACATCCTTGTGGAGGGTCCATTCGGTTGGAATTACTTGCCCTTTTCGACTGAGACAATCTGCTATGACGTTCAAGTCGCCTTGGATGAACCTCGTTACTAGGGAGATGTCTTGACCTTTTGACCAGAAGAGCAGGTCCCTTGCGATCTCGTACAACGTCAGTGAGTGGGTACCTCCTTGTTTGGAGATGTATGCCAAGGCCGTGGTGTTGTCCGAGTTTACTTCCACCACTTTGCCTCGAAGGAGATACTCGAAGCTTTTCAAGGCCAGATGAACTGCCAACAGCTCCTTGCAGTTGATATGCATGCTCCTCTGACTCGAGTTCCACAGACCTGAGCATTCCCGACCGTCCAGTGCCGCGCCCCAGCCCAAGTGCGATGCGTCCGAGAAGAGAACATGGTGGGGAGTCTGAACAGCCAGGGGAAGACCCTCTCTTAGGTTGATATTGTCCTTCCACCAAGTCAGACAAGACTTTATCTTTCCGGAAATTGGGATCGAGACCGCTTCTAGCGTCTTGTCCTTTTTCCAGTGAAAAGCCAGATGGTATTGAAGAGGACGGAGGTGTAGTCTTCCTAGTGATACAAACTGTTCCAGGGATGACAGCGTCCCCACCAGACTCATCCACAGCCTGACTGAGCAGCGTTCCTTCTTCAGCATCTTCTGGATGGATAGCAGGGCTTGATCTATTCTGGGGGCTGATCGTCTTGTTGTTCAGCAACGTCCTCATCAGATAGTTCCTCATCCGAAAACTGATGAGGAAACGGCAACGGAGTGGGCAACGTCTGGCTCGCTGAGTCCGGTCGCACTGGTGCATGCGTGACGGAGCCGGACGCAACGTCATAGAATTGCTGCACAGTCTGTGAACTGTCAACAACCATGGGTGCGCGAGGAAGCACAGCGTCCACCCGAGACTGTCTAGACCGTCTGGGTTGTGCAGTCAACACCATACCGGGTTGCTGAGGTTGAGGCACCGCGTCAAAACAAGTCACCTCTAATGGTTGTTGAACGTCCTGAACGTCAACAACCACCTCCGAGCGTCGCTTAACGTCAACGTGCGGCTGGCAACCCACACTGGGTCGCATCGGTGGAGGAACCACCTCAACTGGTAGACGCGAGAAGGTTACCTCAGCGTCAACAGGACGCACAACCGACCGGTTGGAAGGTTGTTGGCCAGAAGGTTCGGCAGCAACCTTCTCCGCATTAAAGTCCTCTATCAAGGACGCAAGCTTGGACTGCATGTCTTGCAGCAAAGCCCATTTAGGGTCTACGGGAGCAGGTGCGGCAACAGACGGGGTTAGCGACTGAGGCGGTACCGCTTTCCATCCCTGAAAGCCTTGTTTATGCATGACATAATTGTACAGCAAAAACTTCAAAGGCTCGAAAACAGCTGTGAAGTTGACCTGTAAAAAACTTGGAGCGTCTCCTAGCCAGGCGCCAGGGAGAGTCTACGAGATTTGAGAAGTATATCTGGGCAGAGGCAGGAACTCCCAAGCCGAGAACTTCTCTCGTGTCATATCAGACTCTCGCTCTATAAGCCAGCAGACGTAAAGCTCTCTAGGAGAGCGAGAGAGCACTAGCTTATAAACTACGGCTTCGAAGTAGCTAGGCCTAGTGTAAGCTCTGACGTTTAGGCGAACGAGGAGCAGCAGTTACAAAAAGATCCGGAAAAAGATCCTTAAAAATCAGCATGATTTAATTAAAGTCCATAGAGGGCTAAGCAGCTTTAGGCTCCTCTCCGTCTGACAGAGTCCTCAAGGGAATATCAGTAGGAGGGGGAACAGCAACTTCCTCATCTAAAGGAACCTTGTCCGATAAAAGCCGAGTCTCAAGCAAGGGAGAGACCTACCGTGGTGGCAATGCTTTACAAGCAGTCCACACACACTGGTGCATTAGTAGCGGACCAGGACGCAACGTCATGTAACTGCTTGACAGTCTGTGAACTGTCAACAACTGAACTGTCAACAACAACAGGTGCGTGAGGACGCACAGCGTCCACTCGAGACTGCTTTGACTGCCTAGACTGAGCAGTCAAAACAACTCTAGAATGCGGAGGTTGACGCACAGCGTCAAAACAAGTCAACTCCGATTGTTAGCGAACGTCCTGAACGTCAACAGGAGCATCAGCAAGTGGCCTAACGTCCAAATGTGGCTGAAAATCCACACGAGACCGCATCGAGTGTGGTACTAAACAACCTGACTGACGTGACTTAGCTACGCCAACGTCAACAGGATGCACAAAGGAACGTTAGGTTGGCTGAAAGCCAGGATATCGATGAGATAAACGGCTAGACTCAACGGACTAATCGGCAGAATAGTCTTCCATAAGGGAGGCAAGCATATTCTGTATGTCTTGCCGTACAACCCATAAAGGATCAACGGAAATGGTTGCGGTAAGAGACGAGGGTAACGTCTGTGACCGCAACACTTTGCCAACAAAAAAGACTCTCGGAGTCTGTGTTACGCTTTTGTTAGGCGGCGAGCAGTTTTCCGATGACTGCATAGGGTCAGAGCTGTCCTAATGGCTGCAACCAGGACGCTGGACCTGTCCTGAAAGGACTGACTTTCGCTTAAGGGTCTCGAAACCTTGTTACAGGTTTCTTATGCGAAAAGCCTTCGGATGACGAGGAGAAAAACGTCTCTCTCGCCTTATGGTAGGGGAGATCTTGGTAAGATACACCCGATACCATAGAGGGAAACGTCTGTTCGCTGATCAAGGCCTCTCGAACCCATAAGCCGTTCGACATTACTTCTCCCCTGGGCTTGGGAGCTTGCAAGAGGTCCCGGACTAGGTGAACGACAGGCACGAACAGACGAACCCTCGGACGCAACACTGTAACACTTTGCGCAATATCACTTTATCACTACGATTTTCTGTTTTGCACTTATTTCACTGAAATCGAAACTTTTACTGATTTCTACCTGAAGCACGCAATTCTACCCTCATCAAAAGGTAGTAAATGCGAAATCAGGCGTATAATGCAAGCACATTAATACCAGCAAAAAAACAGTAAACATCTTTGAGATAAAAAAAATTCAGTGGTTGGGGAAGAGAATAAACACTAGTTCATTCAAAACTACGTTTTCAATCTCTCACCGTACATTGCCTGGGGACGAGAATAAAACTAAAAACGTTTTATCCTTTCTCCCCGTACAGAGACTAGGGACGAGAGTAACTCGAGAACAACGTTACTCGCTTGAACGGAACGTTTTCTCTCCTCTCTCTCCCTCCGTCTCTATCTCTCTCTCTCTTTCTCTCTTGATTTCGCACCTAAGAGAAGAGCCCAATTACGTTTCGTCAAAAAAACATGTTATTTGACCAAAGGAAAAAACTGAAAGGTTTTTCAATTAAAAAGTTCCTTTAAAATAGAATTTAAAACATTTAAGCTTTGAAAGAAGAATGAACAAAACGTCAGAATCGATTTACTCTTTCTGCAAAGTGAAACCGTGATACACTCTCTCTCTATCGTAACGATAGAGCGCCAACTGCGTAGCATAATTAAACTAAACGTTAGTTCATCTTTGAAAACAGTACGAAGACTATTCAAAGAAATTCTTTCATAAAATATTTCATTTAAAAAGTTTTAAATCCTTAGCTCTTTAAAAGCTATTTACGACTTAGAGGGCTCAACGTTGATTAACTTCGGTTTCCAAGTTAGGACCGCCTACTCTCAGGAAAGGTCGCATATAAACAAAACATTAAAATTTATTTTTTATGTTTATTATAAATGGAAAGTTAATCGAAGAGGAAAATCTATAATTAATTTATAACGTGATAAGATAATTACTAAAAGCCTAAACACACTTCCGTCTAAGGGAAGGGTCGGCCATTTAAAAGTCAAAGAAAGTCCATACTCTCTTTGTCACCAAAAATTAAATCTATCCAAAACGAGTTCAAGATTTAAGATGAAGATAAAACACCTGCACTGCGAAAGCTCAAACCAGAATATAGTACTTCACCAAAGATGATGGGAAAAACTCCAGGTTTCAACAGCGAGTAAAGTACGTCTTGTCGACACGTCGACAAAGAGAAAATTGAGTCTTTGTTTACATGGAGTTTGGTATCTGGCCGACAGTTGGCGCTGATGAGCACACCCGCAACCTGTATAGCGATCGCTGGCGAGTTTTTTTGTACAGTTTTTTGTCTGTCGAGCAACAGAGTTGCAGCTATATATTCACCGGCTAAGTTAAATATTTAAAAAGTAAATTTTCATATACAGTAATGCCTTCTGTAAGTCGGTTCAACATCCATCAGTTCCAACTTTACAATACTTATCCTTAAATACTAAGAACAAAAATTAAATCTAATTTACATAATTTTATAGCACCTTATGTTGGTCTCCTTAATTAAGTAATGTACTTAACTTCATATACGCAGCCTATCTGGTTTTTATAACATAACAGGTTGTAAGTACTTTTTCATGTTCAGAACATGTAAAGTATATGGAACCTGTAAGTCACTTTATAGGGCAAAAATCCAACCTCAGTCAAAAATCGACACAATTAATGGTGTACTGTAGGGCTGGGTATTACTGAACATGTGCAATAATGACATTTTTTAAGTTGCATCAATCAAACTTGAGACATGACACATGGCTTCATGGAAAAATGGGGTACATTAGATTTGCAGAAAAAATGAGCAAGTTGTAAAAACTGTAAAGGTATCTAAAATTCTGGGAGACTTGTTTAAGAGATGGCCTGCCATAATCGACTTCAACAACTTATGCCGGGCTGTTTGAATCATAGATATTTCCATTACAGAATAAATTGCAACCAAGAAAAGTTCATACTAATTACATTCACAACCGATTAAAAAATGTCAAGCAGTGCTGAAAACTTCAACAGTATGATGCCTCTTTTACACAGCCTTCTCCTGCAAAACATCGAGTATAAATTGCATATAACCCATTTCATTTCCACTCTTACATTTATAATTCTAAATTGCAGGTGTCTGTTAATTTATATGGAAAAAAAATAAAATACCTGTCTATATGCAAGGCGAACTTCTCCAAAGGTGCCTTCTCCCAATTTCTTGGTCATCGTATAATGTTGAGTGAGTTCAACTGGGTATTTTGCGTCATCATTTTTTACACAATCGTGAAACACAAATACTGAAATAATAAAATTTTGATTAAATGTTACCACTCGTTAACATCCTTTATAAAACTACTTGCAAAAATGACAGCAAACATACTTTCTATACACTCCTAGTAAATCAGGCATTTTATCAACAACACTACAGTACTTTGAATGTGTATTTGTAACCAACACAATTCTTGCATAATTAACTTTGAATATCAAAACAAAAATTATGCTAGAATAAACAGCATATAATTAATGTGTGATTCAAAGAAAGACAAGAAGGTTAATTTTAACTCATAAAACCAAGCCACACAGTATATCATTCTTCAAAATATTGTACTGTACAACAGTATATTGTGCATATATATGTCTCAACCACCCTGACTCAAATACAGTACTATATTTCAAAACTGATGGACTGTACGATGAAAGTATCTCTTAAATTGAGATGTTATCATTCATTCATCAAAAATCTGATAGCTATAATTCCATCTTCAAACAAAGACACAATGTGCATACATTGTAAAAAATACTTGGTATACAGGAAAACAATACTCAAGATACCTATTAAATACATTACTCGGAAAACAAGAAAGCACTCATTCTTAACTATGGACCAACAATTTCTATAAAAAATGAGAGTAAGAAATTAAAAGCCATAACTAACTACAGTATTGTACAAGCTAGCAAGCCAATCAGAAATGGTGTTCATACAATCTTGATAAATCTCCTGAGATTTTCATTCTAATTTCAGTAGCAAAGCAATGTAAAGTTTGAGAAATTAAACAAAATTTATAGTGACCATACTATAATCAAGCAAATGTGGATAAGTAAAATGTGATAAGTGGTTTCATACTATTTTAAATCTTTGAAAAAAATAGTAGTGAACGGTACTCAGTAGTCAGTACCTTGTAGAGCAAAAATAGAAATTACCCTTTCTGGTTGGATGTGCCAGAGCTATTTCATCATTATTCTGGAGGATTTTCTTCTTCCCTCTGCCTACTAACTGCTGGTTAACAAATGTGCCATTGCATGAAAGATCTTCTAGGACAACAAATACCTCAGCAGCAGACTTCCTTTCTCGGCTGATCCTGTACAGTGCACAAATGAATTATAAACTACCAATATATAAAGTATTTCATTAACCAAAAAATAATTACAGTACAATGAAAAACAGAAAGAATGAAATTATTATCACTGATTTCATAAAACCTTTCAATATTAGGTCGTTCATTGCTGAATAAGAAAAAAAAATGTAAATCTAAACATAAAATTTACTATTTAAATACTTACCTGGTAGTCATACTTTCATCATCACACCCCTTGGCTTACCAACCCTTAACGAAAAAAGAAAATATTCTACCTTGCTCTCATCCTACTTCCCCCACCCATGTGATGACCAGTAGACCTGATAGGTGGCACAATGAGGTGAGCACACAACAGACCAATACTCCATAGGAACTTTACATATTTGAAATCAAAGCTGATGGAGAAAGATATCGAATATAGTAACTAATTTCAAAATTAAATCACACTCAAACCAATTTAATACATCCTATCTTATAAACCTTATCAATGTTCCATATTTGCCTTGAATATGGAATGCTTAGTCAAAACCCCTACCATACTACCCTCTAGTTTTCACAAACAAAATGAGATAAAACTATATGGTCATTACCTTCCTTGTTTGTATGCTGACCATAAAAAACTCAAATATCCTATGCACTACCATTGGTCTAAAGCAAAAACATCCTAAGCACTATACTGTACAAGATTTAATTATATAATGTTCTGTGAATTTGATTTGACACTTCACTAATCTGTAACTACATATTCAATTACTATGTATACTGTCTGAACATTGACTTTTGGTCAAGAAACATAGAAGGAGAGAATAAAGTATCTGAGCTGACCTGTTCTACTCACAGACTCCAATTGCACTTGTCAACCTGGATTCAGGTAACTGAAGGCACAGATAGAGAAGAATCTTATAACCACAAACATATAAGCTACATTTATTCAAGTACAGTACATTAATTGTTCCTCCTGCCTGATCAAAAACGAGAATCAATAATTACCTGTGACACTATCTCTATTACTGAGAGGAAGAGGCTTAGAGAAAGGAGAACATTTACTATGGTATAAAGAAAGCAAGTCTATGTGTGATCGCTTCAAACTGAGTTCTGTTAGAACCCTATTCTACAACAATACTGATCTAATACGAATTCACCATGGGTACTAAAATAAGATATGAAATCAGAGAACTTCTGCATACCTGAGAATGCCCCAATGTTAGCCGACCCCATCTGTTCCTTTTGATTCAACACAAAGTTGGTATATTGTTTAATAATTACCATTACAAAACCATTAAAAATGAGCGCATGCATATATATGGATGTGTGAACCACATCAAGTGAATTTCCATCATTTATCATGGGAAAAACTGTTTAAATGTAAGAGCATTTTCGTTAACAAGCTCGCTCCGAGAATGGATTAAATTTGTAAACTGAAGTATTGTACGATGAATAGATTCCTATGGTTATCCTTAAATAATGCAGAAAGTTTGAAAAAGGCATTAGACACTGCAATTTGTCACAGCAATGGCAATGGGAAGTTAACTCTGCATGTATGCTAAAGAAAACATAAATTGTAGAACTCCTATCATGCTCCATACAAATACAGTACTGTATGAAATTGATGGGAAAACTCATGCAGTTATTGGTGTGAATGCTTATGCTGTCATTAAGCAATTAAGGACTTTACTCATTTATTCTTATATTAAGTACATTTAATTTACTTGTATATTTCAATTCAAGCTTTTTTTGAGGGATTTCTCATTAATGGCCATTCATAGTAAAGATATCTCTAAGGACTTTACTCATTCATTCTTATGCTATGTAAATTTAATTTACTTATATACTGTGTATTTCAATGCATCTCTCTCTCTCTCTCTCTCTCTCTCTCTCTCTCTCTCTCTCTCTCTCTCTCTCTCTCTCTCTCTCTCTCTCTCTTTCTCATTAAAATTTTAGATTTGTTCCTACAAAAATAAAAACCATCATCCTTTAACAAAAGACCTATCATAAGGTGGGAATAAGTCCCTATAACCAAACTGGCTGGTTTACTTGCACTGGAAATGTCAACACACTTTAGTTCTGTGCAGGAGGAAAAGTGATGTCTGCTGCCAACCTTCCAACAACCTGAAACCTGAGCATGATGTTGCAGGTGTCAGGCTAGGTCCCTGCCAGGGGACTGGTAGGTAGTCGTGAGAAATGATATTTTAATTATAAAATAAATTTTTGAATATACTTACCCGGTGAATATATAATAGCTGCAACTCTGTTGCTCGACAGACACATACATAAAAAACTCGCGAGCGATCGCTATGCAGGTTGCGGGTGTGCCCACCAGCGCCAACTGTCGGCCAGATACCACTCTCGATGTAAAATAAACCTTCAATTTCTTCTCATCCCACTGCGTCTCTATTGGGGAGGAAGGGAGGGTCGTTTAATTTATATATTCACCGGGTAAGTATATTCAAAAATTTATTTTATAATTAAAATATTTTTAAATATTTAACTTAGCCGGTGAATATATAATAGCTGATTCACACCCAAGGAGGTGGGTAGAGACCAGAGTTAAATATGTTTACATCGTATAAGCTAAGAGTTTTTTCATTTTGACAGTTATCAATATAACAAAACCAAAATAAATAGGTACCTGGTAAGGAAGTCGACTTAGACGATTACTCTGCCTTGTAAGTACGTCTTCCTTACGGAGCCCAGCGATCCTCTTAGGATGCTGACAGACTCCCAGGAGCTGAAGTATCAAGGGCTGCAACCCATACAACAGGACCTCATCAAACCCCTAATCTGGGCGCTCTCAAGAAATGACTTTGACCACCCGCCAAATCAACCAGGATGCGAAAGGCTTCTTAGCCTTCCGGACAACCCATAAAACAACATTAAAAAACATTTCAAGAGACAGATTAAAAGGATATGGAATTAGGGAATTGTAGTGGTTGAGCCCTCACCCACTACTGCACTCGCTGCTACGAATGGTCCCAGTGTGTAGCAGTTCTCGTAAAGAGTCTGGACATCTTTCAAGTAAAATGATGCGAACACTGACTTGCTTCTCCAATAGGTTGCGTCCATGATACTTTGCAGAGATCTATTTTGCTTAAAGGCCACGGAAGTTGCTACAGCTCTAAACTCGTGCGTCTTAACCTTAAGCAAAGATTGGTCTTCCTCACTCAAGTGTGAATGAGCTTCTCGTATTAACAATCTGATAAAATATGACAAAGCATTCTTTGACATAGGCAAGGATGGTTTCTTAACCGAACACCACAACGCTTCAGATTGGCCTCGTAAAGGTTTAGTACGAGTTAAGTAGAACTTAAGAGCTCTAACAGGGCATAATACTCTTTCTAGTTCATTGCCTACGATCTCCGATAAGCTAGGAATATCGAAAGATTTAGGCCAAGGACGAGAAGGTAGCTCATTTTTGGCTAGGAAACCAAGCTGCAGAGAACAAGTAGCTTTTTCTGACGAAAACCCGATGTTCTTGCTGAAGGCATGAAGCTCACTGACTCTTTTAGCCGAGGCTAAGCATACCAGGAAAAGAGTCTTAAGAGCGAGATCTTTCAGGGAGGCTGAATGTAAAGGCTCAAACCTGTCTGACATGAGGAATCTTAGGACCACGTCTAAATTCCAACCAGGTGTAGCCAAACGACGTTCCTTAGAGGTCTCAAAAGACTTAAGGAGGTCTTGCAGATCTTTATTGTTGGAAAGATCTAAGCCTCTATGCCGGAAGACCGAGGCCAACATGCTTCTGTAACCCTTGATCGTAGGAGCTGAAAGGGATCGTACTTTTCTCAGGTATAAGAGAAAATCAGCTATTTGGGCTACAGAGGTACTGGACAAGGATACGGAAACTGACTTGCACCAGTCTCGGAAGACTTCCCACTTCGATTGGTAAACTCTAATTGTAGACGCTCTCCTCGCTCTAGCAATCGCACTGGCTGCCTCCTTCGAAAAGCCTCTAGCTCTCGAGAGTCTTTCGATAGTCTGAAGGCAGTCAGACGAAGAGCGTGGAGGCTTTGGTGTACCTTCTTTACGTGTGGCTGTCGTAGAAGGTCTACTCTTAGAGGAAGACTTCTGGGAACGTCTACCAGCCATCGAAGTACCTCGGTGAACCATTCTCTCGCGGGCCAGAGGGGAGCAACTAACGTCAACCTTGTCCCTTCGTGAGAGGCGAATTTCTGCAGTACCTTGTTGACAATCTTGAATGGTGGGAATGCGTAAAGATCTAGATGTGACCAATCTAGGAGGAAGGCATCTATATGTATTGCTGCTGGGTCTGGGACTGGAGAGCAATAGATTGGAAGCCTCTTGGTCAGCGAGGTTGCAAAGAGATCTATGGTGGGTTGACCCCAAGCCGCCCAAAGTCTCTTGCACACATCCTTGTGGAGGGTCCATTCGGTTGGAATTACTTGACCTTTCCGACTGAGACAATCCGCTAGGACGTTCAAGTCGCCCTGGATGAACCTCGTTACTAGGGAGATGCCTCGATCTTTTGACCAGATGAGCAGGTCCCTTGCGATCTCGTACAGAGTCAATGAGTGGGTACCTCCCTGTTTGGAAATGTACGCCAAGGCCGTGGTGTTGTCCGAGTTGACCTCCACCACCTTGCCTCGAAGGAGATTCTCGAAGCTTATCAAGGCCAGATGAACCGCCAAAAGCTCCTTGCTGTTGATATGCATGCTCCTCTGACTCGAGTTCCACAGACCTGAGCATTCCCGACCGTCCAGCGTCGCGCCCCAGCCCAAGTCCGATGCGTCCGAGAAGAGAACGTGGTTGGGTTTCTGAACTGCCAGGGGAAGACCCTCTCGTAGGCTGATATTGTCCTTCCACCAAGTCAGACAAGTCTTTATCTTTTCGGAAATCGGGATCGAGACCGCCTCTAGCGTCTTGTCCTTTTTCCAGTGAAAAGCCAGATGGAATTGAAGAGGTCGGAGGTGTAGCCTTCCTAGCGAGACAAATTGCTCCAGGGATGACAGCGTTCCTACCAGACTCATCCAAAGCCTGACTGAGCAGCGTTCTTTATTCAACATCTTCTGGATGACGAGCAGGGCTTGATCTATTCTGGGGGCCGACGGAAAAGCCCGAAAAACTTGACTGTGAATCTCCATCCCTAAATACAGAATAGTTTGGGATGGGACCAGCTGTGACTTTTCCAAGTTGACTAGGAGTCCCAATTCCTTGGTCAGATCTAGAGTCCAATTGAGATCCTTCAGACAGCGATGACTGGAAGAGGCTCTGAGAAGCCAGTCGTCCAAATAAAGGGAGGCTCGGATGTCCGATAAATGGAGGAATTTTGCCACATTCCTCATAAGCCTCGTAAACACGAGAGGAGCTGTGCTTAGGCCAAAGCACAGGGCCCGAAACTGGTACACCACATCGTCGAAGACGAATCTCAGAAAAGGTTGGGAGTCTGAGTGAATGGGGATGTGGAAGTAAGCGTCCCTTAGGTCTAGAGAGACCATCCAGTCTCCCTTTCTGACCGCTGCTAGGACTGACTTCGTGGTCTCCATGGTAAACTTCGTCTTTGTGACAAAGACATTCAGAGCACTGACGTCTAGCACCGGTCTCCAACCTCCTGTCTTCTTTGATACTAGGAAGAGACGGTTGTAAAACCCCGGTGATTGAAGGTCCGAGACTTTGACCACCGCTCCCTTCTCTAGCAAAAGAGACACTTCCAGTTTCAGGGCTTGTCTCTTTTCTTCCTCTCGGTACCTGGGAGAGAGATCGATGGGGGACGTCGCTAGAGGAGGTCTGCGTACAAAAGGGATTTTGTACCCCTCTCTGAGCAACCTCACAGATTGTTGATCTGCGCCTCTCTTCTCCCAGGCTTGCCAGAAGTTCTTGAGTCTGGCACCTACTGCTGTCTGAAGTTGCGGGCAGTCAGACTCTGCCCTTAGAGGACTTGGATCCTTTCCTCTTTCCTCTCTTCCCTTCGGCACGAGCACCTCCCCTGCTGGAGGCTCTGCCACGAAAGGGCGGGATAAACCTGGACGCTGGAGTGTCTATCCTAGGTCTAGCAGACAAGGCAGGCAAAGGGGGAGCTTTGCGAGCCGAGGACGCAACTAAATCGTGGGTGTCCTTCTGCACTAAAGACAAGGCAATTTCCTTAACCAAGACTTCAGGAAACAAGCACTTAGACAAGGGCGCAAAGAGCAGCTCAGATCTTTGGCATGGCGTCACTCCTGCTGACAGAAAAGAGCACAGAGACTCTCTTTTCTTAAGGACTCCGGACGTGAATGAAGCGGCAAGCTCGTTGGACCCAACGCGGACGGCCTTGTCCATGCAGGACATAATGAGTAAGGAAACATCCCTATCGGTAGATGAGATTTTCCTACTCAGGGCTCCCAAACACCAGTCCAGGAAGTTAAAGACTTCAAACGCCCTAAATATGCCTTTAAGAAGGTGGTCCAGGTCCGAGGGTGACCAACTAATCTTCGAGCGTCTCATGGCCAGGCGGCGGGGAGAGTCTACAAGACTTGAGAAGTCGCCCTGGGCAGAGGCAGGAACTCCCAAGCCGAGAACTTCTCCCGTGGCATACCATACGCTCGATCTAGACGAGAGTTTAGATGGGGGGAAGGCAAATGCCGTCTTCCCTAAACTCCTCTTGGTCTCTAACCAATCGCCTAACAGCCGTAAAGCTCTCTTGGATGAGCGAGAGAGAACGAGTTTCGTAAAGGCAGGCATGGTAGCAGGAACGCCTAAGACAAACTCGGACGGCGGCGAACGAGGAGCCACAGAAATAAAGTGATCAGGGAACAACTCTTTAAAAACAACCATGACTTTTCTAAAGTCCAAGGATGGTTGAACTGCTTTAGGCTCATCTAATTCTGAAGGCTGATCCTCAGGCTGTGGTTCAGCAACGTCCTCATCTGACAGTTCCTCATCCGATACCTGATGAGAAAACGGCAAAGGTGTAGGCAACGTTTGACTCGCAGAGTCCGGTCGCACTGGTGCATATGTGACGGAGCAGGACGCAGCGTCCTGGAACTGCTGAACAGTCTGGGAACTGTCAACAACAACAGGTGCGCGAGGACGCACAGCGTCCACCCGAGACTGTTTAGACCGTCTGGGTTGTGCAGTCAACACCATACCGGGTTGCGGAGGTTGACGCACCGCGTCAAAACAAGTCAACTCTGATGGTTGGTGAACGTCCTGAACGTCACCAATCGCATCAGTGCGTTGCCTAACGTCAACGTGCGGCTGGTAATCCACACTGGGTCGCATCGGTGGAGGTATAACCCCCACTGGTTGACGCGAGAAAGCTACATCCACGTCAACAGGACGCACAACAGAACGCTTGGATGGCTGATGGCCAGTGGGTTCAACGGAAACCTTCTCAGCGTTGTAGTCCTCCATCAAGGACGCAAGCTTTGACTGCATGTCTTGCAGTAACACCCATTTAGGGTCTACGGAAGCAGGTGCGGTAACAGACGGGGTTAGGGAATGAGACGGCACAACTTTGCCTCTCTTAGGCGGCGAGCAGTCATCAGAAGACGGCAACGGGTCCGAACTGTCCCAGTGGCTACATCCGGGACGTTGGACTTGTCCTGAAGGGACCGACTTACGCTTTAAAGGTCTAGAGACCTTGGTCCAAGGTTTCTTACGTGAAACACCTTCGGACGACGAGGTAAAAATGGGCTCTCTCGTCTTACTTTGGTAGGGGCGATCTTGATGAGATACGCCTGATACCAAAGAGGGAACGTCTGTTCGCTGATCAAGGCCTCTCGAACCCATAAGTCGTACGACATTGCTTCTCCCCTGGGCTTGGGAGCTTGCAAGAGGTCCCGGACTAGGTGGACGACAGGCACGAACAGACGAACCCTCGGTCGCAACACTGTTCACAACACTTTGCGTAACACTAGGCACTTTGACACTTTCCGCCGTGGCACTTTGGCACTTGAGTTCCTTTACGTCCGCCATGAGTTGATTTCGGTCACTTGCTAAAGCCTCAACTCTCTCCCCCAAGGCATGAATAGCACGCATCATGTCTTGCATAGACGGTTCCTGAGTGCTAGGAGGGGGGTTAGGAACAACCACTACAGGGGAAGGATTAGGTTCAGGGGCATGTGGAGAGGAAAAATCTACCGACCTAGAAGAACTTCTCCTTACCCTATCTCTCTCTAGTCTGCGTGTATATTTATCAAATTCGATAAAATCGAATTCCGAAAGGCCCACGCATTCCTCACACCGATCTCCCAATTGACAGGTTTTACCCCGACAATTGGAACAAACAGTGTGAGGGTCGAGAGAAGCCTTTGGAAGACGCCTATTACAGTCCCTAGCATTACACTTTCAAAACTTGGGAACTTGAGAAGGGTCAGCCATTTTGAATTAGTCAAGGGAATTCCAAAAAAACGATCTAAGTCATCAACAATTAATCCGATACAAAAAAGAGTTCAAGGATTTATTTGAAGAAAAACACCTGTACTGCGAAAGCTCAAACCAAATTAAAGTACTTCACCAAATATGCTGGGAAAAACTCCAGGTTCTACAGCGAGTAAAAGTACGTCTTGTCGACACGTCGACAGAGAAGAAATTGAAGGTTTTGTTTACATCGAGAGTGGTATCTGGCCAACAGTTGGCGCTGGTGGGCACACCCGCAACCTGCATAGCGATCGCTCGCGAGTTTTTTATGTATGTGTCTGTCGAGCAACAGAGTTGCAGCTATTATATATTCACCGGCTAAGTTAAATATTTAAAAATGGTCTTGCATAAATTTTGGGAGAGATACTTAAATACAAAACTTGTCCATAAAGAAAAGTTATTAAAATGTTATTTTGATAATAAAATAAATTTTTGAATATACTTACCCGGTGATTATAATAGCTGCAGCTCTGCTGCTCGACAGAAAACTCTACGGAAAAAATCCGCCAGCGATCGCTATGCAGGTAGGGGGTGTACTTCAACAGCGCCATCTGTCGTCCAGATACCCAGTACTCATTGTAAACAAAGAACTCAATTTTCTCCTCGGTCCACTGCGTCTCTATTGGGGAGGAAGGGAGGGTCCTTTAATTTATAATCACCGGGTAAGTATATTCAAAAATTTATTTTATTATCAAAATAACATTTTTCAATATTTAACTTAGCCGGTGATTATAATAGCTGATTCACACCCAGGGGGGTGGGTAGAGACCAGCAATATATGTTTACATTATTATGAGCTAAGGATTTTTTATTTCATTTTAGAAGTTATCAAAATAACAAAAATAAAATAAATAGGTACCTGGCAAGGAAGTCGACTTGAACAATTACTCTGCCTTTTTAAGTACGTCTTCCTTACGGAGCCTCGCGATCCTCTTAGGATGCTGAGCGACCCCTAGGATCTGAAGTATGAAGGGTTGCAACTCATACCACAGGACCTCATCAAAACCTCTAATCTAGGCGCTTCTCAAGAAAAGAATTTGACCACCCGCCAAATCAACCAGGATGCGAAAGGCTTCTTAGCCTTCCGGACAACCCAAAAACAACAATAAAAAACATTTCAAGAGAAAGATTAAAAAGGTTATGGAATTAGGGGATTGTAGTGGTTGAGCCCTCACCCACTACTGCACTCGCTGCTACGAATGGTCCCAGAGTGTAGCAGTTCTCGTAAAGAGACTGGACATCCTTAAGATAAAAAGACGCGAACACTGACTTGCTTCTCCAATAGGTTGCGTCCATTATACTTCGCAGAGATCTATTTTGTTTAAAGGCCACTGAAGTTGCGACAGCTCTAACTTCATGTGTCCTTACCTTCAGCAAAGCTTGGTCTTCCTCACTCAGATGTGAATGAGCTTCTCGTATTAACAGTCTGATAAAATAGGATAAAGCATTCTTTGACATAGGCAAAGATGGTTTCTTAACTGAACACCATAAAGCTTCTGACTGTCCTCGTAAAGGTTTAGTTCGTCTTAGATAGAACTTAAGAGCTCTCACAGGGCATAAGACTCTTTCTAGTTCATTTCCAACCATATTCGATAGGCTTGGAATATCGAACGATTTCGGCCAAGGACGAGAAGGTAGCTCGTTTTTGGCTAGAAAACCAAGTTGTAGAGAACATGTAGCCGTTTCAGATGAAAATCCGATGTTCCTGCTGAAGGCGTGAATCTCACTGACTCTTTTAGCTGTGGCTAAGCAAACCAGGAAAAGAGTCTTTAAGGTGAGATCTTTAAATGAGGCTGATTGAAGCGGCTCGAACCTTTCTGACATGAGGAATCTTAGTACCACGTCTAAATTCCAACCAGGTGTAGCCAAACGACGCTCCTTCGTGGTCTCAAAAGACTTAAGGAGGTCCTTTAGATGTTTATTGTTGGAAAGATCTAAGCCTCTGTGACGGAAGACTGATGCCAACATGCTTCTGTAACCCTTGATAGTGGGAGCTGAAAGAGATTGTTCTTTCCTCAGGTATAAAAGGAAGTCAGCTATTTGAGTTACAGAGGTACTGGTCGAGGATACAGATACTGACTTGCACCAGTTTCGGAAGACTTCCCACTTCGATTGGTAGACTCTAAGGGTGGATGTCCTCCTTGCTCTAGCAATCGCCCTGGCTGCCTCCTTCGAAAAGCCTCTAGCTCTCGAGAGTCTTTCGATAGTCTGAAGGCAGTCAGACGAAGAGCGTGGAGGCCTTGGTGTACCTTCTTTACATGTGGCTGACGTAGAAGGTCCACCCTTAGAGGAAGCGTTCTGGGAACGTCCACTAGCCATCGAAGTACCTCGGTGAACCATTCTCTCGCGGGCCAGAGGGGAGCAACTAACGTCAACCTTGTCCCTTCGTGAGAGGCGAACTTCTGCAGTACCTTGTTGACAATCTTGAACGGGGGGAATGCATATAGGTCTAGATGTGACCATAGGAGAAAGGCATCTATATGAACTGCTGCTGGGTCCGGGATTGGTGAGCAATATATTGGGAGCCTCTTGGTCATCGAGGTTGCGAAGAGATCTATGGTTGGCTGGCCCTAGGTGGCCCAAAGTCTCTTGCACACATCCTTGTGTAGGGTCCATTCTGTTGGAATGATTTGTCCCTTTCGACTGAGGCAATCTGCCATGACATTCAAGCTGCCTTGGATGAACCTCGTTACAAGCGAAATGTTTAGACCTTTTGACCAGGTGAGGAGGTCCCTTGCGATCTCGTACAACGTCATAGAGTGGGTCCCTCCTTGCTTGGAGATGTACGCCAAAGCCGTGGTGTTGTCCGAGTTCACCTCCACCACTTTGCCTTGAAGGAGAGACTTGAAGCTTTTCAAGGCCAGATGAACTGCCAGTAGCTCCTTGCCGTTGATATGCATTGTCCTTTGACTCGAGTTCCAGGTTCCCGAGCATTCCCGACCGTCTAATGTCGCGCCCCAGCCTGTGTCCGATGCGTCCGAGAAGAGAACGTGGTTGGGAGTCTGAACAGCCAGGGGCAGACCCTCTCTGAGGCTGATACTGTCCTTCCACCAAGTCAGGCAAGACTTCATCTTCTCGGAAATGGGGATCGAGACCGCTTCTAGCGTCTTGTCCTTTTTCCAGTAAACAGCTAGGTGATATTGAAGAGGACGGAGGTGTAGTCTTCCTAACGATACGAACTGTTCCAGGGATGATAGTGTCCCTATCAGACTCATCCACTGCCTGACTGAACACCGTTCCTTCTTCAGCATGTTCTGGATGCATAACTGGGCTTGGCTTGTTCTGGGGGCCGACGGAAAAGCCCGAAAAGCTAGACTGTGAATCTCCATCCCTAAATACACAATAGTTTGGGATGGGACCACTTGAGACTTTTCTATATTGACAAGGAGACCCAATTCCTTGGTCAGATCTAGAGTCCACTTTAGATCCTTCAGACAGCGACGACTGGAAGAAGCTCTTAGAAGCCAGTCGTCCAAATAGAGGGAGGCTCGGATGTCCGCTAAATGAAGGAATTTGGCTACATTCCTCATCAGCCTCGTAAACACAAGAGGAGCTGTGCTTAGGCCAAAGCACAGGGCTTGAAACTGGTAGACAACCTTTTCGTAAACAAATCTCAGAAAAGGTTGGGAGTCTGGGTGGATGGGGACGTGGAAGTATGCGTCCCTTAGGTCTAAAGAGACCATCCAGTCTTCCCTTCTGACCGCTGCTAGAACGGACTTCGTGGTCTCCATGGAGAACGTCTGCTTTGTGACAAAGACATTCAGCGCACTGACGTCTAGCACCGGCCTCCACCCTCCTGTCTTCTTTGCCACTAAGAAGAGACGGTTGTAGAAGCCCGGGGTTTGATGGTCCAGGACTTTGACTACCGCTCCCTTTTCTAGTAAGAGAGACACCTCCTGTTTCAATGCTCGTCTCTTGTCTTCCTCTCTGTACCTGGGAGAGAGATCGATGGGAGACGTTGCTAGAGGGGGTTTTCGTACAAACGGGATCTTGTACCCCTCTCTGAGCAACTTCACAGATTGTGCAT
This sequence comes from Palaemon carinicauda, assembly GCF_036898095.1. Lineage (NCBI taxonomy): Eukaryota > Metazoa > Arthropoda > Malacostraca > Decapoda > Palaemonidae > Palaemon > Palaemon carinicauda. The sequence continues at coordinate 15,496,398 of NC_090734.1, forward strand.
CTGCGCCTCTCTTTTCCCAGGTCTGCCAGAAGTTCTTGAGTCTGGCTCCCACTGCTGTCTGAAGAAGCTGGCAGTCAGACTCTGCCTTTAAAGGACTTGGTTCCTTTCTTCTTTCCACGTCTCCCTTCGGCACGAGCACCTCCTCTGCTGGAGGCTCTGCCACGAAAGGGCGGAATAAATCGGGACGCTGGAGTGTCCATCCTTGGTCTAGCTGACAAGGTAGGCAAAGGGGTGGCTTTGCGAGCAGAGGACGCAACCAGGTCATGAGTGTCCTTCTGTATCAAAGAAGCAGCAATCTCCTTAATCAAGTCCTCTGGAAAGAGGCACTTAGAAAGAGGAGCAAACAGAAGTTCGGATCTTTGACAAGGTGTCACTCCAGCTGACAGGAAAGAGCAAAGGTTCTCACGCTTCTTGAGGACTCCGGATACGAACGATGCAGCAAGCTCATTAGACCCGTCACGTATGGCCTTGTCCATGCAGGACATGATGAGCAAGGAAGTTTCCTTCCCTGTCGGGGAGATCTTCCTGCTTAAAGCTCCCAGACACCAGTCTAAAAAGTTGAAGACCTCAAAGGCTCTAAATATCCCTTTCAAAAGGTGGTCTAGGTCCGAAGATGACCAACATATTTTCGAGCGTCTCATGGCTAGCCTGCGGGGAGAGTCTACAAGACTTGGGAAGTCGCCCTGGGCAGAGGCAGGAACTCCCAAGCCGAGAACTTCTCCCGTGGCATACCAGACGCTCGATCTAGAAGAGAGTCTAGCAGGGGGAAACGTAAAGGCTGTCTTCCCTAGACTCTTTTTGGACTGCATCCATTCTCCTATCACTCGTAAAGCTCTCTTGGACGAGCGTGCGAGGACGAGTCTAGTAAAGGCAGGCGAGGATGACGGCATACCTAATACAAACTCTGACGGAGGAGAGCGCGGAGCCACAGACACAAACTGGTCCGGAAACATCTCTTTGAACAGAGCTAGAACTTTTTCTAAAGTCCAAAGAGGGTTGCGTGGACTTAGGCTCGTCAAGATCCGAATGTGGTTCATCAACGTGAGCAGCACCATCATCATCCGAAAGTCCATCATCCGAGTATTGAGGAGGAAGCGGCAATGGAGTAGGTAACGGCTGGTTAGCTGAGTCCGGTCGCACGGGTGCACGCGTGACTGAACCGGACGCAACGTCATGGAACTGTTGCCCAGTCTGTGAGCTGGCAACAACCATAGCAGCGCGGGGACGCACAGCGTCTACTCCAGACTGTAAAGCCTGATGTGGGTGAGCAGTGGCAACCACACTGGGTTGCGGAGGTTGACGCACCGCGTCAAAACAAAACAACTCTGACGGTTGTTGTACCTTGCGAACGTCAACGGAAGGCTCCGTGCGTCGCTGAACGTCAACATGCGGCTGGCAGGGCACACTGGAACGCATGGGTGGCGGAACTCTCTCAGCTGGAGTGCGCAAGAAGGTCGCCTCAGCCTCCACAGGACGCACAACCGAGTGTGTGGTTGGTTGTAGGCAAGAGGCTGGTGCAGCAGCAACCTTCTCCGCACGAAAGTCCTGCATCAGTGACGTTAATTGGGACTGCATGGTCTGCAGCAAAGACCACTTAGGGTCTGCAGGAGCAGGTGCGGCGACAGACGGTGTAACAGTCTGAGGCAGTACCGCTTTGCCTCTCTTAGGAGGTGAGCAGTCATCGGAAGACTGCAGCGAGTCCGAACTGACCCAGTGGCTACAGCTGGGCCGTTGGACTTGCGCGGAAGGGACCGACTTGCGCTTTAACGGTCGTGAGACCTTGGTCCATGGTTTCTTGCGAGAAACCTCTTCCGCAGACGAGGTATTAATGGGCTCTCTCGTCTTTGTGTGGTAGGGACGATCTTGGGTAGATACGCCCGAAACCACGGAGGGAACGTCTGTTCGCTGATTAAAGCCTCTCGAACCCATTGGTCGTACGACATTGCTTCTCCCCTGGACTTGGGAGCTTGCAAGAGGTCCCGGACTAGGAGGACGACAGGCACGAACAGACGAACCCTCAAGCGCAACACTATCCACAACACTATCACTCACTTTATCACTTCCCACTGCACTTTTACACTTCAGCTCCTTGACGTCCGCCATGAGCTGGTTACGGTCACTAGCCAGAGACTCAACTCTCTCACCCAGAGCTTGGATGGCACGCATCATATCAGCCATCGAAGGTTCCTGAGTGCCAGAAGGGGGATTAGGAGCAACCACTACAGGGGAAGGAATAGGTTGTGGGGCATGAGGAGAGGAAAATTCAACAGAACGAGAGGAACTTCTCCTGACTCTATCTCTCTCTAGCCTACGTGTATATTTCTGGAATTCGATAAAATCGAATTCCGAAAGCCCAACGCATTCCTCACATCGATCTTCCAATTGACAGGTTTTATCCCGACAATTGGAACAAACAGTGTGAGGATCGATAGAGGCCTTCGGAAGACGCCTTGAACAGTCCCTAGCATTACACTTCCTGAATTTTGGGACTTGAGAAGGGTCAGCCATTTTGAATTGGTCAAAGGGGAATTAAAAAACTATCCAAAGTCATCAACAAATAATCCGTAATCAAAAAAAGAATGCAAGGATTTATTGAAGAGAAAGCCTGCACAGCGAAAGCTCAAAACTAGAATAGTGTACTTCACCAAATAGTTGTGAAAACAAATCCAGTTAGCAACAGCGAATTCGTAGGTCTTGCCGGTAGCACGACAGAGAGAAAATTGAGTTCTTTGTTTACAATGAGTACTGGGTATCTGGACGACAGATGGCACTGTTGAAGTACACCCCCTACCTGCATAGCGATCGCTGGCGGATTTTTTCCGTAGAGTTTTCTGTCGAGCAGCAGAGCTGCAGCTATTATAATCACCGGCTAAGTTAAATATTGAAAATTGTGTGGCTTACCAGAACTTAGCGTTCAGTCCAGCACAAAACAGAACGACTGCTGCACTACAAAGGCAAGAAGAGGAGAATGGCCAGACATTCTTACCACTCCTTCTAGTGCTACAGTACTGCTATTTTGGAGAAGATAATTCTTGTCCAGTGAGAGAGCTAGTTTTGCAACCCAACTTCTTGAGTAGCTATCACAGGACCAAAGATAAGATTATCAAGGGACTTGTGGGTAAAATCCTGTACATAGTGAGAAGCAAAGCTTGTCTGTTGTTTCAGACTCCTGCTTTCAGGACTTGCACCAATGCAAGTTCCTCCTAAAGGTTCGGGTAGATCCGATATCTCTGACTTCATGCGCTCCAGTCCCGTATGGTTCCTACATCCTCTCGCTGGACCAGCCGGTCTGATCGTGCATAAAGCCAGAATGAACAGGGTTCTTGGCTATCTTTCTCTGTTCTGGATGTTGCAGCATTAACCCTAACAAAGATGAGGCAGAGGAGGAGGAGGAACTCCAGGTCCACACTCTACAAGGTTGTGCCGGATGATGACGATTCTCCAGGAAGTGATTGCTGGGGTCTCTTCATGGAGACAGCAATATTATTAAAGTATAAGTATTACTTGTCAAGCTACAACCCTGGTTGTAAAAGCAGAATGCTTAAAGCCCAAGGGCTCTAAGCGGGGAAGTATCACAGTGAAGAGAAGAAATAAAGGAATAGCAAATAAACCACAGGTATATATAAGTACAGTAGGGTCCCGAATTATGCGAGAATTTGGTCGATTAATGACCTCGTGTAAATGGAAAATCGCGAATTTCGAAACACAACTAACAGAAATAATTCCATTGTGGCCATGGCAACCAGCAATTTGCCTATTCAAATGTGTTTACTACCCATTTCCAATACTTTCTTTGTACTATACTGTATATCTTTATAATATCAAATTGTTTTTGTAAATAAATAAAACATTTAATATACTTTAAAGTTCTAATAACTTGAAAAATGGTTAAAATTATAACCAGGATAGGTGTAAACACCATATATTTCCCGTTACAACACAACCCAAAATACAGACAAATTTTAATGTTTGTCATATCTATTGTATAATACAACTGGTGAATAGCAAAACCATCACTCTATAGACTAGCTTGTTGTATGATTGAAAATCCAGAATTATCAAAATAAAGGCGATTTTATATCATGCGTTTCCTAAACACGCTAAAAAGCAGAATAGAAAACGACAACCAATGTTTTGTTTACGTTTAACTCTGATCACAACGAAGAAACAGACGCATTTATACATCTGTGTTTTTGAATTGACAGCAATTTTACCAAGTATAGATTATATGTTGAATTTGTTATTACCAATGTTCTAATTATTTTTTATTAGAACTTTCAAATAAATGAAATGAATGCCATTTATGAAATGTTTTTCTTTATGATGCCGCCTGAAACGGAAACCTTCCATTTGTTTACGCTCCATCTTCGATCATAATAAACAAACGAATGCATTAAACACACATGATCTAAGTCATAACTAATGATATTACAAACATTTAGTAAACATTATGTTATTACAAATATTTTACTTACCGTATCCATATAAATTCCTAAATTCGTAGCAAAGCTGGAAATTTTTTTTTCCTTATGCGTTTAATCCACAATAGCAAACTGCCGCTAATGACAGAGTGATAACTTACGATAATTCTAAACTGTTACAAAAGATAATTGTCCTTTCCATATCCAAAATACTTTTCCTAACTTCAGTTATAAGTCAACTTGTACCCACCTCAATTATGGATCCATATGCAAAAAAGGTAAAGAAGAAAGTACTAGGCCTATTTTTAAAGTCACCGAACAATTAGGTTACCGCTATAACGTTCGATGAGAGAGAGAGAGAGAGAGAGAGAGAGAGAGAGAGAGAGAGAGAGAGAGAGAGAGAGAGAGAGAGAGAGAGAGAGGGATGGTTTTAAAGTACTAAACAATAAATATGATAGGTTATAACACATTGGTGTTTATGTAATATTAACTGTATAGATGGTTTGAATAAGTTAAGAAATGGTGTAAACAATTCTTTGTTATTGTATTCGCGCGGAAGCTAGACATCAGCTGATGTGATCACAGCCAAAAGTAAAACAAAAATAAGTTAGCAATACTCGATTTTTAAAACACACCCGAAATTTTACAACATAAGTACATGTTTTATTATAGCGCAATTGACATTTAAAGAGTAAAAATTTTCTGGAATAGAATAGTGTTTCCTAAAAAATAGTGGTTTGCTGACGAAATCGGTTACCGTATTTTAAGCTATGATTGAAATGGATGTATACACGGTATAATTTTTTCATTTTGTATTTAATTGACACTTCAAGAAAACCGATTTTGGTTTCTTCATCTATTTGTAAGTATTGTATAACGAGAGAGAGAGAGAGAGAGAGAGAGAGAGAGAGAGAGAGAGAGAGAGAGAGAGAGAGAGAGAGAGATATTATGACGCAGAAGGTTACAGACCTAGAACAGGGGAGGATGAAGGTGGGGGGAGTGATGAGATAGGCTGGGTGGACTCGCAGGGGAGACGGTAGGAGACGGGGGAAGGGGGGATTTGGTTGCCAGTGGCTAAAAATAGATTCTGAAAGACGGTAAAGGGAAAAACGAATCCCATCGAATAAACAGAATAAGGAAAGGGAATAAGATTCAGAGGAATAATAGATATAATGGAATGAAAATGACTAGATGGTGTTAGTTGTGATAAGAATAATTTAGATATTTGAAATAAGAGTGTCTGAGGAGGTATAGAAGGAATTCGTGATAAATATAGAGGAATATCAAAGGATACAGTTAGTTTGCATTAAAGGGTTTGTTATCGTTTATCGGCAGTGAATATTTTGTCATATTTTAAACAGTATACATTTGATTTGCAAACATTGGTTTTGTAGAGTAGACGGTAAAATAAAATATATAGAGAGAGAGAGAGAGAGAGAGAGAGAGAGAGATTTCTGCCATCAAATCTCTCTCTCTCTCTCTCTCTCTCTCTAGATTTTATTTTACCGTCTACTCTACAAAACCAATGTTTGCAAATCAAATGTATAGCCTACTGTTTAAAATATGACAAAATATTGACGACTCGTTACCGAAGTTTAGGCTATTCACTGCCGATAAACGAACCCAGTCTACTCGTGAAAACCTTGAACGCCCAAAGGGAAAAATAAGGCTTTTAAATATACTGTACTAAACAAAAATAATGCTTTAATATACCATCATTAACACTACCATTACAATTATCGTAAGGTTGGAGAAAGATAAAGATTGCCGAGAACGTAACCACATTTCTGTTTACATTTTGTCAGCTGGACTCGCACAGTTAACAGTTGATTTCATTGTTGTGGAATTTTATCCTTAAATAGGCTATTCATCATGAAATTATGTTAATGAAATGTAATGTTAATATTGTTTTGTAACATTTATTATAAATCACCGTATTTAGGGCTACCAATATACTTAAAAAGACTATAGATTTGATACATTTTGTAGTGCTTGACTCGCGAACTTTGAACAGCCTCGTGGATACAGAAAATTTATTTTTGAAAAATAGCGATCGTGGAAAAGGGGAATCGTGTAATTCGAACACGCTTAATTCGGGACCCTACTGTACTATAACGAATAAAAAATATGAATTACATTAAGAACAGTACTAATGTTAAAATAGATCACTCATCTATAAACTGCGGTATAAAATAAAACATGCCAACATATTTCACAGAAAAGAATTTATGAAAAGTTTGAACTTCTGACATTCCACTGGTTCAACTGCTAGATTAAGATCATTCCACAATCTGTCCAAAGCTGGAATAAAATTTCTAGAATGCTGTGTAGTATTGTGCCTTATAATGCAGAAAGCATGATTGTTAGAATTAACTGCCTAATTAATATCACGTTCATGATAGTACAGTCTGGGAAGATCTGAATGAAATGGATGATCTGAATTGTGCAAAACCATGCAATATGCGTAATGATTTTCTATCCAACAAATTAAGATGAGAGACAGCAGCTGAAGACTAGACAGGAGAACAATCCTCGAGATAAGATATGTACTTAGTAACTTTCCAGGGTCGAGAATACACTGCAGGAAAGAAGGTTGATGTTCCCCATTAAACATTCAGCAGCAACCAAACTCCTTCCTCCAACAGAGCACTGTCAATCTAAAGAATAGAAACTTCCTTAGGTTTTTGACATCGTCATCGTCATGCCAGAATAGCGAGGGAATTAATAGAAACGTACATGACATCCAACCAACAGGAACAAGTATGTTATGTATAACGACAGGTTTGCACAGAAAACTGTCTTGCATTTAATATCCCTCGAACATGACTAACTGGTGCAGGGCATTTACAATGTTATATAAAAAAGACAAAGCAAAAGATTAAAATAGCAGGATTATAAGGGGGCAAAGCAGTACAAGTGTACTGAGCCGTAGCTAAATTCAAAGTGAGGTTATTCTATCTGCTGGGTGGATGGGGGGTACACTCCCCCCATCCCCAAATACAACCACCTTGTTACAACGTTAAATGGCCGTTTCCAGCTTCAGCCAATTCATACGTCTATTAAAGTACTATGTATTGTATTCGTGTAGGAACAAATCACATAAAAAAAGGTCAATTCTGTACTTGTAAATATTTAGACTAATTAGAAATGAGTAAAGTTATTTCCATTCTCAAATGTAACCAAATTTATTGTAAAACTAGCTAACTCATAGTAGTGTCTCACAAAACTAGTTTTCTAAGAGACTAGAAATATGATCCAAAAGTGTTCTAAAACTGTAACATAATCTATATAATTTAATGCAATTTGCATTTCCATATTTTTCATTGTAAAATAACAATAATAATGAAACTCCACTTAAGACTTCCTATCATCCAGAAATTAAAAAGTATACTAGAGTAAAGTACACTACAGCAGTACCTTGGGTTACAATTCTAATTTGTTCAGAGAGTGACCTCACAACCTAAAATGCTTGTATCCCAAAATAACTTTTCCCAAAAGAAATAAAGGAAATTCATTTGATACATTCCACATTAATTAATACAAATATGCATTAATCTTTAAAAGTTTTGAAATTTTTACGCGCATGCCGAAAAATACTCTTAACCCAATTCAAATTTGCGAGATCGTATTCTAACTTGCTGGTAACCTAAGGTACTGCCTTACTGTAGGTCCCTCTCTTGCTATGTTACTTCCATTTTTATGGTATGGGTAACTTACATCAATAATGCCAATGAAATTAATTCATTTAAAATGAATACAGTACTCTACTTTGAAAAGAAATTTAAAAGGGTCTGTAAATAAATACAAGTAATTTTGTCAACCAAAGTTGAAGTACAAACACTTTCTCAAATTGAAAGAGGCAATTAGCGCTTTCAAAAGATCACTACTTTTCCTCACCTAAAGTGTGTTTTAGAGATGGCTGACAGGAATTGTTCATTAAATTGACTGCTGTCAAACCGATGGTCAACATTACCTCTCCCAAATGAATGACTCTCATTGCTGAGATCTGAAAACAGGTTATGTCAATTATAGCTTAAAGCACATCTTAAATCTAATATTATTATTAAACAGTATGTTGCATGAAATCACTCAGAAAATCACAAATTTTCAATAGTAATTTGTATTTTTCCTAACTATACACACCTGGGCCTTTGAATGTAATATGAGTATGATTTCAACAAGACTGGAATAGCTGTTTAAACTTTAGACGAGGTAGTCGTAGCTGACAGGTGGCAGTTAGAGTAACCTTCATTCTGACCTTAACCTAGGACTTATTGGGTGGTTAAGGCAAGAAGTGTACAGTACTGTAAATTATGGAGCATGACTGAGCCCCATTAAAACAATCTTACTTAGGGGTTACAGTAATTCAAACTCTTTTCTACTTATTTGTTTCCCAACAGATTTTTTAATTCAAAAATAATTTGAAAGATAATTTTATGCAAAAATGTAGATGGGAAATTCTAACATTTTAATTGGGGTTCAAGTGGAACTCTCCTGGAGAGGACATTGCTAATCAGCCACTAGGTCCAATTATCCAGTGTTTCCTATTCCACTAAAACCAGAAGGTAGGGAAATTACTGTCTGCTTACCAGTGATACTTTCAACACTCCTGGAACAACCCCTGATGTTGGAATCCATTTAGAACGAGCTCCCTAATAACGAGGGAAGTCTCAGAAGACGTTACCTTCGAGCCTTAAGTATTTGGTTGTAAGGGAGTAACTGCATCACTTCCTCTACGGTTGCTGAAACAAATGTTTAGTGCATTACCAGCAAAATTGTGTTCTCTATTTCTTCCTGGCAATGTGGCTGGGTTACTAATTAAACTTGATTTTTAAATCATGTTAAAAGAAGGTCAATTGTCTTGGTCCTAGAGCAATGCCTCCTACAGGAAGACAGGGAAAGTCGATTGTTGAAAAGACCCAAGAGACAAGTCTCGACCAAGTAGGCACCAGAAAGGTGAGCCTGAACGCTCAAGCCAAAAGGCAGCCTGAAGCTTTGGCTTTGAACTAAGAACCAAAGCTTTGTGGAGAACGAGAGGAGTCCTCTTCCTGATGAAAGATCGTACGGTACTTGGCATCTTCTTTTTAAAAGGGAAGCAGGTTGACCACCAGTTTGACTTTATTGTAAAAGTTGACTGTAAAGACCTTGAGAACAGTCAGGAAGACTTAAAAGTGCATTCCTCTCTCTCTCGCGTTCTTTCGAGATCCAAAGACCCGCTAGAAAGGTCCTTGCCTTCTGCCAGTTTTGGGAATGTCATGTTCCAGGGGCAAGGCGAAGCATACGACTGCACCCACCAACTGGTGAAACGATGGAGTTGGCGTCACCCAAGCATCTTGGGAACCTCCTGACGTCTTGTACGAGACCTAGTTCTGGTGGCAGGAACATCAGCTCCTATGGCGTCCTATGGCGCATACCGAGGAAGTTGAACGTCCAGGATGTGGAAAGAAGGGGGGAGCCCTTTAATCCTACCAGCAGTGCCTGCGCTTGTTCTTGTAAGACACGAGCACAGCTAACGGGTATGTAAGCCCGTGTACCAATACGTCTACTAGGGAATGGGCACACTCCTGGTACGTATCATCTTGCCTCACGAATGAGGTAAAAATGTACTAAGATCCCTTCCTTAAGTGTAACTTTTTTGGTATTGTATTGTCTCTCACAGGAAGATAAACAGTATGACGCCTATCGAAGTCTTCCTTGACGCCTTTGATGACATCATCTCATATTTCCTTGAAGAACCTTCATTCCGTTGGGATACTACCAAGCACATCTGAGTGTGTGTCTTTGGTTGGGTATGATCCTTGCTGAAGACCATGTGAGCATGATGTGACATCTTGGCACTTGTACGAATGCTGAAATTGAATGTAAGAAGTCACGTTTCAACCCTTAACATGTGAATGAGTTTGAAGATCTTGGCCTCTGGGAAACTACTATATTGGGGTACGGGAAGATCTCATGTTTTTGACCGGTGTCTGTTTGTGGGAAGATCTAGGTCATGGAACTTTTTCAGAACATCAAAAGATCTTGAAAGATTTCTGGTGTAGTTTAAAAGTTTTAAAGGTTTTAAATGTCTTTCATGAATGGCAGAGACAAGGGACAGTAACATTACCCTAGCTAGCAGGACAATGACATCGAAAGTGACCATATATACAAATGATCAGCATACAAAGCCCCTCTCCACCAAAGCTAGGACCAGGGAAAGCTATGCAATGGCTGCTGATGACTAAGCAGGTAGACCTATAGGCTTCCCCAAACCGCACATCCTTAGCTCACAAGAATTGCGAGATTGCAGACACTACAAGAAACTATCAAGCTTGAGTGCAACTTGAACCCCAGTCCGGCAGAATGCCAAGCAAGGACATTTCCAATAGGTAACAGGTGTACCAGTTCCCTAGCAACTCAAAAGTAATGATTAGATGAAGAATGGGTGTAAGTTCAAATTGATGTGGTTCCCGATCGCGAGGTTTCCAATGATGTTACCAATTGTACGGTTCCTGATAACTGCACACAGTTCCATATGAGACTGAGCAAAGGTGGTAGGAGTATAAACATACCGATACATATTCTGAGAGAAGGACACATTCCCGATACGTATTCTTTGGCTAATGAGGTGAGATCTTAGTAGGATCGTCTTCCCGAATACAGTGCAGTAGATATACTCCAGATACGTACTGTCCTTTCCACGTGACCTCGGGGAGTAACTGACCTAGGGAGGCTCTCGTAGCCCGATTGAGCAAGAGGAATAATCCGAAGCCTCCTTCACCTCTGGTGGATTCCTTTGGCTGCAGCTTCATTGGTCATGCCAGTGGCAACGGTGTCACCAGTCTTGGGAACGTCCCGAGGCAGGAGAGATGAAGGTGGCTGCCTACATCCTGGCCAGTAAGCTCACTCTCACATGAGATATAGCACTGGTAGCAGAAACACCTTCCCATTAAGAGGGTAGAATTTTGCCAGTGCTGGTCTGCCCTCAAAACCATGCGCATACACGCAGATCATCTAGAAAGGAGGAAGGAAGGGCTGTGCCACCTAAACCTCCTAGAGAATGAAGGGAATCAAGAAGGTCGCCAGTCTGGCATTGCATATGCTCAGCTTGTACAAGTTGTGAGTAGAAAAGTTGCTTCCCACTATGAGACATCTCTCAGCTCTTACTTCAAGCAATACATGACAGAGCACTGGTAAAAGGTATGAAAACACCCACCGAGTACCCAGACACCTCCCTAGCATTGTCTGTGCCAATTTCTTTCCTCTATGGGATAACTCAGCACTCATTCAATAAGGGAAGTTCCTGATACTGCACTTTCTCTCCTACGGGGAGAAATGGGAAGAGCTAGCATACACAACTCCTATTGATCATACTTCATGGACTTCTACTCCTTCAAAAGTTACAGTGCGACTCAGAGAAGAAGAGGCAGGGGAGAAGGGGGAACTTGAAGTGCGTCTTCTCTAGAGTCGTGCAGGTCAATAACGACGCTCCAATGGGTAAAGAGACCACAATAGCACAACCATGTGATACATTGTTAGAGCCTTCCAGGATTAGCAGATACTGAAAAAGAAGGGCTGTTTCCCTCCCCTTCACAGTCTGTGGTGGCAGAACTTTTCTTTCAAAAAAAGCACCATGTCCAAGGAACTAACTTCCTTACATTAACATTGACATTGTTATTATAAGCCCCTTGTTAGCAGAACACAACAGGACTTGCAATGCTTGCTTACCAGAATGAATGAAATACCACACGAGGTTGGTCTGAAGATAAATAGAAGAAAGACAGAAATGATGAGAACGGAGTATGCAATGGAAGATGAAATATCATTGGAAGGAGAAAGAATTAATGAGGTAGAATCAGTTGAAATATTTAGGAACTATGATCTCCAATACAGGGTCTTTAAAATTAAGAGTTTAGTGAAAGATTTAAAATGTTATTTTTATTAATAAAATAAATTTTTGAATATACTTACCCGGTGATTATATAAGCTGCAGCTCTGCTGCCCGACAGAAAAACTCTACGTTCAAAATACGCCAGCGATCGCTATGCAGGTAGGGGGTGTACATCAACAGCGCCATCTGTCGAGCAGGTACTCAGTACTCAATGTAAACACAGAACCAATTTTCTCCTCGGTCCACTGGGTCTCTATTGGGGAGGAAGGGAGGGTCCTTTAATATATAAGCACCGGGTAAGTATATTCAAAAATTTATTTTATTAATAAAAATGTTATTTTCATTAGTAAAATAAATTTTTGAATATACTTACCCGATAATCATGTAGCTGTCAACTCTGTTGCCGACAGAAATCTACGGTCGGGATACGCCAGCGATCGCTATACAGGTGGGGGTGAACACCACAGCGCCATCTGTGGTCAGGTACTCCAGTACTTCTTGTCAACACCACCTCAATTTTTTCCTCGGTCCACTGGTTCTCTATGGGGAGGAAGGGTGGGTCAATTAAATCATGATTATCGGGTAAGTATATTCAAAAATTTATTTTACTAATGAAAATAACATTTTTCAATATTAATCTTACCCGATAATCATGTAGCTGATTCACACCCAGGGTGGTGGGTGGAGACCAGCATACATGTTAACAAAGAAGCTAAGTATCCCGTATTTTATTTTATTAGTTATTCAAAAATAACATAAAATAAATAAGTACCTGGTAAGGGAGACGACTTGAACCATTACTCTGCCTTTATTAAGTACGTCTTCCTTACTGAGCGTAGCGGTCCTCTTAGGATGCTGAACGACTCTTAGGTGCTGAAGTATAAAGGGCTGCAACCCATACTAAAGGACCTCATCACAACCTTTAACCTCGGCGCTTCTCAAGAAAGAATTGACCACCCGCCAAATCAACAAGGATGTGGAAGGCTTCTTAGCCGACCGTACAACCCATAAAAAGTATTCAAGAGAAAGGTTAAAAAGGTTATGGGATTATGGGAATGTAGTGGCTGAGCCCCCGCCTACTACTGCATTCGTTGCTACGAATGGTCCCAGGGTGTAGCAGTTCTCGTAAAGAGACTGGACATCTTTGAGATAGAATGATGCGAACACTGACTTGCTTCTCCAATAGGTTGCATCCATAACACTCTGCAGAGAACGGTTCTGTTTGAGGGCCACTGAAGTAGCCACAGCTCTCACTTCATGTGTCCTTACCTTCAGCAAAGCAAGGTCTTCTTCCTTCAGATGAGAATGTGCTTCCCTAATCAGGAGCCTGAATAGGTAAGAAACTGAGTTCTTAGACCTTGGAAGAGAAGGCTTCTTGATAGCACACCATAAGGCTTCTGATTGTCCTCGTAAAGGTTATGACCTTTTTAGATAGTACCTAAGAGCTCTAACTGGGCAAAGTACTCTCTCCAGTTCGTCCCCCACCAAGTTGGATAGGCTTGGGATCTCGAACGACTTAGGCCAAGGACGTGAAGGAAGCTCGTTTTAGCAAAAAACCGAGCTGCAAGGAACATGTAGCCGTTTCAGATGTGAAAACTATGTTCCTGCTGAAGGCGTGGATCTCACTTACTCTTTTAGCTGTTGTCAAGCACACGAGGAAAAGAGTTTTTAATGTGAGGTCCTTAAAAGAGGCTGATTGGAGAGGTTCAAATCTTGATGACATAAGGAACCTTAGGACCACGTCTAGATTCCAGCCTGGAGTGGACAACCGACGTTCCTTTGAGGTCTCAAAAGACCTAAGGAGGTCCTGTAGATCTTTGTTGGTGGAAAGATCCAAGCCTCTGTGGCGGAAAACCGCTGCCAACATACTTCTGTAACCCTTAATCGTAGGAGCTGAAAGGGATCTTACGTTCCTTAGATGTAACAGGAAGTCAGCAATCTGGGTTACAGTGGTACTGGATGAGGAAACTGCATTGGCCTTGTACCAGCTTCGGAAGACTTCCCCTTTAGACTGATAGACTCTGAGAGTGGATGTCCTCCTTGCTCTGGCAATCGCTCTGGCTGCCTCCTTCGAAAAGCCCCTAGCTCTTGAGAGTCTTTCGAAAGTCTGAAGGCAGTCAGACGAAGAGCGTGGAGGTTTGGATGTACCTTCTTTACGTGAGGTAGACGTAGAAGGTCCACTCCTAGAGGAAGAGTCCTGGGAATGTCGACCAGCCATTGCAGTACCTCTATGAACCATTCTCTCGCGGGCCAAAGCGGAGCCAACCAACGTCAGCCGTGTCCCTTTGCGAGAGGCGAACTTCTGAAGTACCCTGTTGACAATCTTGAACGGCGGGAATGCATACAGGTCGAGATGGGACCAATCCAGCAGAAAAGCATCCACGTGAACTGCTGCTGGGTCTGGAATCGGAGAACAATACAACGGGAGTCTCTAGGTTATCGAGGTAGCGAACAGATCTATGGTTGGCTGACCCCACAGGGCCCAAAGTCTGCTGCAAACATTCTTGTGAAGGGTCCACTCTGTGGGGATGACCTGACCCTTCCGGCTAAGGCGATCTGCCATGACATTCATATCGCCCTGAATGAACCTCGTTACCAGCGTGAGCTTTCGATCTTTTAACCAGATGAGGAGGTCCCTTGCGATCTAGAACAACTTCCACGAATGAGTCCCTCCCTGCTTGGAGATGTAAGCCAAGGCTGTGGTGTTGTCAGAGTCCACCTCCACCACCTTGTTAAGCTGGAGGGACTTGAAGTTTATCAAGGCCAGATGAACCGCCAACAGCTCCTTGCAATAGATGTGAAGTGTCCTTAGCTCCTGATTCCATGTTCCCGAGCATTCCTGTCCGTCCAAAGTCGCACCCCAGCCCGTGTCTGATGCGTCAGAGAAGAGACGGCGGTCGGGTTTCTGAACAGCCAAAGGTAGACTTCCTTGAGAAGAAAGCTGTTCTTTCACCACGTGAGAGTAGACCTCCTCTCTTCGGAAACAGGAACTGAGATCGTCCCTAGCGTCATGTCCTTATCCAGTGAGCCGCTAGATGATACTGAAGGGGGCGGAGGTGGCGTCTCCCTAACTCGATGAACAGGGCCAGCGATGAAAGTGTCCCTGTTAGACTCATCCACTACCTGACTGAGCATCGGTTCCTTCTCAGCATGCTCTGGATGCAATCTAGGGCTTAGTAGATCCTTGGGGCCGACGGAAAAGCCCGAAAAGCTCGACTCTGAAGATCCATACCCAGGTAGACAATGGTCTGGGATGGGACGAGCTGGGACTCCTCAAAATTGACCAGGAGGCCCAGTTCCTTGGTCAGATCCATAGTCCATCTGAGAATCTCCAGACAGCGACGACTTGTGGGAGCTCTTAAAAGCTAGTCGTCTGACGGAGCCGGACACAAGATCATGGTACTGCTGCACAGTCTGTGAACTGTCAACCATGGGGAAGCGAGGAAGTACAGCGACAACCCGAAGCTGTCTAGACTGTCTGGGTCGTACAGACAACTCCTTATCGGGTTGCTGAGGTTGCCGCACTGCGTCACAACAAGTCACTTCTGCTGGTTGTTGAACGTCTTCCCAGTGACACACTGACTCCGTAAACAAAAAATCCTCTAACAAGGACTAAGCTTGGACTGCATGTCTTGCAACAAAGCTCAAGGTCTATGGGAGCAGGTGTGGTAACAGACGGGGTTAGCGACTGAAGTGGAACCATTACCCTCCCTGGAAGCATGTTATGCTTAAATAAAAGTCCATAGGAGGCTAAGCAGCTAAAGGCTCCTCTCCAAATGACAGAGTCCTCAAGGGAATATCAGAAGGAGGGAGAATAGCACTTTCTCATCTACAGGAACCATATCCGAGAAAAGCTAAGTTCTCTCAGTGAGGGTTTCACTGGTGCAAAAGCAGCAGACTAGAAGGCAACGTTATGAAACTGCTTGACAGTCTAGTGAGTTGGCAACAACCAAAGATGTGTGACTGAGGAGCATGCGGTAAGGTATGCAGAGCATGCTGTATGTAGAGCATGCTGTAAGGTAAGCAGAGCATGTTGCATGGCGTGCGGCTTATGCTGCATGGGATGAGGCTCATGCTGCATGGGATGAGGCTCATGCTGCATGGTATGAGGCTCATGCTGCATGGGATGAGGCTCATGCTGCAAGGGATGAGGCTCATGCCGCATGCGTTGAGGAGGATGCCGCATAGTATGAGGCTCCTGCCTCATGGGTTGAGGCGGTTGCCGCATAGCATGAGGCTCCTGCCTCATGGTTTGAGGAGGATGCCGCATAGCATGAGGCTCCTCATAGCATGAGACTCCTGCCTCATGGGTTGAGGAGGATGCCGCATAGCATGAGGCTCCTGCCTCATGGGTTGAGGAGGATGCCGCATAGCATGAGGCTGCCTCATGGGTAGAGGAGGTTGCCGCATAGCATGAGGCTCCTGCCTCATGGGTTGAGGAGGATGCCGCATAGCATGAGGCTCCTGCCTCATGGTTTGAGGAGGATGCCGCATAGCATGAGGCTCCTGTGAGGTTCCTGCCTCAAGAGTTGCGTCTGCCTCAAGGGTTGAGGAGGTAGCTGTGCAGAGAGAGGCTCATGCTGTGAAGAATGCGGTTGCTGCATGCGTTGAGGCGGCTGCCTCATAGCATGAGGTTCCTGCCTCAAGAGTTGCGTCTGCCTCAAGGGTTGAGGAGGTGGCTGCGCAGAGAGAGGCTCTTGCCTCAAGAGTTGAGGCTCTTGCCTCAAGAGTTGAGGCTCTTGCCTCAAGAGTTGAGGTTCTTGCCTCAAGAGTTGAGGTTCTTGCCTCAAGAGTTGAGGCTCTTGCCTCAAGAGTTGAGGCTCTTGCCTCAAGAGTTGAGGTTCTTGCCTCAAGAGTTGAGGCTCTTGCCTCAAGAGTTGAGGTTCTTGCCTCAAGAGTTGAGGCTCTTGCCTCAAGAGTTGAGGTTCTTGCCTCAAGAGTTGAGGTTCTTGCCTCAAGAGTTGAGGTTCTTGCCTCAAGAGTTGAGGCTCTTGCCTCAAGAGTTGAGGTTCTTGCCTCAAGAGTTGAGGTTCTTGCCTCAAGAGTTGAGGCTCTTGCCTCAAGAGTTGAGGTTCTTGCCTCAAGAGTTGAAGCTCTTGCCTCAAGAGTTGAGGTTCTTGCCTCAAGAGTTGAGGCTCTTGCCTCAAGAGTTGAGGCGGTTGCCGCATAGCATGAGGCTCCTGCCTCAAGGAAAGTGGAGGTTGCTGCATAGCGCTGGTACCTGGCAACTCCCAATGCGGCAGCTCACGCATGGAGGCAGGAGGAGCCTCAACATCATACGTCTGGCAGGGTGGACTGCGCAGAGGTGGAGGAGCGCTCGCAGGAGGAGGTGTGCTAACCTTCTCTGCCTGAAACTCCTGCATCAACACCGCAAGCTGAGACTGCATTGTCTGCAGCATAGACCACTAGAGTTTAAGAAAGACAACAACAAACGGAGCTACTGTCCGTTGAGACTGAGGGTCTAAAACAGCTGGTGCGGCAACAGACGGAGTTACTGCCTGTTGCGATACCACCTTGCCTCTCTGGGAGGTGTGCAGTTGTCGTACTGCAGCAAGTCCAAACTGACCCAGTGCTAATGGCACCACCTAGGAGTTGGACTTGCGCGGAAGGGACCGACTTGCACTTAAAAGCTGCAAGATTTGGTCCATGGTTTCTGCGAGAAACCTCTTCCGCAGACGAGGAATAAAAGGGCTCTCTCGTCTTTGTGTGGGTGGGGTGATCACGTCGGCTACGTGAGTTGGTTACACCCGAAACCACGGAGGGAAACGTCTGTTCGTCGATCAAGGCCTGATGAACTCATAAGTCCTTCGACGTTACTTCTCCCCTGCTTGGGAGCTTGTAAGAGGTCCCAGACTAGGCGAACAACTGGCACGAACAGACGAACCCTCGAACGCAACACTGTAACACTTTGCGCTTATCACTTTATCACTTTTGATTTTCTGTTTGCACTTATTTCACTGAACTCGAAACTTTAAGTGGTTTGTACCTGAAACACGCAATTCTATCCTTCATTAAAAGTTAGTAATTGCGAAAACAGTATTACAATGTAACAGAAAAACATAATGAAAGATAAATAATTCAGTGGCTGGAAAAGAGACTAAACACTAGATCAAATAAACTACGTTTAAAATCTCTCACCGCATAAAGCCTGAGAACAAGAATAAAACTCTAGAAACGTTTACCTTCTTCCCCTAAAGAGACTAGGGAGAAGAGCAAAAACGATAACAACGTTACCCGCTTGAACGAAACGTTTATCCTCCTCTCTCTCCCTCCGTCTCTATCTCTCTCTCTCTCTCTCTCTTGACTTAGAACCTGAGAGATGAGCCCAATTATATATATCGTTAAAACATATTATTGTTAAAGGAAAAAAACTGAAAGATTTCCCAAATAAAAAGTTCCTTTATTAGAATTAAAACCATTTAAGCTAAGAAAGAATGAACAAAACGATAGAATCGTTCTACTCTTACTGCAACGTGACACCGTGAATACTCTCTCTCTATCGTAACGATAGAGCGCAAGTTGAACGTTCTGAACGTCAACAACGGCAGAGACAAAACAAAACGTTAGTTCAACTTTGAAAACAGTACGAGACTATCAAAGAAATTCTTTCAAAAACATTAAAATAGCATAATATGATAACAGGTAAAAACGAAATGACGGGCTCAATGTTAATTAACTTCTGTTCCAAGAAAAGACCGCCTACTATTAGGAAAGGTCGAATATAAACAAATATAAAAATTAATTTTAATAAGTTTATAATAAAAGGAAGTTAATCGAAGAGGCCTATAAAAGGCGGAGAGATATAAAATAAATCTATAACTTTTGTTAAGCAAAATTAAGAAAGAGAGTCTATACTCTCTTCGACACCAACACTTCCGTCTAAGGGAAGGGTCGGCCATTAAAAGTGAAAGAGAGTTCATACTCTCTTCGTCACCAAAATTAAATCAAATTAATTCCAAAAACTTGCTAATCTAATGATAAAGCTTCCTGAATAGCGAAGGCTAAACTCTAGAGCAAATACATCACCAAATCGTGAGCAATAACTCCAGAATCAACAGCGTATCCATGTAGGTCTAGCCGGAGGCACGACAGAGGAAAAATTGAGGTGGTGTTGACAAGAAGTACTGGAGTACCTGACCACAGATGGCGCTGTGGTGTTCACTCCCACCTGTATAGCGATCGCTGGCGTATCCCGACCGTAGATTTCTGTCGGCAACAGAGTTGACAGCTACATGATTATCGGGTAAGATTAATATTGAAAAATAACATTTTTCAATATCAAACTTAGCTGGTGATTATATAAGCTGATTCACACCCAGGGGGGTGGGTAGAGACCAGCATTACTTGTTTACATTATTATGAGCTAAGTATTTTGTATTTCATTTTAGCAGTTATTCAAAATAACAAACATAAAATAAATAAGTACCTGGTAAGGAAGTCGACTTGAACAATTACTCTGCCTTTTTAAGTACGTCTTCCTTACTGAGCCTCGCGATCCTCTTAGGATGCTGAGCGACTCCTAGGAGCTGAAGTATCAAGGGTTGCTACCCATACTAAAGGACCTCATCAAAACCTCTAATCTAGGCGCTTCTCAAGAAAAGAATTTGACCACCCGCAAAATCAACCAGGATGCGAAAGGCTTCTTAGCCTTCCGGACAACCCAAAAAACAACAATAAAAAACATTTCAAGAGAAAGATTAAAAAAGGTTATGGAATTAGGGGAATGTAGTGGTTGAACCCTCACCCACTACTGCACTCGCTGCTACGAATGGTCCCAGGGTGTAGCAGTTCTCGTAAAGAGACTGGACATCTTTAAGATAAAAAGACGCGAACACTGACTTGCTTCTCCAATAGGTTGCGTCCATTATACTCTGCAGAGATCTATTTTGTTTAAAGGCCACTGAAGTTGCGACAGCTCTACCTTCATGTGTCCTTACCTTCAGCAAAGCATGGTCTTCCTCATTCAGATGGGAATGAGCTTCTCGTATCAACAGTCTGATATAATAGGAAACTGCATTCTTTGACATAGGTAAAGAAGGTTTCTTAATAGCACACCATAAAGCTTCTGACTGTCCTCGTAAAGGTTTAGTTCGTCTTAAATAGAACTTAAGAGCTCTAACAGGGCATAAGACTCTTTCTAGTTCATTTCCAACCAAATTAGAAAGGCTTGGAATATCGAACGATTTCGGCCAAGGACGAGAAGGTAGTTCGTTTTTGGCTAGAAAACCAAGCTGTAAAGAACATGTAGCCGTTTCAGATGAAAATCCGATGTTCCTGCTGAAGGCGTGTATCTCACTGACTCTTTTAGCTGTTGCTAAGCAAACGAGGAAAAGAGTCTTTAAAGTGAGATCTTTAAAGGAGGCTGATTGTAGTGGCTCGAACCTTTCTGACATAAGGAATCTTAGTACCACGTCTAAATTCCAACCTGGTGTAGCCAAACGACGCTCCTTCGAGGTCTCAAAAGACTTGAGGAGGTCCTGTAGATCTTTGTTGGTAGAAAGATCTAAGCCTCTGTGACGGAAGACTGTTGCCAACATGCTTCTGTAACCTTTGATTGTGGAAGCTGAAAGAGATCTTTCCTTCCTCAGGTATAATAGGAAGTCAGCTATTTGGGTTACAGAGGTACTGGTTGAGGATACTGATACCGACTTGCACCAGCTTCGGAAGACTTCCCACTTCGACTGGTAGACTCTAAGAGTGGATGTCCTCCTTGCTCTAGCAATCGCCCTGGCTGCCTCCTTCGAAAAGCCTCTAGCTCTCGAGAGTCTTTCGATAGTCTGAAGGCAGTCAGACGAAGAGCGGAGGCTTTGGAGTACCTTCTTTACGTGTGGCTGACGTAGAAGGTCTACCCTTAGAGGAAGACTTCTGGGAACGTCTACTAACCATCGAAGTATCTCGGTGAACCATTCTCTCGCGGGCCAGAGGGGAGCAACTAACGTCAACCCTGTCCCTTCGTGAGAGGCGAACTTCTGCAGTACCTTGTTGACAATCTTGAACGGTGGGAATGCGTAGAGATCCAGATGTGACCAATCTAGGAGGAAAGCATCTATATGTATTGCTGCTGGGTCCGGGACTGGAGAGCAATAGATTGGAAGCCTCTTGGTCAGCGAGGTTGCAAAGAGATCTATGGATGGTTTACCCCAAGTGGCCCAAAGTCTCTTGCACACATCCTTGTGGAGGGTCCATTCGGTTGGAATTACTTGCCCTTTTCAACTGAGACAATCTGCTATGACGTTCAAGTCGCCTTGGATGAACCTCGTTACTAGGGAGATGTCTTGACCTTTTGACCAGAAGAGCAGGTCCCTTGCGATCTCGTACAACGTCAGTGAGTGGGTACCTCCTTGTTTGGAGATGTACGCCAAGGCCGTGGTGTTGTCCGAGTTTACTTCCACCACTTTGCCTCGAAGGAGATACTCGAAGCTTTTCAAGGCCAGATGAACTGCCAACAGCTCCTTGCAGTTGATATGCATGCTCCTCTGACTCGAGTTCCACAGACCTGAGCATTCCCGACCGTCCAGTGCCGCGCCCCAGCCCAAGTGCGATGCGTCCGAGAAGAGAACATGGTGGGGAGTCTGAACAGCCAGGGGAAGACCCTCTCTTAGGTTGATATTGTCCTTCCACCAAGTCAGACAAGACTTTATCTTTCCGGAAATTGGGATCGAGACCGCTTCTAGCGTCCCTATCAGACTCATCCACTGTCTGACTGAACATCGGTCCTTCTTTAGCATGTTCTGGATGCATCCTTGGGCTTGACTTGTTCTGGGGGCCGACGGAAAAGCCCGAAAAGCTTGACTGTGAATCTCCATCCCTAAGTACACTATAGTTTGGGATGGGACCAGTTGGGACTTTTCCATATTGACCAGGAGACCCAATTCCTTGGTCAGATCTAGAGTCCACTTTAGATTCTCCAGACAGCGACGACTTGAAGCAGCTCTTAGAAGCCAGTCGTCCAAATAGAGGGAGGCTCTGATGTCCGCTAAATGCAGGAATTTGGCAATATTCCTCATCAGTTTTGTAAAGACAAGAGGAGCCGTGCTTAGGCCAAAGCACAGGGCTTGAAATTGGTAGACAACCTTCCCGTAAACGAACCTTAGAAAAGGTTGGGAATCTGGGTGGATGGGGACGTGAAAGTAAGCGTCCCTTAGGTCTAAAGAGACCATCCAGTCTTCCTTCCTGACCGCTGCTAGAACAGACTTTGTTGTCTCCATGGCGAACGTCTGCTTTGTGACAAAGACATTCAGAGCACTGACGTCTAGCACCGGCCTCCACCCTCCTGTCTTCTTTACCACTAAGAAGAGACGGTTGTAGAAGCCCGGGGATTGATGGTCCCGGACTTTGACTACCGCTCCCTTTTCTAGTAAGAGGGACACCTCTTGCTTCAAAGCTAGTCTCTTGTCCTCCTCTCTGTACCTGGGAGAGAGGTCGATGGGAGACGTTGCTAGAGGGGGTTTGCGTACAAACGGGATCTTGTACCCTTCTCTGAGCAACTTCACAGATTGTGCATCTGCGCCCCTTTTCTCCCAGGACTGCCAGAAGTTCTTGAGTCTGGCTCCCACTGCTGTCTGAAGAATGTGGCAGTCAGACTCTGCCCTTAAAGGACTTGGTACCTTTCTTCTTATTCCCACGTCTCCCTTCGGCACGAGCACCTCCTCTGCTGGAGGCTCTGCCACGAAAGGGCGGAATGAACCTGGACGCTGGAGTGTCCATCCTGGGTCTAGACACGGTAGGCAAAGGGGTGGCTTTGCGGGCAGATGACGCAACCAGGTCATGCGTGTCTTTTTGAATCAAGGAGCCAGCAATCTCCTTTATCAACTCTTCTGGGAAAAGGCACTTTGAGAGAGGAGCAAACATAAGTTCCGATCTCTGACACTGTGTTACTCCAGCTGACAAGAAGGAGCAAAGGTTTTCCCGTTTCTTGAGGACCCCGGAAACGAACGAAGCCGCAAGCTCACTGGAACCGTCCCGTATGGCCTTGTCCATGCAGGACATAATGAGCATGAAAGTTTCATTGTCAGAAGGGGAGATCTTCCTGCTCAACGCTCCCAAACACCAGTCCAAAAAGTTAAAAACCTCGAAGGCTCTGAACACTCCTTTCATCAGATGGTCTAAGTATGAAGGAGTCCAACAAATCTTGGAGCGTCTTATGGCTAGCCTGCGGGGAGAGTCTACTAGGCTTGAGAAGTCGCCCTGGGCAGAGGCAGGAACTCCCAAGCCGAGAACTTCTCCCGTGGCATACCAGACGCTCGATCTGGAAGAGAGTTTCGCAGGGGGAAACGTGAATGCTGTCTTCCCAAGGTGCTTTTTTGGACTGCATCCATTCTCCCAACACTCTTAAAGCTCTCTTAGACGAGCGGGCGAGGACGAGCTTCGTAAAGGCAGGCGCGGATGACTGCGTGCCTAAAGCGAACTCAGATGGAGGTGAGCGTGGGGCCGCAGAAACAAACTGATCAGGATACATCTCCCTGAACAGTGCAAGAACTTTCCTAAAGTCCAAGGAGGGTTGCGTGGTCTTGGGCTCGTCGATGTCCGTATGCGGGTCGTCAATGTGTGCAGCGTCGTCATCATCAGAGAGTCCATCATCTGAATACTGAGGAGGAAGCGGCAAAGGAGTAGGAGTTGGCTGGTCAGCTGAGTCCGGCAGCACGGGTGCATGCGTGACTGCACCGGACGCAACGTCATGGAACTGTTGCCCAGTCTGTGAGCTGGCAACTACCATAGCAGCGCGGGGGCGCAAAGCGTCTACTCCTGACTGTCTAGTCTGCTGTGGGCGAGTAGTGGTAACCACACTGGGTTGCGGAGGTTGACGCACCGCGTCAAAACAAAACAACTTAGGTTGTTGTTGTAACTCGCGAACGTCAACGGAAGGTTCCGTGCGTCGCTGAACGTCAACATGCGGCTGGCAGGGTACACTGGAACGCATGGGTGGCGGGACTCTCACAGCTGGAGTGCGGGAGAAGGTAGCCTCAGCGTCCACTGGACGCACAACCGTGGGTGGTTGTAGGCTAGCGGTTGGTGCAGCGTCAACCTTCTCCGCACGAAAGTCCTGCATTAATGATGTCAACTGAGTCTGCATGGTCTGCAGCAAAGACCACTTAGGGTCTACAGTAGCAGGTGCGGCAACAGACGGTGTTACTGCCTGATGCGGTACCGCTTTGCCTCTCTTAGGAGGTGTGCAGTCATCGGAAGACTGCAGCGAGTCCGAACTGACCCAGTGGCTACAACTGGGCCGTTGGACTTGCGCGGAAGGGACCGACTTGCGTTTAAGAGGCCGTGAGACCTTGGTCCATTGTTTCTTTCGAGAAACCTCTTCCGCAGACGAGGAATAAATGGGCTCTCTCGTCTTCTTGTGGGTGGGACGATCTTGGATAGATACGTCCGAAACCACGGAGGGAACGTCTGTTCGCTGATTAAAGCCTCTCGAACCCTTTGGTCGTACGACATTGCTTCTCCCCTGGGCTTGGGAGCTTGCAAGAGGTCCCGGACTAGGAGGACGACAGGCACGAACAGACGAACCCTCAAGCGCAACACTATCCACAACACTTTCCACAACACTACCACTCACTTTGTCACTACCCACTGCACTCTTACCCTTCAACTCCTTGACGTCTGCCATGAGTTGGTTACGGTCACTCGCCAATGACTCGACTCTCTCACCCAGAGGCTGGATGGCACGCATCATATCTGCCATCGAAGGTTGTTGAGTGCTAGAAGGGGGGTCAGGAGCAACCACTACAGGGGAAGGAAAAGGTTGTGGGGCATGAGGAGAGGAAATATCAACGGAGCGAGATGAACTTCTCCTGACTCTATCTCTCTCTAGCCTACGTGAATATTTCAGGAATTCGAGAAAATCGAATTCCGAAAGCCCAACGCATTCCTCACATCGATCTTCCAATTGACAGGTTTTATCCCGACAATTGGAACAAACGGTGTGCGGATCGATAGAGGCCTTCGGAAGACGCCTTGAACAGTCCCTAGCACTACACTTTCTGTATTTAGGGACTTGAGAAGGGTCAGCCATCTTGAATTAGTCAAAGGGGAATTCAAAATCTATCCAAAGTCGTCAACAAATAATCCAAAATCAATAAAAGAAAGCAAGGATGTATTGAAGATAACCTCTGCAAAGCGAAAGCTAATAACTAGAAATGTGTACTTCACCAAAATCTGTGAAAACCAATCCAGTAAGCAACAGCGAATTTAGTAGGTCTTGCCGGTGGCACGACAGAGAGAAAATTGGTTCTGTGTTTACATTGAGTACTGAGTACCTGCTCGACAGATGGCGCTGTTGATGTACACCCCCTACCTGCATAGCGATCGCTGGCGTATTTTGAACGTAGAGTTTTTCTGTCGGGCAGCAGAGCTGCAGCTTATATAATCACCGGCTAAGTTTAATATTGAAAAAAAGCAAATCAGACAATGGCTAGGTTAAGTAAAATTTGGAAATCAAATCGCCTGAAATTACATATAAAAATTAGACTATATATCAGTTTAGTGAGATCGGTGTTACTCTATGGACATGAGTCATGGCATGATAACTAAGCCCTCAGAAGGATATTGGGAGTTAAATGGCAGGACAGGATTAGAAATGAAACTACAAGAGATTACTCGAGTGCCATATGTGGATGAAATCATGATAAAGGGTAGATGGAGATGATTGGGCATGCTCTTCGCACTCCCTAAGAGAGATTAGTTCACCAAACGTTCAGCTGGGCTCCATAAGGTACTAGAAGCGTTGAAAGACCCAGGCCTACATAGCTGAGGAATATGAATGGGGA